>NC_051154.1:204539885-204900383 GCF_013339745.2 Dermacentor silvarum | reverse complement strand
TAGTGGAGTCCTCCGGCACCACTCCACTTTGAAAGCTGGTCATTCTGCAGAATTGAACTCGTGAAAACTTTGAATAAACAAAACAAATGAAAGTTTCATTATAACAGGGCATACTGCATGTCGCACTTTTGCATGTGGAACATTGATCTTAAACCTCATGCTGTTTTTCCTTTTTTACAGGCTTTACCTGTCAAGTTTCCTGGGACAAACATGGCCCACATTAAGAACACACTGGCCTCACTTCTCGCAAGGGACCTGAAGTGTCCAGAAGAGCTCAAGTCTGTGGACAGTTCAAGTCGTGTGCACTTGCAGCCCTCAACATTTTTAATGATGTTTCGAGTCACCTGAAACGCCCAGGTTGGATGGTTCAGACACAAGTACTGTGTTGTGATAAATAATTAAGTGCACAAGTGTTGCGCTTTGTATTTTAGTACATTTTACGTAAATTTTTAATGTTTCTACAAAAGATAGTGTTTCTTGACTATTTTATTTCATAGGTATCTCGGGTCCTTTCATGCCAAGACTGTTCCATGACGGCACACCATTTCAAGTTTGTTTGATAAAGTAAAAGTAGGCACAGTGAGAAATTTTACAGAAAATTAGCTTTCATACATACACCTGAAAGTGGAATCTGTGCTATTGTCAGAGTGGTTCTGTTTAAGAAAAACTACATATTAACATATGTTTGTAGTAACGGTTTATTTTGCTATTTCAAAACAGTAAGAAATAATAGGTAAAAGTTTGCTTAAATTCAGAGTGCAACAACAGTTCTCGGGCAAGGCAGCGATGTGCTTTCTTTCATGTACGCATGAAATCTGATTTCTTGCAAATTCTTTCATTCTAACTTGTTTTGCAGCACTCAAAAATTAAAACGAATTTCCTCATGCCAGTTCCATTTAAGTCTTCCAGCAGGTAACTAATGGCCACTGTCTATCAGATAAAAATCTTAAGTAGTAAAAGTGAATAAATCGCTTGGTATGTAATGACCTGCCCAGGAACCTAGTAATGATGGCAGAAAATGCAACTGGATCGTGCAACAAGCAATACAGCACAATAAACTGCTGCCATGGCACAACTTATTGTAATTACCATGTCGTTTCAGAGGTAGATAACGTTTAGTGAAATGGGCACACATAATTTAACCAGTAAGTAAGAGTCTCAGTGGGCTCATGCAAATAGTGCCATGATTATTAAGTTACTGGCTACCAAATAGAGAAAGCAAGTACTTTTTAAATGTTTTTTACAGTAATGCTTCTATATTATTTATGTTCTATTTATTTCAATTTTGAGAAATGTTTTACTTTAGGGCCACGCAAACTTTACATCTCTCAGTACTCAACTTCGTTATTGTATCAAGCTGCTGGCAGTTTGTAGATTGCGTTAGGATTTTTTTGATCTCAAGGCACACATGGCTGTACAGTTAACAAATGTTCGGCTTCAATAAACAATTCATCTAGAAAAAAATGCTTTTTGTCCACATCAATTTTGAGCTGTTGATTTCATGAAGGAGTATTGATTTTGTGTGTTAAGCCAATTTAAAAACTGGCATAATGGTTCTGCTAGCAGCTCTATAATATGTTTTATTACAGGCTATATCTAAAAGTGGTTTTGATCCCTGGGTGACCCAGGTCTGCAATACAAAAGTGCCTGCATTTAAGTTTGCTCCTGTCTACTAGTATGCAAGGACGACATCAATATGGTATCAATGGTAATGCTATGAGACTGAACGTAGCTCAGCGGTATTTAAAGAAATGTCTAGTCTCGTTTTCAGCACTACTCACCAAACAGCATATTTAAGTGGGCTCTCAAGTGATTTCAATAGTGATGTTCAACACTGCTCCAATAATATTTAAATGGTGTTGCACTATTGACTAACATTGCAGGTTAGGCTTGTTGGTAAAACATAATGGAGGCAAAAGGTGTAGTGCATCAGAAACAGGACACAAGAGGATGAACACAGACAACACACGTTTGGCACTTAACGTGTGTGTTGTCTGTGTTCTTCCTCTTGTGTCCTGTTTATGATACGTAGCACCTTTTGCCTCCATCAAGCAATATTGACGTTTAACGCTCATCCAATAATTCTTCAATGGGGTTTCAATATTGATGTTCAATAATATCTCAATGAGGTTTCAATATTGATGTTCAATACTGCTCCAATAATATCTCAATGGGGTTTCAATATTGACAGTCAACACAGTTCCAACATTATGTCAATGGGGTTTCAATATTGGCATTCAACATATTTCAACAATGTCTCAACAGGTTTGCAATACTGACATTCAACGCATCTTCAACATTTCTTCAATGGGCTTTCAATATTGGAATTCAACATGGTTTCAACAATCCATCAATGACTTCTCAAATTGAAATGACCCAATGATGTTTCAACAAAATGTCGCGGGCCAATTTTCAACACCTCTCAACAATTTCCTCAATAATGTTTCAACAAAGCCTCAATGTGCTTTCAATGCTATTTGTTGACATTGACCAATGACTTTTCAACAACTTTTCAACAATTTTTTTTGTAAGGGCCCACGGAGTGTCCACGCTCGTCCGACACAGAATCACCGCAATCGAACATGATCTCCACGACCGTCGCACCGAACACCTTTTCATTGAACTCATCCCACACAAAAAGCGCACGGACGGCATCTTCATCCTGAATATTTATAACGCCCCGTCCCTACGCCACAGTCGCTTTCTAACGCTCTTTAAAAAGGCCCTGAACGCCGCAGGCAGCAGCCCCCTCGTCATCGGCGGCGACTTCAACCTGCCGCACACAGGTTGGGGCTACAAACACTGCTCCGCTGCGGGCCGTAACCTTTGGCAAGACTCCCACGATCTCGGCTTCACTCTCATCACAGACCCGACGTTCCCCACACGCCTCGGCACCTCCACTGCGCGAGACACGACGCCCGACCTCACGTTCACCAAAAATGTAGTGAACGCTCAATGGCGCAATACTGAATACGACCTCGGCAGCGATCATTCGATCATTGAAATTACTCTCCCGCACCTCACAGCTGTATCTACGAGAACGAGGGAGTTCACGTGGGTGGACTGGGACGCCTTCCGCAAACATCGCACAGCAGAAACTACAGACAAAGGAGTTATCCGAGGTATTCGATATCGAGGCCCAAGATCGCCTTCATGTGTCGGGATTTGTCGTCGAGGATTTGATGCTTGAGTTGGAGCATGGCGTCCTGGGCTGAGAGATGAGCTCTAAAGCCGATGATTGAGTACGGGTACGCGGACGTATCTTCGAGGGGGATCACCGATATAGAATCTTGGTCGCGCGACCTTTTATCAGATACCCAATTGGCTACTCGCACTATCAAAACCGATGCCCCGACTGAACGTATGGATAGTCGGCTTGCCCACCTCATTGAAGCCAAAACGTCCATCCTCTCTCGGTGGAAGGGTCAACGACTCAACAAACGACTCAGGAAAAAGGTTGCACTACTTAACGAAAATATAAAAGAACACTGCCGAGTCCTAACAGCAATGGGCGGAGCTTTGCAATTCTCTAGACGGGCAGCTCCACCACTCACGTTCGTGGAAAATCCTAAAACATCTTCTCGACAATACCAGCACCCGTTCACAACAGCAGGATCGTCTTACCAAACTCCTATTCACAGAAACCAAGACGCACGGCCAGGACCACGTCACAAATACCTTATGCCAAAAGTACATCCCCTCCGGGCCAGCAAAGCCTCACGGCCCGTACACGGGGTCCTCGAACTCAGCCCTCGATGAGGACTTCAGCGTGGCCGAGGTACACGCTGCTCTGCGCAAATTGAACAGCCGTTCAGCCCCAGGTCCGGACGGCGTCACCAACAAAGCTCTGAGAAACCTAGACGACCCCTCGGTGGAACAGCTCACCGAGTACATCAACGACTGCTGGCGGCAAGGGTCCATTCCCTCATCATGGAAAACGGCCAAGGTAATTTTGATTCCAAAACCTGGCAAGCCATCTAGCCTTGCCAATCTCCGCCCCATCTCGTTAACCTCGTGCGTCGGCAAGGTTATGGAGCATGCACTCTTTACCCGCATAAACTCTCACCTCGAAGATACGTCCGCATACCCGTACTCAATCATCGGCTTTAGAGCTCATCTCTCAGCCCAGGACGCCATGCTCCAACTCAAGCATCAAATCCTCGACGACAAATCCCGACACACGAAGGCGATCTTGGGCCTCGATATCGAGCGCGCCTTCGATAGTGTCGCGCACTCTACTATCCTCGAACGCATCTCCCTACTAAACCTCGCCGAGCGCACCTACAACTACGTACGAGACTTTCTATCCAACCGAAGGGCGTTCCTCTCGGTTGGAGATATTCAATCGGAGAAATTCACTCTCGGATGCGCGGGAACCCCACAAGGCTCTGTCATTTCCCCAATGCTGTTCAATTTGGTCATGCTCGGATTAGCACAGGAACTACAGAAGCTCGACGGCATAGAACACACCATCTATGCCGACGACATTACCATCTGGACCACTACGGGCAGCGATGGACAAATTGAAACCGCTCTGCAAGACGCCATCGATGCCGTCGAAAATTATCTCGAAGGCACGGGACTCCGATGTTCCCCCGACAAGTCAGAGCTCCTCTTATACCGCCCCACTCTCCGTGGACGCCCACCACTACGATCTACGCATAAACGCCGCTACGAGGAAATCCAACTCCACATGAGGGATGGTGGAACCATACCCGTGGTCTCCACTATCCGGGTTTTCGGCATGACCATCGAAGCCAACGGCGCAAATTCAACGGCTATATCCAAGATCCTCCGACAGACGGCCAATACATCGCGGCTGCTGAAACGGGTGACCAACCGGCGACAGGGCATGAAGGAAGAAAGCGTCATTCGCCTTGTTCAGTCGTTCGTCATCTGTCACATCACATACGTCGCCGCCTTCCATAATTGGTACAAAGCAGAAAAGACTAAATTGGACATCATTATACGCGGCGCCTACAAGCTAGCCTTAGGACTGCCAAACAACACCAGCACTGAATTTCTACTCCAATTAGGACCCCATAACACCCTAGACGAATTAATCGAAGCACAGCGTCGGTCTCATCTGGAGCGTCTCACCCTCACAGAAACGGGCCGGCACATTCTAACTAAACTCGGCATCACCTACCACCATCAACATGGAGACAAATACCCAATTCCACGCGACGTACAGACTTGGCTACATGCCGACCCTATTCCCAAAAACATGCATCCGGACTACAATAAAGAACGTCGGAAGGCAAGGGCTGCCTCCCTCATTAAAGCCTATGGCGACACCACGGGCGTCACCTTCGTCGACGCAGCTGAATATCAAGACGGGCACCGCTTCGCCGCGGCTACCACAGTAAGCGGCTCGCTCAAACATGCCGCCAGCATCGTAACCCAAAACGCCGAGACGGCCGAGGAAGTGGCCATCGCCCTGGCCACCCTTGATCCGGACTGCCATACCATCGTGAGCGATTCCCGCACGGCAATCAGCAATTACATCAAAGGTCGTATTTCAAAACAAGCGCTACGCATCCTAAACCAAGCCCCTCACTCACTTGAGAAGCAAATCACTCTCGTCTGGTTCCCAGCGCACGCTGGCGACGTACATCCGCACCTCACCAACCTCAACGAGGTCGCTCACTCCGTAGCACGAGGCCTTGTCAACCGTGCCGGAGACAGCGCAGGTGCACCCGCGGAACGCGATCGCCTCACCAGCTACAACGACCTCACGAAATCATTCTATCTCAACAGAAGAACCTTCCCCATCCCTCATCACAAGCTAAATAGAGCACAGGCAACCACCCTTCGCCTGTTACAGACAAACACGTACCCCTCACTAACACGTTACCACAGGATCTACCCGGACACCTACCCTAGTAACATTTGCAAGGTCTGTAAGACTGAGGCAGCATCGCTTCCCCACATGCTATGGGAATGTAAAAACCAATATCCGACAAATAATACCGTGACCCTCTCGTCGAGATGGCACGCCGCCCTGCGCAGCTCCCAACTCGACGACCAACTCTGGGCTACCCAGCAAGCCTGCGAGGCGGCGAAGAGGCAAGACCTCGATGTCCCCACGTGGGAGGCCTAGGCCCAGCCAGCTAAACTGCTGGTGTAAATAAAAGTTTGTTCCTCCTCCTCCTCCTAGCTATCGTTTCAGGACCAGAGAAAAACCACAGGTGGCACGCGTGCTGTGTTAGTGAAGATTAAAGTGTGGCTTGTTTTAATCATTTCAATGTAATGTTGGCTTTATCTTAACACCCATATAACACATGTGTTTGGTACACATGGATATGCAACTTCGTTCAAAATCTGAGTGAACCCATTGCTCTGAATTCATGCAAAACTGTCAAGGCTCACCAGTGTAATGTATGCCGTTATAGAATGAGGTCTATAAATACAGACGGGCGTATTCACGTTATATTTTGACGCGATGTTGTGACGAATGTTCTCACTTACTAAGCTTCATTTCTATTGCGTGCTCAGTAGCGATGTGATGTGAGCTGGCGCAGTACACTACTTGGCGCAACAAGCTTCGAACGACAAATGTTAATTGATTTTTTTTTCCCGCCGAGAAGTTGGCCCCGCCAAATGTAGATGGCGTTGCTGTGCCTTCACAAGCCGCCATTGCAGGGCGCATGGGCTTCTATGACATCTTCGCTACCAAGCGTACATATACCTTGTACACACCGCCAAACCACGTGAACAGTCGCGGACAGTGCTTCGACGCCCCGTCCGCGCCATGCAGACCGAGCAAAGAGCGAAAGCAGCGCCACGAGATGCGGGAATCGTTGGTGGGTCCACGCAGTCACAGAAGTTTGAAAACTGAACCTTGGCTAGCAACGTTGGCCATAGCTTCGTAACTATTGTCTTTGTTATTGTATTTTTTATCCATAATAGAGCGACAGCTGCTCGGTGGGCCAGTGTATTATCGCAATAGACAAGCGGAAAGCCTGGGGTATGCGCATTGCTCCATTGGTGACCTCCTCTCCACTTTTTTTTTTCTCGAGAGCGTCGCTGCAGCCACAGCTTGCATGTTGCAGCTCATATTGAGTGCAATAGTACATACGGGCCGTAACTGATAACTTGGATATTCTAGCAATGAACGGGCTCATAATATATGTTAAAATAGCAATTTTCTAAACGAAATTACACGAGCCAGAACAAGTCCATATACCGCGATAGGCGACCACAGAATTTTATTAACTTCGGGAAAATAGTGCCAAGTCGGTTTATAATTCAACGTAACTGCACATCTTGGCATCAATACATGATGAGAAGTCTCGGCTATGGCACAAATAAAAGTTTTTCACGATGAAAGCGCCATGACTCCCTGAGAGTATGGCACCTCATTATTATCATTATTTTTTAATACCTTCTGTCAAGCTTGTCGACTACTTTTTAATTTTTGTTCGGTGCGACGGCTTGGGATAACAGAGCCCGTATTCAAAAAAAGCTATTGCGCTAGAATTGTTCAACCAATACTGATGTTGTAGCACACATTATTAGGGAAGTCGCTGGCCAATAGCAAATAGCACTTACGCAGAAGAAGTTTTATAAATTCGGCACCATTTTTTACCTTGTTCACAGTTTTGCAATAAGCATATGTTCTGATAGAAGAAGAGAAATAAACTTCGTGAACTCTTACGTTAGCTGGGTACATGGATGAGTGTGGACCTCAAATTAGTAAGCGGTACGAGACCCGACGGGGGGCGAATTATAGAAAAAATTTAGTGAAACCTTCCTTTTGCCGTTCTTTCAGTATTGTCACAACTAACAGACGGTTTTGCTCTAAAGTATATTAAGACCTTAAACCAAGATTATGAGATCAATAACTGCCATCGCGTTTAACACAAGAACTACGTTGCTTCAACCAACCCGTAGGTGCGCGCTCTAAGTGAGCGATAGTTACAATCATCAGGTATGGAACATGGATACTAATTTATTTATTCTCTCACTACTACAGTCGAATATTTTCAGTATACCATTTTAATTATCACCATGAAACTGAGGCGTACCTCTAGTTTTTTCCAGCCGCAATGCATTTTTCTGAATATTCCATAAGCTTAACTTTAGTTACCAAATGTTAAATATCACAAAATAAAAATGCATTGAGACCAATAGCAATAGAAAGCATACCTCTAAATACTCGGCTTTGTACACGGTGAGCAGAGGAGTGAATCCTATGTAGACAAGGTGCCTGCCATACCTCTGGAATCGCGCATGTAATCCACAAATTCCGGCGAAAAGCACTGCACAAGAATTCAAAGAACGATATTGGAGTCAATTGTCAAAGTCATCATCGCAGCAGTACAATCCATAAGTTTTGATTGTAATTTCACGTACTGCACAAGTGCTGAAAATAAAGCGGGCTTCATTTTCTTTTTGTTCAACTTTTTATGAAAGCACTTCTGCTGGCTGCAACATCGGTTAGCTTTGCATTCCTCTCATATTTTTTATAAATAGTACGCGCAGGACAATTTATTAGTATGTATTCTAATTTTGTAGGCAGATAAGCTCATCTTACCGGAACAAACAACGAAACGACTGAACAAAAGAAGCGGCTTGCATTTCAAACAATAATAATACCTGGACACTCCCCCCCTTAGTGTTGTGTCATATGTGTTCAGTGACTGTGGTTCATAAAATTTAATAAGAAACAGTATAGCGAAAGGAGGAGAGGGATATTTAAGCACCAGAAAATACAGGGTATTTCAGTGAACATTTTCAACATTTATTTAAGGTTGCCTGTGGCAGGTAGCCCAATTCTAGTTAATGAGCTGGTCTACGCGAAGAGGCGGACATTACTTGCACAAAAAATTGAAATGCCTAATCGACTAATTAACAAAAATTCACTAATAATTTTTAACTAATTACCTGATGGCCTATATCGCAATTTACAAATTGTAGCCGTGGAGTTCACAAGGCGGAGCCACTTAGAATTAATTCTCAGGATGACACCAGTTTCGAAATAATTCCCGAATTTTGCGGAGAAATGCATTGGCGTTCCAGTTAATTTTGTGCTTCAATGCAAAAAGCGACGTTTTGTTAGGAACCTAACTGGAACGCCAATGCATTTCTGCGCAAAGTTCGGGAATTAATATCTCGAAACTGGTGTCATCCCGAGAATTCGTTCCAAGTGGATCCGCCTTGCGAACAACACGGCTACAATTTGTAAATTGCAATATAGGCCATAAGGTAATTAGTTCAAAACTTAATTAGTGAATTTCTGTTAACTATTCGATCAGCATTTCAATTTCTTGCGCAAGTAATGTCCGCCTCTTCGAGTAGACCAGCTAATGAACTAGAATTGTGCTATCTGCCACAGGCAACCTTTAAGAATTTTTGAAAGTGTTCGCTGAAACATCCTGTATACAAAAACGAACAGAAAGATCTTCAGAAGGAAGCATTTACGTAAAAGTGTCTTTTTGCTTTTATATAATCCCCGCGTAACACAATTTCTACCTTCATGAGTTCTTGTGTTCGTTAGCGCTTTAAAACAAAAAAAAAAAAAACCCTATACCGTTAAGGGCCCCGTGTCGCGGGAAATCCGGCGTCGGCGTCGGTGTCGGCGTCGGCATTGGCGCCCGCGGCCGAGAAAATCATCCCCAACCACGCAGGCCCTCCAAATATATTTAGGTATGCCACACAATTCTATTATTAATGTTGCTCATACCTTTTCTTGCATTCTTGGCAAAGCTATTCCTCAGAATTTTGAGAATGACAATCCACAAATAAATGTCATGAAACAAAACATCCACAGCGCATGGTTTTTATGTTAAATCTTCTCAAACTGAAATAATAAAAGTGCAAAACAAAAACGGAAACCTGAAAATTATGCAATTTTTTTTGGCGTGGCTGTGCAATACCTCCGGGATCGCCCCACTCAAGAGGCTGCATTTCTACCAGAAAGCTCGCCTTCGTGCATAGCGTTCGCCGCCCCCGGTAACCATTACGGTTGCTTATAAGCTGCAGTTGTCGGGAAGCGTAAAAAGCAGTCAGTGATCTTAGAATGCTATTGCGTTCCACTCTTAAAAGCAAAGCTTAAGCGTCCTACCAATTTTTTCTCAATACAAACATTTTTTTTTTCATTTATTTCATTTATTAAGGCGAAAGCCTTAGATGGCTCATGGGTCGAAAAATACGACGATCGTCAGGTGTTACGGAAACAAAATTCAAGTGACACCTCAGGTGACGTCTCATACACATTAAAGAAACTGTCATCATGAGTAGAAGTTCGAAATGACTATGGAAGCTACAAACATGGCCACATTTGGTGACGCATGCGCCAGTAAGCCATCAATTTCTTTATCAACAAAAGAGCTCGATTACCTGTGTTCGCGTTGAACGGACACCCTTCCTAAATCATCAGTGTGGCCACAAAAGTGTCTGCATGTGGTTTTCTCGGTTTTTTTCATGCTTGCCGTGCAATACACACGTATCATATGATGTTTTAAAGAGTATAAGTAGCCCTGCGGGAACTGAAAACAAATCTGCTGTTGAAAGTTAGCGGTGTGTGTTTGTCTAATGTACCTTCCCGTGTCCCTCTCATTCTGCCTGCGCTACAAGAAAATAGATGGATGAAAAAGAACGATTTCGATGGGGGCGAAATGCGGAAACACCCGTGTACTTAGATTTAGGTGCACGTTAAAGAACGAACCCCAGGTGGTCCAAATTTCCGGAGTCCCCCACTACGGCGTGCCTCATAATCAGATCGTGGTTTTGGCGCGTAACACCCCATAATTTATTTTTTTTAAACGAAAGAGAAAGCCACGACCATTCTAACGTGCCATTAACCACGCAGAACCAGTGGGGATATCTAGGCGAACGAAAAAAAGAACAAGATAAAACAAGTAATAGGAAGTAACAATACATTTGAATGATAATGTCGTGAGCGCGCAGGCTTTCGCCTTCAACCTCTTTGACTGTCAACTTTTTCTTCCTTAAGCGCCCAAAGACATTAACCCCACAAAGCGCAACGTATGATTTTTTATACCCTGAATTTGATGACTAAAAGTTCATGTGCTAATGACCTAAACTAGAGCCCGTACTAGGGTTTTTGATGTGCTGGAGGACGTTTACAGTCGTGATAGTACAGTAAATAACTTACAAATTAAGGTATTACGATACTAAGTAATGTTTAATCGATAACATTTCATTGTTTTCTTTGTACCAATGAACATATCTCCATGGCCAGAAATAAATGTAAAGCACGCTGTTTAATTGTCTTTGATGCGTAATGGTGTTTGGGCATTGTGGGGTTAAATCATGGGGGGAGGGGGTAAAGGGGACATAGAGACATGTAAACACCAGATAACTACATAACAGAAAATATGACAGAAGTATGTCGTTACAAGGTTATGACAAAAATATATAGCTATTTTCAACAAAAGTATGCGCCATTCAATATAAATACAGATGCTAGAAGAGCAGATAATGATGAAGGTCTCGGGCAAAAAAAAAGGATGTTGCATCATACACAAAAAAAAGAATAAAGTTTCGCAGACGTATTCGTGAATCTCGCTCGAGGTTTAAGCAAGAGAGGTGCACTTCAAAGAAGTGCGTGATTCTCAGCGCGGTATCACTGCTGGGAGCTCACCTAGGCTGACGTAAACGGCTACCTTTGGGAGCGCAGGATGACGCACGCAGATATGTCACGAAAAGTGCCGCCCTTCTCTAGAACAATTATATCACTCCGCGTGGCCCCTTCCTCTTAAGATGGAAAGCTTATCATCTAACCATTATATGAGCATTTGCACGTGTGATTTATACTAGAATATAAAGGATTATCTCTCGTTGGCTGATATTTCGTAAGCGGCTACTTGACACCTAGAAAATTACAGCGCTGTGTGCGCTCTTATTCAACGTCAGGGATTACATTTGTGCGGGTTATAGAACCGATGTTTGCACTGCTGTGCACATACCTGAGATACGCTACATGAACAGGTACTGCCCAAATAGGAACGAAGTTAAGCAGCGCCTTCCAACAAATACTAGTATGTGAACGCAAGTGTCTGCAGTTCCTCTAATTTTATTAAATATTGCCTTTCCCATGCAAAATTCGGCAATACGACCTAGAACCGGTCTGAAGTGTTCCTGGAAGTATAACATCACTTGTGGACCTACTTGAAAGATAATATTCATCCCTAACTTATTTCAATTGCTCCAATGGAGATAGACTTCTAGGGTTCCTGAATATTATTGTAAGCTCTGGAGAAATATATTCACAAAATGCGAATTGCACATTACCACCCACATTCATATTCTACTTCCTATTTATGCCTAGTGCTTGCATTAATGTATCAAAGACCCGGTGCGGTGGCTCAGTGAGCTAAGGCGTTGCGCTGCTGAGCACGAGGTCGCGGGATCGAATCCCGGCCGCGGCGGCCTCATTTCGATGGAGGCGAAATGCAAAAGCGCCCGTGTGCTTGCGTTGTAGTGCTGGTTAAAGAACCTCAGGTGGTCAAAATTAACCCGGAGCCCTCCTCATAATCATAACTGGTTTTGGCACGTAAAACCCCAGCAAGAAGAAGAATGTATCAAAGTTAATCACATCCTGCTTTACCGGCCTTCTTGTTGGGCACTTAGCAGATGCTCACCAGTGTTAATATCAATTGTAACATTACTTAGGTGGATACTGCAGAGTTAACCAGATAGCAAACCAAAGTGCTCAGCAGCGTTAGCGATTGCATTCCTGAAGTTGTTCTCTATTTGCTTAACTAACGAGTGCAGGTAACCCCATAACGCACGAACCACCAGTGTCATCAGCACTCAACTTCCGAGCTGCCTTTTCCATCTCTTTTATCTCAGTTATCGCATCCGTTTCGACTGTGTGAATACGTATATGCTTGCGCGGGTAGTCCAGGTGTCGGTGCTACTTTCACGATCCATGAAAGTTGTCCTGCTGCTTTCAATCACATCGCCAAGCCTTTCCAAGATCAAGAAGACGCAGTCGTAGTTGCTGCATTGCCGCTATAAACTGTGATTGGTCTCTCGCTGTTTGCACAAAAGAGGCTGTGGTTCGAGATAGCGCACCACTATTTTTATGGAAGCATACAAATGCGCACTTACTTGTGCTAAACCTGATAGGCGAGTCGGGCGGTGAGCAGGACTTGAAAAGGATCCACAAGCCTTGAAAAGGCACCTGTTCTTTACGGTGTGGCAAGTGTTGGAGGTGCTTGAATGTTTTCCATTTTATCAATCGGGCAATCCAGGCGATGACTCCAACGAATAGAAGAGTACTGACGAGAATCAATGCAGCGCCTTTGAGAAAGCTGGATGCGAGTTCAAGGACACCGCTTGACGCCAGATGCCAGCTCATCTTCGATGTCATGGCTGCAATGGCTGCAAAAAAAAAAAAGAAACAAGAAATGAGCAGAAATCATAGAAAATTATTGTGAAAGTAAGCGAAGCTTAAACTGGTTTGTACCATACTTAGTTTGTCTCTATGTTTGTTTCTTTTCCTGTGTAGTTAAAGCGACATCATTTTGTTAGTGTTGCACGGCTGAAGGAGTGGTAACGACGCGCGCGGCGGTGCGTGAACTTTGATGGCAGCGTGTCTTGCTTTTGTCATGTATATCATGCGTTACGGAACAAACGCCGGGTGCATCCTTTCTGCCACCGACCTGCATGGGCGATGCCAGAGGCGATGCAATGTCATATGACATTTCAAAGCGCTAGCTGCAACTACAGGGACGGATGGGTGAAAATGATGCGCTGTTGCTCTTGCTATGCCACGTGACTGTTGCTATGGGAAGTAAGTGGTTTCTGTGTGACGTGACCCACCTGCCAAGCGTCTCAAAGTGCTAGCTTGAACGAGGCTATAGGAATGGCAAAGTTCTCTCGTGTCATGCATGCATTTGTGGCCTAGTATGAAAAGAAAATGAAAACACACACTTGTGCCTTGATGGGCAGAGCATCTGGCTGCTCCGCTGGAAAAACCTGCTTGAAATCTTATCATGTGTCATGTATTTTTTTTTTCTTTTGCGATAGAAATTAAACGGACACTCAAGGCGCACTCGCGCCGCCACCGTTAGCGCTGTCGTGCTGTCCTGCTATCGCGGCGAATGCGCGGCCCGCGCGTGGAGGGCTGGAAGACACCCAGAGACGCGCTATGCGTCTGGCTGCAAAAGCGACGAGGTCAACGGGACGCACCGTGAGTCTGCGCTCAATTGGCTTTGCAGGAGCCAAGCGTCTGGTTCCCGCTGCTGGCATGAGTGTTGTGTGCAGACAGATTAGCCTTTCTGCTGAGCATCCGTGTGCATACGACACCGATGGTGCATGCATTGGTCTGAGTGGATCGAACGGCCAATAAAACACAAGATACATGTATGTAATCCGTTCTTTGTGTGCTGACAAACGCCATCCGTTTTCCTACGGTCTCAATTTGTGCACCGTCATGGTGCGACGACTGTAAGGTGACAGGCGGCGCTCCTCACTACGCCAGCGTTCTGAGACGCCTTACGCGCAGCTCTAAACCTCGTTGCCACATTCAATGCTGCTTCTCCTCCCGGCAAAACTGACAGCCGTTGTGGATGGATTACAAAAAAAAAACTCATGTACTTAGGTTTATGTTAGGATGGAAATCTGGGCGTGTTGGTTCTTGCAAATCTATGTAATAGGAGGCTTTGTTTGTGTCGGTCTACATCTGCACCATTGTTTTGGCTCCTATCACATAGATAAATTTATGTGAACTGTTAAACAACGCCAGGTCGTCGAAAGTTATCCGTAGCCCTACGCTACGGCGTCCCTCATAGCCCTGTAAAATTTGGGGACGTAAATCCAAGAATTTTATTTTGATTTTTGAGAGTTTCTGTACGGCATTGCAAGAGGGCATGAACGCTATAGAAACATGATTTCTATACATAAGTGCGGATAATGTTTTGCTCTATATAGCTACTTATATATGATGAATTTAGAGCAATGACAGTGGGCTCTAAACGTGCAAAATAAATTTCGCTACAGCATGAATGTGTAGCTATTAGGCGTAACTCAACTGGGCTTAAGACGAGTTTCTTAGTACAGATGGAGTCCATTAATAATTAAAGTACTCTAGTACAAGTGAGAAACACTCATGGCCCAAAATACCCCATTCGATATCAATTTTCCTTAATATTCATTATTACACCTCTTTAAATATAACTATCAGCAGGCACTAGCTATGTTGTCGATGCTTCAAACGGTGACAGATGACAGCGCCAAGCAATACACGCCGCCAAATGAGCGAAAACGGCGCCCACTCCGGATACAGAACCTTCATGATATGTAATTCTACCCAGGCCATCCATGCCTTGCCGCATTTCTCTGGGAGGTCACACTGCCGTTCTTGATGAAGCTCCGCACTTAATTAAGAGTATACATGCAGGGTGTCCCAACTATCAGGCACCAAGATTTCAAAATATTCAAATTCCACGTAGCTGCACAGAACCAAGTTAATGTTGTTTGCCGTATAATTACATAATTAATCTTAATTATCAATCAACTTCTCAAATATTGTAATTAGATGGAAAGTGTTAATGAGAAAATCGCAGAGCATCATGCAAAACCCCCGATGCAGTTTTATGTTGCTCGATACGTGCTACATAAAACTGTTTTTCCGAGGGTCAAAGAAGCCGGCGGATACACGCAAAGTGCCTCGAGTGGCCAGTCACGCGGCAATTTTGCGTGTATTCACTTTCGCTCTTTCATCTTTCGCTGTGCTCGTTCGCACGGTTACGCCGAGGTAGGACGAGGGACGCCGACGCTCAACGCAGAAACGGGCGCCTAAGAGCTGCGCTCGAAAAATTTATCTTTTCACTAAAGATATAGTTTACACGACTTTGTTGGCATAGCATTTGTTTCTTCGCTTGATTGTATTGTGGTGCGAACACGACAAGGCTAGAATGCGCGAACGAAGTCCACGAATGCACGCAAAATTGCCGCGCGACTTACCGCACGAGGCACGTTGCGTGAATTCCCGGGCTTCTTTCACGCTCAGAAAAACACTTTTACGTAGCACATATTGAGCCCGTATTAAGTATCTCCAAGTTTTCAATAAAGTTTTCCATTCGTCCGTCCGTCCGTCCGTCCGTCCGTCCGTCCGTCCGTCCGTCCGTCCGTCCGTCCGTCCATCCATCCATCCATCCATCCGTCCGTCCGTCCGTCCGTCCGTCCGTCCCCAAGCGACGGCAAAAAGCAATACATTGGTTCTGTACAGCTAAGTGCCATTAGCATATTTTTAAATATTGGTGCATGATTGTTGCGACACCCTGTATAACCAGTGAAAAAAACGAACACGATGGCATCAACAGCACGATCACGTACTTAGTGGCGCAAATATCATGTCATCTTATGTCATGCATGCCTGTCAGGCACATCCTCATATGCATCTATTAAAAGAAATGACCACAATGGCATCCCGACCACAAGCATTCCATGGCATTCATCCAATCACGTCATTCCATACAAATGACAAGGTCGATCCACATATGTCGCGAAGCTTCGGGCGAAAAGCGGTTCAGAACCAATTGCCACCGACATCAGCAAGGGTAGTTATGGGAGCTGCGATTGAAGCGCGACTATGTTTGGAGGGAACAAACATTGGGAAAGAAAAAAGCTCTTTATAAATAAAGTGAGACACATTTAGATTCATTCAGCGAAAATAAAATTCCTAATCCATTTTATATACGCATGGCGAGAAAAGAAGATAAAACTCTATTTTACTTGATCATTTTCAATAAATAGCTTTTTTCAGCGCCCACCGTGAGAGTGCCCATCGAAATCCTTTGCAATGCAATGCAGCTCTTGGAGTGCGTGGAAAGGCGCGCTCGTAAAGTTCACCTGTTACGATACGCCCCCCTCACATGTTGTGTTGTTTTGCATGTCGAGGTTTGTCTGAATTAGGTGACGCGGGTAGTTTTATTGTTTCTTAACCTGTGCAGTCAAAAGTAGTGAGTTGCGACCGCCAGATACTTGTTTACTTTAGTTGTTTTCGTGCGACAGCGCTGGCCGACGGGCTTGGCGTCCGACGAAAGGACGAGCACTCTACGCAATCTACGCCCAAAGCGTTCGTCGGCCTCCAAAGAAAGTATGTTCTGTGCAGCGATGCGATTTCCACACTGTACGGCTGACCTTTTCCTGCATCGCTTTCCGCGCTGAAAGCTCGGAAGGCCCATCAAGTCGAATGGCGATGTATTTGAATATACTGTTCTAATCGCAGGCCCCCGAAAACAAATTTCGTGCCTATGAGAACAAAATGGCGTCACTTCTGTTTTTAACGGATGTGACATCAAATTATTTTTTCTTTCGCCGGAAGTGTTCCCTCCTCACAGAGATGGCGCTAAGTCCCATGAACCGCTGATAAGCCGCCATGTTTTGAACGTATGGGCTTCTATGGAAGCTTCGCTACCAGGTGTATTTACCTTGCAAATGGTGTCATGTCATGCATATGCTGATATATATCAGGGGATGTATTCGGCGACGATCCGCTTCAGCGATACTTCTCCTTGGCCACGCCTTGGTCGTCAGTCGCACGCTGAATGGGTGGTTGAGCAAAATCGCATGAGCTGATTGGCTGGTTGAACACTACGTCATCCGATGTTGCAGCTATTCGGCGTGTGCCTGATGGCCAAGGCGATAGTATCGCCTAAGTAGATCATCGCAGAATACGTCTCCAGTTAAGGAAACGATTACGATGGCAACACAACCACGATCACATTCCTAGTAGCCCAAATAGCATGTCATTCATGTATTTCCCATATTATGACATGCATGTTATGCCATGTCATTCATGTCATGTTATGCAAATCCTGATATATATCCAGTTAAATAAATGACAACGGCGGCATCACGATCACGAGCACATACCCAGTGGCCCAAGCTTGTAAACAACTTGGCTCACTGGATCGGCGTAAGAGGCTGATAGATAGACTCAAAGTGCCTAAAGTACGCAACCAATGCTTCGCATTAACAAACACTACTTGCTACATTCGCTATAGTTTAACATACCGCTTTAAATGCAGCAAACCTCATCGGATTCTGAGCAGGGGGATCCGAGCAAAACGATTTCTCCCTTCCTATGTACTCAGGAGCTACTGAGCTATAGCTTTGCCTGAAAACTAATTTCACATAATAACTTTTTGTGAGTATGGTGAAGCGCGAAAGACGGGACAAAGTGAGGCGAGACGGACAGGACAAGCGCTTTTCCCGTCCGTCTCGCCTCACTTTGTCCCGTCTTTGGCGCTTTACTGTAATCAAAATATGCATCACCAACTGGCCCAAAATTCCACTCCGCTGATGCACATAACTGTTACCGAAGTAAAGTTACAAGGGAGATACTACCAGAATTCTGCTATGAATACTCTTCATTATTATTCCGCTCTTAATAAGGGAATATACTACGTTTTAGGCGTCGCTTTCTCGAGAAAAGAAATCAGTAACTAAATATAACGAAGTAGAGAACGAAAGCGAACAATTGTGCTGTTGGCACGCCAGTTGCGAAATAATATAAAACAATTGTTGTTCGGAAATTTCAATTCGAAAATTTTCTCTTAGGAGGCAACTACTCAAAGAAACATCGGAGACTGTTAGCTCCTACCTGAAAGGGTGAGAAGTGCAGAACAGATGCCGAAAGTGTATCTTTCTGTGCTGTATATTCCCAGTTTGCCTCGTCCCCACCTCTGCTTTGTGACAGATAGTTGCACTGTCCTCCTCCGTTGTCATAGAAAGCATTTCACCACTTACCTTCTAACCTGCGATAAGAGGCGCAACAGGCGCACGTGGGAACCACGCCTCTGCAGGAAGCCTTAAGGGTGTGGGTTCTCAGTCGCGCCTCTCCCTTCAACGTCCGCTTGGTCGCCGAGTGAGACAGATAAAGGGAACGAGGTTTGATTGACTGCGTCGCCTTGAAGCGTCTGGAGTGGAGCGGCTGCTGCCAAGAACGCCTTGTTAGGGGGCTGCTTTTGGCACTTGTTGACTCTACGCGTTGTCGCCGGCTGTTGGGCAAGAACTTCGGATAAGAACGAAGAGCCACTGCGACATACGCGGCCATAGAAAATATGAGCCATAATTGACTTCCAGTGTCTCCGTCCTGAACTATATACGGTTCATTTTGGGTACATAGACAAACGAGCCAACAAGCAAGCAAGCAAGCAGACAACAGGCAAGCAGGCAGGCAGGCAAGCAAGCAAGCAAGCAACCAACCAAGCAAGCAAACAAGCAAGCAAGCAAACAGATGATGGCAGTGGAGCTTTCACCGGAATACACGGACGGTAGACAACCTCAAGACGACTTAGGAACCCCGTTGATGCAACACTTTTACAGCGATAGCTGCTAAGAGTGCCCCTTCTTAATTTTTTGACGCATGTCGCAGGTATAATCAATTTCTTTATCATCATCATGTGCCCGTGGAGTTGTTCCCAGAAGGAAAAGATTAAGCAGGCTAGGCATGTCAAGGGTAATCTGTGGGCAAAGTTAGAGCTTGAGTAATTAGGCATCGTCACCATCGCAGCATAGCCTCAGCTATTTTTGCGTGGAACTGCTCAGCTGGAATATACGAATCGCGATTTTACGAAGTTCCACAAGTATGTCGTCTTTTTGTTTTGTTCAAAAAATGGTAACGGTGTTAAAAGACATAGCATCCGATCAATGACAATTATTTATTGCGAACAAAAGACTACCGTTGTTACTATTAATTAGGGGACAGATAGGTCGGAAATCCTTGCTCTCTACTAGCTTTGGTGATTGGGAGGGGTATTCTTAGCCGAAACTTTTTGGCACCGCGACACTGTGATAACAGCAGCGCACATATACCTGACAGTGAAGATTGAGCGAAAGAGATGAGAAAAGGAAGTGCGGAAGGAACGATAAGGAAAGGAAGAAACACGCATGTTCGAATGATACCACGTAGGCGTGCCAGGCGTTCGGTGTACTTCTTGCAGCTTGTACCTTCTTTTTGCGCGCGCATGTCGGTTGCAGCGCTGACTCTCGTCTATATATATATATATATATATATATATATATATATATATATATAATGTGTTAGCACGTCAATGTAGAAGTTTTACTTCAGCGTATGTCCTTCCGGCAAATATATTCGTGGTACCCCAAGCCTCTAGCTACAAAACTGTGATCGACATTATATATTTTGTTTCGATGGTTGTCGCTTCGCTTGTTTATAGGGATATCAACAGGGACCTCGCCATTCGGTACTTTGTCGCTTCGTTTGATAATTGCACTGGTAGCACCAACTTTCATCACGCTTAACACAAATATGGGATCACTTTTGGCCCTTTCCATCAGCTCACCGGCAATTGTTCGTCCGATTATTTTTTATGTTCGTCTGTCAGTGCGCCAAGGACCACTTTTACATTCATTTTCACTCTTCCTAAATCATTTAGTCAGATCTGGTGACACAGCTCCTTGTTGAATGTCGGGTCTTATCATGCGCACAGTAACAGTGATTTCCATGCAGTAACTGCCTACACGTTCCAAATTTGTAGCGGTATGTGACGTTCGCGGGCAGCTGAATATGACATAATTTTGCACTGAGTATTTGCTCTCCCGAAACCTTTGTTGCCATTCAATGACACGGCTTCTCGATAGTGCTTAGTCACAATATACTTCCCAGGTCATGCTACCTGTCTTACAATTAAAGTTAAATTCTGGGGTTTTACGCGCCATAACGACCATTGATATGTCTCACTACAGGTTTTCCGGAGCATAACGCAAAACTTCATATGAGCATTCTGCTCGGAATTTTAATTCGCTAGCATTCTTATGGTATTTCACGCACTTTTCGGGGGCTATCTATGTGTGTATGTATGTTTCTATCTGTTTGTCTTCCCGCTTATCTGGGTTACCGGGTAGTCCGTGGTCGAATGGGTAGCGCGTCGGGCTGACGTGCTGATGAAATAGGGTTCAATACCTACCCTATGTACGTGGCCATGTGTACATACGTGCCGCTCTACAACCAACTTCTTTCCCGCTGACATGGATCACCGTAGATGCGGGACTGGGTAGGAACTCTTTGGCGCCAACTCTTTGGCGCCAACTTGGAGTACTGGGTATGTGCCACTAGGTCTATGCTGATCTCCCACAGACAGACAGACAGACAGACAGACAGACAGACAGACAGACAGACAGACAGACAGACAGACAAGAACTTTATTAAGGTCCTGAGGAGCCAGCCATTGGAGCCCCTGAGAGGCCCCCGGCTAGCTGTTGGCTAATCCCATGTTGGAGCCTGGAGACCATGCCTCTCTGCTCTCTCACGGGCCCTCTGGACAGCTTAGTACTGGTCTCCCTGTTTAGTGCTAGTGATGGCCTTCTCCCAGTCCTCGCTGTTGTTGAAGTCGTGTAACACAGGGCACTGCCAGAGCATGTGGGCTAAAGTACAGAGTTCTTCCCCGCAATCCGGACAATGAGGATCTATCTCTGTGTGTAGTCTACTCAGGAAGCCTCTCGATGGGTACGAACCCGTCTCCCATAAACCTTTTTGATGCCAACTTGAGTCACTAGGCATGTGCCACTAACTGTGTGCCGCTCTTCAATGAACGCCTTAGGCACCAACTTGGGTAACTAGGTACGTGCCACTCCGAATTTGCCGCAGTAGAATGACGAAAAAAATTCCTTAGATTTATCTGATGCTGAGCATAATTCATTCAACGTCAAACGCGTTCATCAAGGACACCACCACAAGGCATTAGCAGGCTGCGCAATAAATCCACAGGGTATGTGCCACTTTTCAATGAACTTTCACGCCAACGTTTTAGCAAGTTGTGTCATGAATGCCACTCTTCAATGAACCTGTCGCCAACTTGGGCCACTGAGTATGTGCCAATGGATGTGCGGCGAGCGAGGGAACAATTCTCAGCGTTCGCAGGCACCGCCGCGCCCACGCTTCTCGTCTCGGAGGCCACGCGCGGACTTCCAGGCAGTGCCACCAGATGGCGCAACGCGTCCAGAAAGAAGCACGAGAGAGAGGCCCTGTTGCCAGAAAGGCTGCCCAAATCGCGCGCAAATCCTCACACTTACTCGTATTCAAGAGTTGTGCAACTGTCAGAGACATCACGAAGAAATGTTGGCAGTTCAACGAAGGTGAGAGTTAGCACAGGAGACAATTTGTTCGCATCCACATCCCGCGAAGATCGGTACCAGCCGTCCAAGAAATACCCCGTAGAATGCATTGGCTCTCATGTGATAGAGTTCGCGTCCCAAATTTCAGCCCCGACTTACCCTGTAACAAATGACGACCAGGCCTCTCGCTTATGTGTGCAGTTGCCCGACAGTTGCTAGGCGCTGGTGTCTGTCACAGTACCGACTGGGCCTCGTTTCAACGCCTGCCGACATTTTCACCGTATTCCACGCCATCGGCTGAACTCCTTCTAGAGCCAATTTATTTGTCCCGAAATTTGGTCTACCTCTCAACGTTATGCATTTTTTAAGCCTGCTGTTATGCTTTTAACCCGACAAAGTTAGTGCTGTCCTGAGTTTTGCGGTGGTTTCACATTTCCCATGATGCCGGCATTTTTGTCATCCTCTGTTCATAATTTTGGGGATTTTTGATAGACGTGATAGCCATAGCACGCCACCTGACCATGCTGCTCACAAAATTATTTTACTTTCCTGGGACCTCCTTGTCGTTCATCAGCCTCCTAATTTCAGTATCGATTCTAGATCATTCTGACGACTACGCTCCCACAGAAGTCCGCAATGATGCAACGGCCATGGGATTGAATCCGTTTAAATCAACTATATCGTGGACACAACAGCCGCTTTTCCCTCTTTCGAATGGAACTCTTCTATTAGTGAGCATGATTCTTAAGTGTATAAATTTGCAGTCTAAATGCATTGTATTTATTTGTTGGCGAGCAGTCGCCTGTCATCATGACGTCATCGCGTCCTTTGCGGGATTTAATCGCTGCAAGACTCAACTGGCCGACTGGGCCACTCGGTTTTTTTGCCTTCAGGAGTAACCTAACGCTTCTGCTGAAACACCAATTGTCTATCTACTTAACTACCGACCTGTATGTGTTTTTTTACAGCCTGTTCATCATTTGCGTCCACCACAACTAGACTGCGAAGGTGCTTCGTTCTTACTACACTGTACTAATAAGTGAACTTAATTCTCGAATTCTATTCGTTTATAATGTCGTATTCTTGTTATCATTGTCGTGAGTAATGTACACAGAGTACTCGGGCACCCTCAAATAACATTTTTTCAGTTTTTGCTTGAGCAAGCCCGCCATTGTGATGCAAATAAACATAACTTGAACTCATTTCCTCAAAACTAAACGCTGAATAAAACGGTGACGTCATCCTGGATAACATCAAGAAGGCCCGTAGTACTCAATCTTCTGGTGCTTCTATTCGCAAGCTTATAATTTTCAGGGTGTGATCTTGTATTGTAGAAACGAACCACGGATGTCTCTGATGTGCTAGTTTTTATTTTCGAGCACGCAAAATAAACCGTCACTCCTCCACTCCATGATGCCCTGGCGGCAGGTCACCATGGCGTGTCCCGCATGTATGACCACGCGGATTCATTTGGGTTGGCATCTACTGATTATGTGCGTTGTTATGTCGCCACATACGAACTCCGCCAGAGCTTCAAAAAAGCCATCCATCTAACCTTCTTCAGTCTTTTGACATACCAAACGAGTGATTTCATCAAGGTATTTTTCAACTCACTCGGCCATTTCCCTCTGTTCATTTTCGCAGAGTGTGTGTATATCGATGTGGTTACCAAATACACCCGACGGTAAGCTACCGTCGCCTTAAGCCTTCCCGGCCACCTGCGCAACTGATGCCGCAGGCTTTCTTCAACACGGCGTTGACGTTTAATATGGCGATCCTCGAGTGCTTATCGCTGACTTAGCTGACAGCTATCTCTCCAATGCCATTGCAGATACTACTCGCTCGTGTTAGGCACAACACAAACATGCAGCGACCTTAATGAAGACTCAATCACACGCTAATCGAGATGCTGTCAATGTACATTTCCGCTGATCACCAGGATAGGAACGTGACCCAGTATTTGGTGACATTCGCGTCTAACTCTTCGCTCTACAACACCGCTTGTTAGCCATCACTTTTTCTTTTTGTTGACAGGAACACACTACGCATGCATGTTTCCTCTGAATATATTTTTGCCTTTAGATGCGACCTCTAATAAGACTTTAGATGGTCGTGTTGGTGTTGCCTTGACTGTTCACATAAGTGAACTCGCTCGGACTCACCTATCCGCTTAAGACATCACTATAAATATGCGACAGCCACACGTGAATAGCCCACTCATCACCAGAACCGTTAGGGCTCGTCAGTCGCCCTCGTCGCGCCCTGAACGTACGCATGTGTTGTAAGCCTGGGTCCTTACTATACATACTTGATCCCTACATTCAGCCAATACAACACATGACTTCCTTGTGTTTTGCTCGCTTAGCACAGCTCCATCGCCGACAACTACACTTTAAGTATTGCAACAAATAGATAGAAATCCAACTTTCAAGCGTATAGACGGATGCGCACTATAGAACCCATTAATGCGTCCGTTATTCCTTTTTTGCACGCTTATTCACCGGGTGTAAATCACTCGAGCATTACTCAGAGATTGCCGGGTATTTTACTTATGCATCGTTCTTCCAGATGCCTGTAATCCAAGTAGTCGTGACATTTTCAGTATAGTGGAGCAAGATAATATACAGCTCACATGCAGTAAACTTGTAAGCAATTATAACAATCTTCCAAAAAAATTGTGTGATTTAAAACCATAGCGTTGGCGGCCGGGCAAAGGAATGATTTTGGCACGCTGACCTATAGCCTTATGAGCCCATAATTTTGCTTGAATTTGTTGCCTTATTTCCAACATGCATCAAATGCACAAAATAGTGCGATGTGTCCCAGCTTCAATGCCAGTCTCTCCTGTCTAACGTTGGCGATGTTACAGTTGTTCGTAGACTTCTTTACCGGAGCAGAAACTGTGAAAAACGGGGTAGACATGGAACCTATAGTACAAACTAAGCGCAAACTACATTTTGCAGTGAATCTTGCAGGACTTCCTGCAAGATGGAGTGTTGCATTCGTATTTATAAGTTTTTTCTAGTTTGTTGTTTCTGTATCGTAAGGCAGCTAGCCCTCCTCGTTATAAAACAAAAGTACAAACAACACTGGAAGCTTCGAAACAAGCAATTTTTCTTTGCTTGCGCGTTGGTCAACGTCATTGACAGTGTAGTCGAATCTTATCAACGAATTATGTTTCCGTCCAACTACAGCCAAAACTTCCAAAGTTCCATTTTATATAAATGACTTTTATACCTTTCGAAAAAAGGAGACAGACACCAGAAAATTGCTACGTACGCACACATTTAGAGGTGGTTATTTTCATAATTGCGATAATGACAGGTGTCTTTGCTGAGCTTTTGCTGCGTATTACAGTCTGGTTAAGCAGTGACTAACACATCAGTTGACCATGGCTAGTGAGGTACACTGGCCGCTGTACTGTTTTACTGCGGCAGCAGTCAAGTGCTAATAATGTGGTTGGCCTTGCCCCTCCGTTTAATGTGGTACGGTGACGACGGCCACTGTCGTCAGGCCGCCGCCTCATTTGAGCTTCACCATCACCGGAGGAACGCAGAAAGTTTTCTTCACAAGCTCTACCACCGGGATTCGTAACCATGTAACTGCAGCAACGTACATATGGAGGCTGGGCACGCTAACCACTATACTCTATTGCCACTTTCGATATACTTGCCTTTCTGCTTCTCGTTTTAGTCGCAAACGCTGGCAGAACAGACGCAGATCTGAAAGAAAGTGAACATTACTTGAGCCGCTGGCTGACACATGACCCTAACTTGGTCAGGCTACTCTCGTCGGAGAGCATATGCTGCTTGCGGCTGCATGCAGATTGTCGTCTTAGCTATATTGTAAATTTGCGTTCACTGACTCTTCGGTTAAAACTGAATCGATGGACAAAACGGAGACATACCGCCGTATTTTTTCTTTTTGTTTTCTCGGTTTAAGCCAAAAACGCTTAACCCTTTCTTGGAAGTCTCATCATCAACTACTTTTAAAAATGACATAAGGAGCTATATTTCGAGGTCATGTCGTTGCCAATACAGGCCTGCACCAGGTATCCACAAAAGGGCGCCACAATGCCGATACACGTGCCAGATTATATTGACTGATGAAAACAGGAAATATGACTGTTTTACAGTTCTTCTCGCAGCTTATTACACGGAACACAAGGCAACCGCCACCATGACACACAAAGAAACGAAAAAAAAAGCATGGTGCACCAAGATTATCTGATTTTCGAAATACTAAAAAGTAACACTGAACCCAACAAAAATAAATTGTCATGGGCCTTTGGCCAAACAGTTGCAGACATAAAGTTCCATCAATCTATATATACATTTGAGCTAAATAAGATTAGTCTACCTAGATAGATCACACATAAAAAATATAATGATTCAGCCTTCCGCCGTACCAAGGTTTAATTCTAAAGCCTTGCTTTCTTTACCTAATCTCCCACCCCCTCCAGCCTCTCCCGTGGTTGGTGGGTGGGTCTTGTGCATTTCCGAACGCTGCAGAACTTTGATAAACAATGTAGTGCCAGTCAGGGCCGCCTCTGTTCCGAGTAAACCATATATCCCGACATATGATATGCGGCTATAATGTACCCCTAGGCATCTTAAAAACGCACAATCCTCTTAATGGAATAGCGCATGGTTGCGTTGAATTTACATTTCTGCAATTTCTTATATCTAGGCTACCCTTCTCTTGGGCCACTGGGTATGGGCTACAGCACGGTTATGTTCACATGGTTGGCCAATCCTCCCGAATGACTATGTGCCACAGTGACTGAAATGGTTTAAAAGCCTCAAATGTATTTAAATAAGATGCCATGTTTCTCTGTGCATACACCTATACTCAGCATTCTTCCCTTGACAAGCAACAAATATTTGCTGCTTCGGCATTTCACAATGTTAGTTCGCCTGAGTTCGTGTTCGCATTTTGGCATAGCTTGTAACCGGTGTAATGCATACACGGAATCATTGCATGAAATTAAGGTTGTGACCAGTGTGATGCATAAACATAAAGTTCCTTAAGTTCGTAGTTGCGTAACATAAAAACAAAGACAATTGTGCGCATTGTATTTACACGAATAGAATTTAATTAAGCACTTCACTAAAGCTTCGATTCAAATAAATTCCTACGTGTGCGTTGGAATTGCGTAATGTTCTGATTAGTTTTGTCTGTTTTACCAACTTGGCTCTTCAAGAAAAATCAGAGCAATGTAATGTGCACAGGCGATCAAAGGAGTCCGGGCATGGTTCCTGGCAGGTTCCTTCTGGTAATGCTGTGGATGCATTGGGCAAATGAACTGGTAGCAGTGTGGGGTCGTACCTACCTAGACGTCTTTTTTGAGTATTATTCGTAGGGACTCTGTAGCAGTACAATGTTATAAATAAAATCTGGTTCTGTTTGCATTTGAATATTTGAATGCCCTGACTCTTATTAATTCCTGCTTAATAACATCGCCGTATGGCATTGTGCCCTTGCTATACTGCTTCTCAAAAACTTTGCTAGTCTGTGTATCGGATACAAGGGCAGCATTGAAGACCAAGAAGGGCACTTATGCAGGAGGCTTCAACAAAACATTTCCCCGAGGGAAAAAAAAACAGCAGCCTCGACGCCAAATATTATCCCCTAAATAAAGCCGGTGAAAATGCAATAGGAAAAATCAATTCACCGAATGTCAGAGTACTAGGGTGCAAATGGAAACAGAAAACATGTTAGTCGAATGGCGGGCAAATAAAAACTGAGAACATACAACCCTGTACCTAAAACATGTGGCTTCTTGGTTTTCCTCCTTAGCACTTGAACCCAATTATTCGATTAGAAAGCAAGCAAGTAAAAAAAAAAAGGCTGTCTTCACTGGGAGAGAATGCGGCTGGTGAATAAGCGTAAATGAATTTGGAGCCGAAGAATTAAATATAGTGTGATGCTTTTGATATATCAAGGACAAAGTCCAGGATTTTAAGGTGGTCATTCCTGAGAAAAAAATTATGGGGTTTTGCGTGCCAAAACCACGATCTGATAATAAGGCAGGCCGTAGTGGGGGACTTCGGACAAATTTTGACCACCTGGTGTTCTTTAACGTGCACCTAAATCTGAGTACGCGGGTGTTTTCGCATTTCGCCCCCATCGAAATGCGGCCACCGTGGCCGGGATTCCATCCCGTGACCTCGTGCTTAGCAGCCCAACACTATAGCCACTAAACAACCACGGCGGGTCATTCCTCAGAAGAAGAACTGTAGTATTATGAAAGACATGCAAGTTGTTGCAGCGGTAACTACGTTTCCAGAGGCCATTTCTGGGTGAAGGCGCTCACTTTGTTGACACTCATACGGAATTTGTCAAAATCATGCAAACTAAATCTTTTGAATAAAAACAGGCGCAACAAATGAAGTATGTGCAAGAAAACAATGTAGCGAGTTCGAGATAAATGTAAGCTATAATTTTACAATTGCGTAAATTTGTTGGCAAGAATTGTGAATCAACTTTCCCCGAAGAATGAATATATTGCTTAGATGAAGATGATCGTCCTCGATGAGCAATTTTTTTTTGAGCGTCCTGCGAATACTTTCAAATATTTGCAGTCAGAACGTGCTTTCAAAGCACATTCTTGCGTTCTTTAAATGGCAGAACAACAACTTCGGGTGACGGTCTTTGATATACAGGAAGCTTGACAGAGGAGCTATGTTATTTTACCTCCTATCAGTCGCCTGCTGATAAGGCACTGTTAACTCAAGCGTGGGCAGACACCACCCATATTGCGATGGCTTATTGTTGTCTGCTGCATCTCGGCTCAAGTGGTGCGATAAGATACTCAGGCTGATGGCTATAAAAATCGGCTACCGTATACCTCGATGTTATAAGCGCAGCAACAAATATGTAGAATGATGCCTTTGTTTGGGGTAAGTGTTATTTCAGATATCGTAATATAATTACCTTAGCTTGTTTTCCGTTCATATGAATGATGGTAAAAATCAGCTCTGGTGCATGATTTGCCACAAAAAGAGAGAGGGAGAGAAATTTATTTACAGAAAAGCAGAGAGGTCAGCATGAGCTGTAACTTGCTCTGGCCTGCTACTCTACACTGGGGAAAAGGGATCGGGAGGAAAAGGGTTGATGAATGATGGTGAAGCAATGAGGAGGAGGTGCGTAGATACAAGTTCACAACCTTGTGGCTTCTCTAAAACCAAGCGTCCAGCCCAGGGGCTTGTAGAAATGCTAGAGTGGCACTAGTTATCAGGGCTGCGCTGTTTGCACTGGGCCAAGCACCTGAAAGAAAACTCTTCTGATAGCGGCCTGTTGTCGGCGTTTGCAATGAAAGATATCAGTTTCTGTCGTTCTTGCGCGTACGCAGGACAAACTGAAAATATTTGATAAACTGTTTCTGGTACCTGACAGTATTCACAATTTGGGCTAGTATCACTGCAACATATCTTGTGTGTATAACGCTTGGTGAATGCGACACCAAGGCGAATCCGGTGCATCATGCTTGCTTGGCTTCTTTCGCGCTTGTGGAGCATGGGGAATTTCATTTCTGGGTACCATTGATGCACTCGCTTGTGTCGTCGACCTGTTTAGGTCCAGTGCTCCAACGTATGGTTGCGTATTACGCAAAAAAGTAGGGCGTTTATATCTGTTCGTGAGAACAAAATGCGTACTTCAGAAGCATTATTTAAACTAGTTTTCGTTTCAGCGTCTGCCTGTTCATTCCCTATCACGCCACAGGGCGAAGGTATCCACTGAAAGGTGATATTATGGCCATTTCGATTTGCCTAGCCGAGATGATCTGTGATTTCTATAGCCATTGAATAATACGGTCCCCGTCTGAGGACACAGTCAATGGTTGGGAGAGCTGGCTTGGAATCGCAGAATACCGTCCATGCGCGAGGAGGCTCCACGGGGAGAAATCGAAGTGCCTCCCGGATAGCAACAAGTTCTGCGGCAGGTTATGTTGACCTGTGGTCTAGTTTAAACCGCCGTGCGATGATCATATGTGGGATGACGAAGGCTGCAGTGGAGGCATATGGTGTGACAGAGCCATCGGTATACACGTGTACTGTATCTTCGTACTCTGCATAAATGTGACAGAGAGCAAGTTGCTTGAGGCGAATGGATGCAACGGAGGACTTTTTTGTAATTCGGGGGATTTGCAGAGTAACGAAAGGTTTAGGCAGGACCCACGGGGGTATTCTCGGAATACAGGCGGGAAAAAATCTTGATGATCGAATATTCTGATGGCGCGATAGAGTCATTGAAAAGCTGCAACCTGGGTGGGTGGCCGGGAACGAAGGAGGGTGTCTGTGTCGGCTTAACACGCGGTTCGAAGAGGCTCGCAGAGCAAGTATACATCAACAGGACAAGCACGAACTTTCGCTATTGTTCCATTGGTTGACCTGCATCGTGGGAGGCCCAAGCATGTGCGAAATGCTTGAGCTTGAATGCTCTCCAGCGTGCGCACACAAGTCCCATGCTTGAGAGCGCCGGCATGCTGTACCGTATATACCCTATAAATAGTGCTTGTTACAATTGGAGTAATGACGACTCCGAGGGGCCCCATCTTGTTCCTGCAATGACGGGAAGGACGTCAACGAAACTCCTCAGCTTTGTCTTCAGTGCGGCAACGTGTCTTGACCAAGATAGTCCCCTGTCTATGATTACGCCAAGGAATCTGTGGTGTGTTACTGCAGGTATCGCTGTTCCATTAACAATTATGGGATACCTGGTCATTCGTTTCCGTGTGAATGTAACAACGGAACATTTTGCTGTTTAGAGGTGGAGGCCCTGATGCCGAAGAGACTTAGCTGTGATTGTCACTGCACGTTGAAGTCTAGCACGCATTTGGGGACGGGTGGCTCCAGATGGCCAAATGCATATGTCGTCCGCATATGCGCTAATCTTCACCGTGTTAGGAAGTTTAGATGCAAGGCCAATCAATGTAACATTGAAGAGAGTTGGACTGAGAACTCCCCCTTGTGGAACACCTCGGTTGATATTGTACTAGCCGGTGTTGCCATCACTTGTCGACATATACACGGTGCGGCCAGTGAGATAGCTAACTATCCATGCATACAGCCAGCCACCGACGTCTAAATCTTCCAGCGCATTAATGATTTCATAATGGAGTACATTGTCGTGTGCACCCTTAATATGCAGGAACACAGTTCCAACTAACCGGTGGCAACTTCTTCCCGGTTCAACAGTGGAGGCCAAGTCGACAACACCATCGATGGAAGAACGGCCTTTTCTGAATCCATTCATTAAATCAGGAACGCAATTATTGCTCTCTAGGAACCACTCCATCCTTGACAAACCATTCTTTCCATTACTTTGCAGAGGCAACTGGCTAAGGCGATCGGTCTGTAGGAGGAAAGCTCGTTAGGGCACTTCCCTGGTTTAAGCAACGCTACAACGCGACTGTATTTCCAACTATCTGGAACATTTCCTGACTCCCACGTGGCATTATAAAAAGATAAAAGGATACGTCGTGCTTCTGTACCAAGATGGCAGAGTGCAGCGTAGGTGATTCCGCCAGGTCCTGGTGCCGATGAGTGTCGGGAAACAGAAATTGCAGCGTCAAGCTCTTGCCTCTTAAAAGGTACTTCGAGTCGCTCATCAGGTGATGGGGGCGCGATGGTGACAAGTGATGAAGTCACTGCATTAGACGTGTCCACAATACGTTTACAGTAGTCCACTGCTACCTCCAATTCGGTCCGGCGTTGATGTAGAGCCACGGCACGGAATGGGTGTCTTTGTTGTGGAGTTGCCTGGAGACTTCGTATGACCCGCCAAATCTTAGATAGAGGTTGTCTTGAGTTTAGGGATCCACAGAACGTCCTCCAATGCTGTGTGTCAAGCTTTACGAGATGCCGAAGGACATATGGTTGAGCTCGGCGACTGTTCGAAAGTTCTGACGGTGACTTTGTTCCTCTGTATCGCCGTTCTGCGTGTCGACAGATTACACAAAGGGCCTCATATTGCTAGTGGACCAATGATCGGTGCCTCGTGTACACTAACTTCTCTGGTTTTGTCCCGCAGGGTAGACGCAATGATGTCCTCTATTTCGGATGGAGATGTTATACTCTGACAGCTGGTATCGACAGACGTCCTAAATAAAGTGCCGTCTGTTTGACGGCTGAGCGGCGAAAGCAGCTAAAGTGCACGTAAGTTGGGAGGTGGCCACTAACACGAGGCTCTACATCCGTCGACCAGCATGCTGAGGAAAGAAGGCTCATTGACACAAACGTAAGGTCATGACAACTGTGGTAGGATGTGCCACGAATAAATGTAGGAGATCCGTCATTGAGCACATTTAGTCCCTGACTACACATAAGGTCGGTGAGATTTTTTCCACGAGTATTAATCACAGGGCTACCCCACAGGGGACGGTGTGCGTTAAAGTCACCAGTCACAATATGCGGACCTTGCGATGCTTGCAGCACAGACATCAGCTGCGAGCAATCGATCCTCGCTCTTGTGCGGATGTATCCTCCAATCACTGAGAACGTGTGCCATCTGTGCTTTATGGTAAGGCATACGTAATCATTAGTAGTATGCGATGAGACGTCATGTCTGAAGTACACCAGATCGTAACCTATACAAACTAATACTTTGCTTGAGATTTGGTCGTTACGACTACGACTGTGTACCGCGTGTCCCAGCTGGGACACTCTACATGTGCTGTTCCTCAGGCCGAGGAAAACACTTGAATAAAATTACTCTAAGCAGCAAGTGCGAATTTGCCAAGTACATTTGAGACGTCAGCTGCGAAGACAAAGCGTTGACACAATACGCCTCTGCACCACATTTGTTTGTGCTTCCTCCTATAACTTTTATCGGCCATAAAAGATAAAAATGGAGGCTTCACTTATCCTAAATGCGTTTTTTCGTACCACAGTATTTGTCATGAGACAATACCATGCTGATTGGTTGAAAGCTAAAAGTAGATAACCTGAAGAGTGGTAATAAAGCTTTGTATTTGTGTAACAATGTTAATGATTGTGCTCTTTAGAGCAACCAAAGGCACCGATAGTTTGAATTTACAGAGGTCTTTATGCGATAGCTGTCGGAAAGATACTGATTACTCTCCTGCTTTTGCTTTGTAATATTAATAATGTTTAGGATGTGTAGAAGAAGCAAAAAGTACTTGCAATGGTCCTGAACCTATGACCTTATCAATGCCATATTCCGGTGTCTTGTACTCGTCCCTAAACCTGTTCCTGCTCGGTGATGATATGCTCTACCATCGTGATGCTAACTACGACGGTCCCGAACTTCTGCGCGCACTCCCTACGACCACTGTCCTCCACCAGCTTCACGATCACCCAACAACTGGATAATTCGGAGTACCTCACATTTCCACAAATTTGTGACGAAGATAGGGTAGGCGAAAATAAGGGAAAGTATTTTCACAACATAAAGGGAGAAGGTACAGCCAAGCTGGCGAGTCGACAACAACTATAACGCCTTTCCGACCATCGTCGAGCGCCGTATCCGACGTATGGGAAAGGTCTGTAACAATATTGTGGCCCACATTATGTAGGTGCTGCCAAAATACTGCAGTAATGAAATGGATGCTTTGACGTCCTGTCATATGGTCGGGTAGTAGATTCCTGTGAGAAGGAAAAGAAAGAACGCTGACGAAAAAGGTGTTGTTAATAAGTACTAGATGGTTCGGTTTGCGTGCGGAAGCCAAGTTTGCTTGTTCACGCCAGGCATATGACTAGCGGTTAATACTCAAGGTTCGAGAAATAAGAGAAGGTTAGCATGTTGCCCGGTTCACAATAATTAACACTAGAAGTTGTAAGACTGATTACACAATCGAAATCGAACTCATCACAACAATAAGCAGATCTACCAGCTTACGTTAGGAGTCAAATAAAATGGTTATCGCCTCCCATTTCTCAGGAAAATGCAAAAATCAGACCTCTGCTCTGGAAACACCCTGATGTTTCTCCGACATCCTTTTTTTTCATACCGTTAGCATTATTAAATAGCTGGTTCCGGTCACAATGGGGGCGTAGGTTTGTGCATGCTGGTGACGCTAACGGATCTTTATATACGTTTTTTAACGTTCCGGGATTTTTTTAAACTCTCCTGGCACGTAGCATAGTTTGACTTCTTGAGCTACATTACTTTTGAGGTGGAACGTATTCGCGCGAGTATTAAAAAAATGAGTATTTGATAAATTAACAAAATTTCGCTAATGAAGTTTTAATTGAATATTAAAAAAATGGAACAAATTATTGCGTAGCAATTTGATCAAAAGCAATTTCTGCCGTCGGCGTCGCCGTCGCCGTCGCCGTCGCCGTGAGGTTTAACATTTGGAGATGAAATCGTCGCCGCGCGCCGAACGCTGTATTGCGAGTGAAAGGGCGCGAGGGGCGCGCTAATGAACGCACGGCGGAGAACAAACGCGCGTTCTGCGCCGTGTTTAAGGGCTGCAGAATAGGCGTCTCTTTTCTCCTTTCAATCACCATATATTAGAGCAAACGCGCCTTTTCGGACGCGCGAGAGGCCGTGGGGGAGGGGGGGAAGGGAGGCGCGTTTAGCTGCGGCACCAATGCTATTATATCAATCCAGCAACTCACAACGCCGCAACGCATTTTGAGCTAACGCGGGCAAAACGCCGATTCGACAATCTACAAATTGTAGCCGGTGAATTTGAAATTGTAATCCACTTGGAACAAATTGTGAAGACGACACCAGTTTCGAGATATGCATTCCCAAAATTTCCGACTAAATGCATTGGTGTTCAAGAAAATTTTCAGCTTCAATGCATGAAAACCAAAAAAAAAGTCTTTCTCTCATAAAAAGTAAGTAGGACAACAGCAGCGCTTATCTCAAAACTGGTATTAGTTTGAAAATTATTTCTAAGCGAATAAGCTTCGAAGTGAACTGAACAGGCTTCAATTTGTATAGTATTGCAATACGGCAGCTAAAGTAATTAATTAAATGGTTGAGTAGCAAAATTGTGTGAGTTAGACAGTCATGCATTTTGATTTACACTGTTATCCAGCTCAATAAGTAGTTCTGTACTATATGCCACAGGTTATTTGAAAAAAAAACCTCTGTTAACCCTAAAAAAGAAGACATGGTACATTACGTCCAATGGACCACAATAGCGTTTCCCGATTTGAACTGGAAGCCATCACAAACGAGCTCAGCGAGAAGCCACAAAGTAAGCAGGTGGTGACGTTTTACTGGTCTACGATGTGTTTGCTGAACTGCCGGCATTATCTACAAGTTGCTTGCTAAGCTCGAGGCGGGCGCTTCATCCGTGGCTGACATTGTGCGACAAAATATGGGGGGGGGGGGGGGGACGCATACTTCAGCAGCCTTGCAGGACGAGAAAAAAAATTCAGTGCAGCTATTATATTCATAGGTTGTATTAACATTTCTTTTAACCCAGCAATAAACCAATAAAAATTTGTCCGCATATGACCCGTTTCATGTCTCTTTTTCGTGTATATTTAAACCTGCAATCACATTCCGCTATGAAAAAACAGCGCCAAAATAGGCGTACGACGCTTGTATAGTGCTTTGCAGCTGTGGAATAAGTAATTCACTGAAAACACTGCCATTAAACGACACAGTTTAAAAAATCTCTGCACACGGCCTACAACATGTCCCCCATTTTAGAGAGATCCGCACTTGTTGCTACATTTGGTTCTCCCAGAGCACAGAGAAATCATGCGTATAACTTTTTCAAGTGATTGTACGAAGCTTTACAATACAGAACAATTCACCGCAGAGGTGCGGGACCACTCTTCAAAACTTTACTATTGCAAGCCTGAATGACGTGTTTTGTTTGCATGTAGTCAGGCAAAATGTGTTCTTGCGAGCTTACGCAATAGGTTTGATTTCCTTTCCATATAAATAAATGTTGTGTTTCAACATTACTCATACCATGGTGATTGCCTTTAGGTTGGTTGTCTTCGTTCTGCACTGATAGGGAAATTAGCTTACAATACATGATACCAGCTTCGTTCGTATTGGATTTCACACAAATAACTTTTCCTACTAGAAAACATTAACCGTCATTCACCGCAGCTTCCCCTGCCCCTCCAATTATAGTCTAGTTTTTTCGGAACCGGGGGTTATGTGGCGGCGGACATCATGTAATTGTAGGGCTAATAAAGTAAAGTCAGGTTATTCACTTTTTAACTAATGCACTTAATAGGCGGATCGCAATAAATAAACTGAAGTGACTTGTCTGTACATGCTACATCAGCGTTTTGATTACGAAAATTGCGATTCTCGTCGCCTTTTTAGCACGAGGAATCTCCGTATTCATGCGAAACCAAAACTCAGACGCTGATGAGTGCATGCAGCCACGCCCATTAAGAGACGCCACTGGTCTGACCACAAGTGGAATTTTGATAACGATATGCAATGTCATACAGTTGACTGATAAACTATGATAATGGGGAATAGATAAAATACTAGCAGTAATGAAACATTCTCTTCGTGAAGGGAGACGTACAGATTTCTCCTAGTCAGCTGGATGGCAGTTATTATTATTTGGTTTGTACACATATAACACAAGGACACGAAGGAAATAGGGAGGGAGCAAGCTGAAAACTGCCACCGAGAGGGGCACAACGCCTGCCTACTCTTTCAGGAGGAGGGAATAGAGGAAATGAAAACACGAGGAAAGAAAAGAGGAAATAAAGAAATGACGGAGACACCGACAGAACAAAACAAAATACAAATAATGTCTATAAACGGGAGGCCAAGTCAGTGTCCTTCAGAAAAGTTAGCAGGGCTCGATGGGCCTGGTCACGTCGGGAAGCACACCCCCTTAAAAATAGGCAATCGTCAAGGGTCGCACATTGCAGCCCAATAAGTCCATATTCCTTAATTAGCAATGCGCGCTGCGCAACGAACGCGGGACACTCTAAAACCTAGATGTTCAAGTGTCTCACAGGAGCAACAAAACGTACACGATGGGCTGTCCACACGTCCTTGTCGGTATAGGCGTTCGCGCACCAACACAGACATAACCCTTAACTTATATAGCAGTGCTCTAGCACGACGGGGCAAGCCTCGATCACGAACACGGGGATGGAACGATCCGTAGGCAACACGCCGGTCTGGGTGCTGCTTTAGGAGGTATCGGCGTATCAGAAGACCAGCGTTTTCAAACATGCAGGAAATGTCAGGGCAGCCACATTCGTGGTAGGCACAACTTGAAGCGAGGCGATCAGCCTCTTGATTTCCATCAGAAGTCATCGAGAAAACGGCATTGGTTAGCGTGTTTCCGGAGAAATACAATGGCGTCCTGGGAATGCTAGAGGCTGAGTTGCTTCAATATCTGACAGCTTTAATTAAACTGCTCAGTGTTAAAACATGAACATGAAAAGTTGTTAAAACATGAACTGCGTCGAATAAGTTATAGTAGCTCTGTTAAACGCACGGAAGCGGAAACCTATAATGAAGTGCCAAGAGAAAGACACAAACCATGAGAGTATGAGCGCGAATATTATATAGTACTTCAGGGCCAATCATCTTCGGCTCAATCGTCTTAGCGAATGCACCTGTCATAGGTAAATTCTCGTGGCACTCGTGTAGGAACGTTTCGCTGCAATGTCTGGGATGCCACCAAACTTGATCTACGAGCAAACACCAGCGATAGTGCTCGTAACAACTAAAACAATATTGGCTTGAGAATTGCATAGGGGCTGACGGGCAGCCTTTAGTCAGCCCTTCATTGTATCACAGTTGCTACAAATTGAGTAATAGGCGTAAGCAATTAAACGAGAGAGAAAATTGTGCAGATTCCACTCACAGGGGGAATCAGTGCTGCGCAAAGCGTAACATTTACAGTTATTGTCTCTATATATGTCTCGCGTATGTGACTCTATCGGTAGAGCATCCGGCTATGAGCTAAAAAGATGCTGGTTCTTATCCCGCCTCTATAAAATTTTAAATTTTTACAGAAGAGGTCCCAAATCAGTCGAGACGGCAACCTAGCTACTGCAGTGTTTTGCCAAGGGGCAAAGAATGTGTTGCATCAGAACTCACATGCCTATAACCGCCCCATCACTGATTGGTGTTCGCGCAACCAACAAAAATAAGGCGGTGTTAGTGTGCAATAGAGCACGGCACGGGCCGATTTTTTCAACCCGGGCCTGGCCCAGGCCCGTTTTTACGTTGGGCTGCCGAGCCCGACCAAAAGTTTTATGGTGAGACCCGGGCCCGGCCCAGAAATAATCTACGTTACCCGCCCGGCCCGGCCCACCACCACTTTACCTTAGGCCCAAGCCCAGCCCGAGCCCGGCTCAAAACCGGCTCGAACCCGGCCTGAGACCGTGAAAGATCACCGAGCGGCATTAAAAAAAATAAAGAACAGAGTGAAAGGAATTTATTCTTAAGGCATAAATACAAGTCACATGCAATTATGAACGCCATTTGAGCGGTCTGAACGCAAATACCAGCGCGCGAAGTAGTACGAATAACCGTGCCGAGCAGTAGCGCCAGCAGTTTCCAACGGCGCGACCTTGATGCGGCCCAATCCACTTCCATCGCAGCGCCGCCACAGTATTTTTCCACGTCGGGCACCTCACTGCAACGCATGCGCCGCCCCAGCCATTCGTCCCACTCAACCGTAGTCTAGTACACTATTCGCGACTCCATAGGGTGCCTCGATGCCAGCGCCGCCGTTCAGGGTGGTGCCACCCTTTGACCGCCCCCGCGCCGCCGCTTTCTCGCTGCGACGCCATCTTGAATCACAACGAGCGGTTGCGATTGCTTAGTGCCGGTGCTTAGCTCGAGACACAGTGCACGCGGATGCTTCGCTGACGCTTCTACTTGCTGGACAGTGTTCAGCCGCATGAATGACAAGCTTGTCAAGTGCATCGAGTCGACATGACGGGCTGTTGTGTTCCCATGTGCACCGGATCGACGGGTAAAGGGGTCCGTTGTTTACGCTTCCCCCGGGACCCAGAGCGGAGGAAGAGATGGGAAGCCCAAGTAAAGCGGTATCACTGGAAGGCAACGGATAGCTCCTACATTTACGAGGTAAGTGTCAAGAAAGTTTAGACTATCGCACCGTGTTTTTCATTTAAATAAGAAAGTATTCTCTGATCCTCGCTCACGTACCTACGTTCGCTCACGAACTAAGCACTGCACCGATGCTGTCTGAGTAGCCTATGGTTTGCGAGCGCGCGTCGCATAGGCTTTTGCCGTTTTGATCGGCGCAGTCTATGCGAGTAGTACCCTTATTTTAAGTACTGACGAAGATGCTTCGCCGCGAAATAGTCTTACATTAGCTACAAATCGTTATGTAAACCACCTATTTTACTTTATCACGGGAAGCACACATCGTGTGTGTCTCTTGTTTCTTTTTTTTTCTCAGTTTCTTTTTTCGCTACTGGTTATTTGGGACTAAAGAACGCAGTGCTTCTTCTGGGGAGAGCGGCTCTTGTGTACGTGGCAAGCGAAGCATTGTGATTTTCTCTGATTTCTCAGCAGATATCTTGCGGATCTCAGGTTGTTACGTTATATAGCTGATTTTTTAGACGAATATATTTGTAGCGTGGTGCTCGTAAGCCGATGGTCATTCGTGCTCATTACCGATCGTAGTGGGTACTGTGACGGTCTTTAAATGCCTGTGCACGATATGCCCAGGTGTAGTAGAGTTCAGGGGCATCATGGGGCCAAAATGTTTCGGCGCTTTCAGGCACGGTGTCTGTTGTAGCCTGTACATTTCTTTGAGACCCACTCCTCTCTGTAACGCCCCACGTGGCATTGAGAGTATTGAAATAAATAAAGAAATAAAACGTGTGAAGCGAGGTAATACAGCATTACTTCTGCGAAAATTTATTTTTAAGCACTGTAATGGGTTCTCTGTACTTACAAGGCAACTTTTCATATCAATAATCACTTTTGTTGTTTTACTTGTACTTAGAAACACTTTGAAGAGGGCCAGTACGAGGGAAATCGACAGGATGGGCGCCGTCTGTTAAAGTCAACAGCCCTACATCATCATGGACTATATTTTCGATGTGAAAAACATTGCTAATCTGTATTTGACTGTCTTAGTTTCATTTAAGGTTTTTGTACGCGATATGTATGCAGTGTTGTTTATTTTTGCAATATAGTTATCAGTGTTCTAATGGGTATTTATAAATTGTTCTGTACTCGCCATCGATGTGTTTGGCTGATGCGACGTATTCGATGGTAGCTGATGTATTCTGGCTGGATATCTTGATTAATATTACCCACGGTTGCGTTTTCTTGTTTGTATTCTTGTTTTCGATTTATATTGTGTGTAATAAGGTTGATGTACTCACTTGAAATCCCCCCCCATCTAATGAATAAATTAATAAAATCTCTCCCTATCCCGCATTGTGTGTGTCGATCCTACCTTGCGAATTTTTTTTATCTTCGTCTTTCAACACAACCTTCACGCGCCACACATTACATATAATTTTTCATGTACGTATCTCTTTCATGATTGACTGTACTAGACATTACTAAGTAAATGTATTTTGTGCATCGTTTGGTTTCTTGTGTGTACTACGCAAGATTGACACAGACAAGTTACGTTACATGTTTCTCTACAGCACAAACTAAACCTTATTTTCACAACGCAGTTATTTTTACACCAGCTTAATCCTGTCAGCACACAGTTTTGCGGGCAAAAAAAGCAAAATTGCGCGTAGATATCGTCAAATAATTGCAACGAGCGCGAAGAGCACGCGCAACGCAAGGGAAACTAACTGCCGTGCGCGAGTGGCTGGCTACGGTAAAGGAGGCGTGACGTGTAAACCAAACTACAACAGCGAAAAAGAAAAACTTCCACACACAGGAGATCGCAAACCTTATATACCAAGCATCGAAGCGCAAAAAAAATAGTGCGTATTTCAAACATACACACGGCATATTAAATGTGATTGAATTAGGCAACTTGGGGCATGTTCCTGGCGCCATACATTTACGTCTTCGACCTTCGACGAGTTAACGGCTATTCGTTATAAAGATGTGCAGATGCGATACCGATAAAGAAATCCTCATTGAGGCAAAGCACTTGGAAGCGCGCCGCGAGTAACACTTTATGAACGCAAGCGTAGCTGAGCCTGAGCTCGTGTGATTCAATATGGCGGCGCCAGCGGGGTTGTCTCCACCCTGAACGGCGGCGCTGGCATCGAGGCACCCTACGACTCCAGCTATTCATGCGACACCTAGCGGCGAGCGCCGGAAATCTCGTACGGAGGTCGGAGCGCCGGAGCAGACGCTCCGTCTGTGTAGCTTCGCACTGCGAACGGGTGCGCGCCACCATCAACGAAACTCCGCACAGCCGTGGAATTATGCTGCGTTTTGCAGTTTTGCGGCGCCGAAGAGCCACATTGATTGCGAATCTTATCATAAGCTGCGACAATGGCAATTGTTATGTTCTCAACATCTTGCTCGAGAAAGCTTTCATTTTTTTTTTATCAGGCGAGGGTCGGTTTGTTGTTTGTGTGAAGAGAACGCGATACTGTTGCTTGTACTATGTTTGCAGTAAAGCGCTACAGCGAACTTCAGGAAGTTTGCGTTGAGGTTGTTACTGCCATCGTGATAACGTTCAGCGTATGCGTGCTGCAACAAGCAGTTTCATGTGATAGCCGGCGTGGTAATTCAGTTTATGATGCAAATGTCGCCGCAGTACTCAAGCTTTCCTTCATTAAAGCTGTTATATCGGATACATGCGGCGTACAACGTGGAACTACCGAGTATGGTACATCAGCGAAAATCGATCGTTACATCGGAGTTTCAGGTACTCCCGGGTAACGTCAGTAAATCATTCTATGTAAGTACAACATGTACGCGCCAGCATGCAAAATAACTATGGGGTGGCAAAGCGGTACGCCTTCCTTGCGACCTGGACACGCTACCCGTGTAACCACTGCAAATTAGTAGGTGCTCATTTGAAAATGCGTAATTATCAAAGCAATTGTATCTCTTATCAGTGTATGAAGGAAATTGGCAGTTCAGAGGCGAACACAGTTCTGGCCACTTAAAGTGCAGGATACGTAAATTATAATAACATGGAAATTAATTAGATTCATAATGCAGTAGCTTAGTTAACATTAATTTACACAGAAACATTTGTTTTATTTCATTAGTTTACACAGCAGCCATAAGCGACACGTTCGTAGACAGCGGGGAGTAATCAATCATGGTCAGGCCACGCAGCACAAGCCATACATGTACATGGTGTGCAAATGTGTTTTTATTGTAGTAAGCAGATATTTCGGTTTCTTATTTATCGTATTGTTCTCTACGAGAGAAACAATGCGCCAACTACTGGAATAACTACATCTAAGCGAAGCAACAGTCACGTTGCGCAAATCTTGAATGTAAAATAGGTAACAGGAACGCAAAAGTAGCGAGAAAGGTTCGCCACAGATTCGTAGTGCATGCTCGCGATAAAGTGCAAAGCTTGATTTTAGGTTCGCTTGCTCTCTGGACTGAAAAGAGCGTGCAGAGTTTGCGCCTTCGCCGAACGAAAATGTGTTAAGGCAACAACAATGAGAAAGTGCGCGCCGGCTGCGCATTTATCCGCATGTACAGCGGCAGCAGCTGATCGAGCAAGTCGGTGCGCTGCTCCAGGCCATGTTAAACGTACCAAACTGAGCAGGTTGTAATATTTCGGAAATCCTGGCGAGGCCAACGTGACGTATCCAACTTCGCCGGCCGCTGTCTCGCACGCTCGAAACACCGGACTATCTCCCGTGCCATAACAGTGACTCAAAGCAGCAGAAACGTGCTTGTACTTTTCCGACCATCCAACAGTGCACGAGTAGTTTGGTTCCACGACCAATGGGTTCAAGAATACATTGGTGATTTTCATCAGAATCTCGCGCGGGTCCGCTGTCACGCCAGATGTTTGCACACACCGTGCGACCACTTCAGCCTCATTACCCACTGTGCCTCTCTCAGATCAGCTAAAATGATTTGGTCGGCGTAAGCTACTCGCTTTCCTTCCATAAAACAGCGCAAACCGGCATCACACTACACGAAAATCATCAAACTACAGTGTACTGTACATCAAACACAGCGGTTTCGGCGACGCGGGAATCTCCGTATAACCGCCATGTTGCACAGTGTAGCCAGACGCGGCCAGTTTTCAAAGCGCCCCCTGCAGTTCATTTCAGTTGCGAATAGCCGAAGCGCAGCCACGACCTGTCGTGAGCGCAGCGCTTGGATGGAGTAAATGGAGTAAGAAAGCTTCTCCCTACCTCCATGGTGCAGCGTAAAGCGCTGCTGCTAGGCGGCCGGTTGAGAACATGCGTGCAATCATGGATGGACGTTGCGCCATATTTCAGCGGCGTGACGGATTATCTTATCTTACCAGTCATCGTTTTACCAATTCGCCTTTGAAGAATCAAGAAGTCGCGAACGCGCTTACACCACGCTGAAAACATTCATTACATTGATTTAGGTAAGGAATACAATGACATACTTTGATTTGAGGCGACTTCTGTCTTTCTGGACTTTTACATTCTGTTCAAACAGCGCAAAATACGACGGAAGAAGAAAAGGAAAGTACACAGGAGTAGCACTGCTAGCTTCCAGCTGCGCCGGGGCAACAGCATTTTTCAAAGTCGAGACGCGCGAGGATAACTCGCTGCACGTTACATGCATACCACCAGAAAGCCCGAGCCCAGCCCGGGCCCGCGTCAAAATACCCGAGCCCGGCCCGGGCCCGGGTCAAAAAGCGCATGTCATGCCCGAGCCCGGCCCAAGTCCGTAAAAAAACTGCCCTACCCGGCCCGGCCCCGCCCGCGGGCCGGGCCGGGCACGGGCTTTCGTGCATGCCCAAGCCTGTGCAGTGCTCTAGTGTGCAACCTGAGACCACCCCCGTGTGTTAGTTTAGCTATATCAGTAACCCTCGTCAGCTCTGACGACGACGAAGTATCTTCTTGATAGAACACTTGTCTCTGTGCTCTCTGAATTTTTGGTGAAATCTTCGCCTTTCGAGGTGCCTCGCCTCCCCATCTTGCGGCCATGGACGCGGAGCATTCCAGAGGCCCGCCTGGCCAGCAGTCATCACGGCCGTCAACCGCAAGGAAGCGAGTTGGCTCCCCCAGTGACACCGAAGACACCGAACTATGTCGGAAGACGACTCATCCGACGACAGCTTCATACCCGTCCGGAACAAGAGGGCGAAGAGAAAGATCGTCAACACATCGCCGTCAACTCCTGCGAGTACAGCGACTATGAAGTCAAGGCCTGCGCGCTGGCCGCACGTCATCATTTTTATGCCGGAAGAACCCTCAAGAAACCTATGACTGCTGAACAGGCAAGCCCTATCCATTTTTCTGCAACGTGCGGTGCCAGATCAAATTAAAGACATCAGAATAAACCAGCGGAAGAATATACTCGCCATAGACGTGTACAACGTGAGTGCGCTTGGAAAAATTCAAGCAATCACGGAGCTAGGCGGCATCAAAATGCGCCCCTTTATCCCGATTCACGATACATCCATAGAAGGTGTAATTTATGACATCGACAATGCCATTCCGAATGATGACTTACCTAGCCTCATCAAGCCGGCAAACGAGGGAACTACATTATGCAAGTGTGCCGCCTTGGGAATACGCGCTGCGTAAAAGTAATTTTCAAGGCGGATTGTACACTATCCCACGTTAAAGTCGGGCATTTCCGACGTCCGGTTCGACCATTCATCCAGAATCCGCTTCAATGCCATCAGTGTCTCAGGCTAGGACACGTCAAGGGCGTGTGTCCCAACTCGCTACTGTGTCCCCGTTGAGCTGAACCTCATGCAGAAGAGACCTACGGTGGCACGATTCTGAAGTGCGCCAACTGTAATGGCCCTCACGCTGCCTCGTCGAAAGACTGTCCCCGCATCAAGAAGGAGCATCCAGTTCTCAAGCAAAATGTCCAGAGACAATTCGACCCACAGGGCGTCGGCGTCGACGTCGGCACCATCGTACGTCTTCAAAGAAGGCGCATGCTCGAAGTGATAGTGCCCATTCCACTGCGGCACCACTTAGTCGCGCCGCGAAATGGCCCACCACTTCCACGAAGGAAGCGGATTATAAGACTCTTTCTTTAAAGGAATGGCCTACGCTACCGAGCCGCTCCCTTGCCAAGGAACCTCAGAAGGTCGTCGTCCCACCGGAACCTTCTCCAGCCATGGATGATGCACCTAAAACAGATCGTCAGGTCATTTTGGTTCTGCGTTCCCTCATGGAAGCCATCCGAGTGCTCTTGGTGGACATGGGGACAACATCTGCTCGAAGCGCACTTAAAGTGCTGGACGCCTTAAGCCCAGTGCTTGAATCCCTCAACTAGAAAGATGGCTACCCATACCCCATCCTTCCGAAAAGAAGTCAAGGCAGCGTCCGTCATCCAGTGGAACGCCAGAGGGCTAAAATCACGTCTTTCAGATTTTCGTCAGTTTGCGTACACCAATGTGTTTCCACTCATCGTCATTTGTGAGCCCAACTTGTCGAAACCAATCAGACTGTCCAGGGTACGAAGTTATCATGTCTTCAACAAATGGTGCATGCAGCAAAATCATCGTTTTTGTTCGTCGTGAACTTACCTATGTTTTGTAACCAATTGCGACCCACGACGACAATCCATATATATGCATCACAGTTAAAAAGAACAAACTCTTGTTTACTCTCATAGGCGTGTATATATCGCCTTCAAGCAATTTTGATACGAAAAGATTAGCGGATAGCTTGAGTGTGTGTCCTGCCCCATGGGTCATCATAGGAGATTTCAATGCACACCATCCGGCATGGGGAAGTACAAGAACAAATGCAAAAGGACGAAGATTAGCAAGCATCGCCTACAACTATGACCTTACTCTCCTGAACGATGGTAGCCCCACCTTTCTTCGAGGCGTGACATACGGCAGCTGCCTCGACCTTGCTTTCGTCTCCAACTCTCTCACCAGATGTGTGAAGTGGTTTCCAGATATTGAGACGCATGGGAGTGATCACATTCCCACTTATCTTAACATCAAAGGCTTGTCGTCTAGATCTGGTCCACGGAAGACCATTCGGAGATTCAATGGGCCACCTTCAAATCTGATATAGAAGATGCTTGCTGCGAGGGCCTATGTGATGTGCAGGTTCTTGTTTCAAAACAGGTCTCTGAGGCAGGGCCTTAGAGGACCGAATCAAAGGACGAAGCCGTTGGTTTCAAAGAACAGAACGAGACATTTAATACACACGTTATGAAGGCAAGTAGGAGAAATGAATTGAAGAGCAGAGGAAATAAATAGAAAGGAAGGCACAAGTGAAATCTAAGTTAGACAACACACAGAGGTAGGGCTAGGCACAGGTGACAGCGCGCGTAACAGTTCGATGTGGATTGCGTGGTGGTAAGGCGACGAAAGAAGGGCGTTCGTCTCACCAACTGGATGACGGGCTGGTCGACGACTGGGTAGAGCACCCGATCGCATCGGCTCCGGCTCGCGGAGGGGACACGGGCAACTGGCGGCACGTGAAGAGCGAGGCGGCGTTCTCGCAAGGCAGCTAGGCGCAAACTCGGGCCCGTAGCCCGACAGCTCGACCGCTGCTTACAGACGCTGGAGCTCGCCGGTCTCAAGTAGCAGTCTCTGACCGAGTGGAGTGGCGATGCCCAGGAAGGCAGGCGGCTCGGCAGCATGGGCAGACGGCGGCGGCGTTCTGGCCGGGCAGCTGGCTGTGGAACTCGGGCCCGTAGCCCGACAGCTCTCCTTCTGCCCACGTGCGCAGACGCTCGCCGGCCTCGGGCAGCAGTCCCCGGACGGATGGAGTAGCGACGCCCAGGAATGGGTTGGCAGGAGGCCCCGGCCGGGTGAAGTCCTGGTGACTCGGGTCCGGAACCCGACGGCCGTCTTCAACCCCCGATCCGGTGGCCGACCTTCTCCTGGTGCCGCTTCTGGAACTCTCCCTCCGTCTGCCAGCGTGCCTCGTTTTTCTTCCCTCTGGTCCGTGTGTTGCTTTCGGATTCGTTATCTTCGGGCTCCGTGGGCATTGGTCATTGGCCCCCGTGAGTGCCGTGGTTCTTTCCAATTGGATGCTTCGTTTGTTTGTTTTCTTTTCTTTGTGCCGCGGCGCCTCGTGCTTGACGCTCTTTGTCATCGTCGTCGTCTTGCGCTCAACATGCTCACGTTCACACGCGCACAATTCACTGAACTTTGTCTTCGCGCACTACCACACAACACAGCCAACCATCTGGGTTAGAGCAAACAATTAAAAGTACGATGCAAAACGCCACTCGCATGATGACGATCTCTTCCATGCGAAACGACTTCGACATAGAATTAGAGCGACTACGAGCACTTCGTCGTCGGGCGGAACCTCGATATTGGCGTACAAAATCAATGCATGACCTTAGGGCGGCCAGGAGGATGCAAAAGAAGATTCAGCGTCGCATGGATAGATTAGCATCGGAACGTTGGGCAACGTTTTGCCAGAAACTAGACCCCCGCAAGCCACTGTCTCACATTTGGAAAACGGTGCAAGGTCTGCGTTGCCTTCCGGAGCAGCGTTTTCCATTCAAGGCGCTCGCGCTCTTCCAAGGGCGGCAAGACATCGATGTCGCAGAGGACTTTTGTGCTAGGATCGCCGACCAAGCGACTCGTCCAGATCCTCCAGCCCGAGGTGACGTCCCCCATTCCCGTGATTGCTGCATGGACCTTCCTTTTACAATGGAGGAGCTCGATGCGGCACTAGCTCTCTGCAGGCGCTCTTCATCTCCGGGTCCAGATGGTATATCATACCGAGCCTTGTGCTATCTTGGAGAATCTGCACGGAGAGAATTGTTGAGCCTTTACAACTCCTCATGGCAGGAGGGAAACGTTCCTGACGAATGGAAAGTAAGCCGCCTCGTGCCACTCTTGAAGCGGGGCAAATCCCAAGTCGAGCTCACCTCTAAACCGCCCAATAGCGCTAGCCAGCTGTATAGGAAATATACTGGAACGGATGATCCTTGGCCGCCTGGAATGGTACCTTGAGCACTACAAGATTTATCCGTATTCCATGGCTGATTTCCGACGTGACCGCTCTTCCATCGACAATGTAGTTGATCTCTTTTCATATGTTCAGCACGAAAGGTACCGTAAGCGTTTATCTGCAGCTTTATTCTTAGATGTGAAAGGCGCATACGATAACGTACTACATGAGGCCATTCTCGATGCTCTTGCAATGGTTGGCCTAGGTGGTCGAGTCTTTTTGTGGATTGTAAGTTACCTACCTGCAAGATCATTTGTGTTAACTGACGATGGCCCGACTACGCGACGCTATACCAGCAGAGGCGTTCCCCAAGGCGGTGCTCTCTGCCCGACGCTATTAAACCTTGCTCTTCTTGGACTTGCTGAATACTTACCAACTAGCATCAAGATTTCAATATACGCAGACGACATCGGTGTCTGGACTTCGGCAGCCACACGTCCACAGATACGTGCGCGGCTTCAAAGAGCAGCAACTTTGACAGGGAGCTACTTTGTAAACAAGGTATCATCATATCACCAGAAAATTGCGCACTAGTGGCATTTACTCGCGAACCAATGACGCCTTATGTCATCTCAATCAATGGGCGGACCATTTCCTATGTCAGAACCCACAGGTTTTTTCGCGTAATCATTGACCGAGACCTCTGTTGGAGCCCGCACGTGGCCTACATGAAACGGTGCCTGACAGCAATTTGCCAGTTGCTTAAATACTTGACAGGAAAGACGTGGGGGATGTCAGTAGACGCAATGCTGAAATTCTACAGAGCTCTCTTTTTCGGTTTTTTAAGATATAGTCTACCTGTACTGAACAACACTTGCAAGACAAATATTCGTGTTCTGCAGGCAGAACCAACACAAGCACTCAGAGTTTGCCTTGGTTTGCCCAGATGCACGTCAGCAGAGGCAACTATTGCGATTGCTGGGGACCATCCGATGCAAACTCACATTACGATGGAAGCCCTGAGAACGCACATCAGACATTTTGCACGTGCCCCCTATCACCACCTTGCAACACTACCTTCAGACAGGAGCCAAGCATCGTTCTCTAAAACTATCATGTACAACAACAAACTTCCCTCGGGCTTCACCGCTGCATCTAAACAATCGATGCCCCCTTGGTGTCTTATTAGCCCCACAGTACATCTCAGTGTACCAGGAATCAAGAAAAAATCTGAGCTATCGTCACCTGTGCTGAAACAACTGTCTCTGCTTCTTCTACACGAGAGGTATGCGGACAGTGTACATATTTATACAGATGGTTCCACAAACCTCCAGTGTTCATCCGGTGCTGTGGTTGTCCGAGCAAGAGCTACTACCATAAGCTTCAGGACTGACCACCCAACGACATCGACATCTGCGGAACTAGCTGCTCTTCGCGCTGCACTTTGTTTCGTCAATCGGGAACCACCTCGACAATGGTCAATCTTCAGTGACTCGAAGGCAGCCCTACAATCTGTGCCATCAGCTCTGCGTCGCGGGCCATACGAACAGCTCGTATTCGATATTAGACACCTACTCCATACATCACACGAGACAGGACACCACGTGGCATTTCAGTGGCTTCCAAGTCACTGCGGTGTCATAGGGAACGAAGACACCGATAATGCCGCTCGGGCAGCTCTTGACGACACACAGGAAGAGGCCATACCACTCTCACGGTCCGACGCAGCCAGCAGACTTCGAGTGCTTGCACAGGAGATCACGCTCTCTCTATGGTGCACACCAAGCGGCCAGACCAACCGGAGCAATCGTCAATACCACCTGCCCTCTTTGATGCATCTCTGTATGCCAACTGGACTCCGCCGAAGAGAGGCCACTATGCTTTATCGGTTATGGCTAGGGGGGGCATTCACTAAATCTTATTCATTTCTGATTGGAATGGCCGACAACGCTCTTTGCAATGCCTGTCTTTGCGAGGAGACGCTAGAACACATTCTATGCGACGGTCCTGAATACAATGTTTAGAGACAGTCCCTGGCGTCCGTTCTAGCGCACCTTGACAACAGACCAATGTCAGTTGAAGTTATTCTCACATGTCGTCGACAAAAGACATCGCAGCTGAAGGCGACGAAGGGACTACTTCGGTTTTTAACAGAAACGGGCTTGGACAAGCGGCTGTTACAGTGATGTCACGTACCACGCAAGAGTGACGGACTGTGACTGACGATGTGTGTGCTGTGTGCTCTCTCTCTCTCTCTCTCCTCCCCATCTTTCATTCCTCCTCATCCCGCTCCCATGTGTAGGGTAGCAAAACCGGTTGTGCTGAACTGGTTAACCTCCCTGCCTTTCCTTCTCCACTCTTCCCTTCCTTCCTTCCTCGTCAGCTCCACGCAGAAGGTCACTCAGTGCCGACAACTTTGTATAGCAATGTCTTCCGCCTCGATTCTATGCCCACTCTTATCCTCCATCACTCCCGGCCAGCTGGTCCAGTTGATAACGCGGGCGGAATGTTCCTCCCACGCGAAATGCACGAAAAGAGATATCACCGGAAAAGCCACCGCTACAAAATTGTGGATCAGATACTCCATCAGCGCGCTTCCGTGGGGAGTCACCATTTTTAATTTAAACGGTTCACGTCTTACTGGTACCCTCATTTGATTACTCCGCTTTCAGTAATATTTCGTGATGTCAAGAGCTGCGAGTACAGTGTGTCCTGTGTGCGCATTGAGGATATCCGAAAGTCGAAGAAAAGCGCGCCGCGCAGGAGAACGCAGGGTGAATAGCCATTTTGTTCTCCTAGGCGGCATACTAAAATTTATGCAGCTGATTGTCAGGCTCATTGGTCGTGAGAGTAACCAAGAAACACAGCTCAGTGTTCGGTGCGCGCTTAAGGATATCTACATCTGGGTGCCTACGGAAGAATTCCGCAAGGGCGTGCGCGACTCTAGACAGCTGCGGCTCCCACTCCGTCCTGCCTGAGGCGTCGAGATCGCTTCGAAGTAAAGTATTGCAAACCAAATGGCATCTTATATTCCGTTTAAAGTCCAGCTGCAACGTAATTTCAATTCGACTAAGTTGGTTATAAATCAGCTAGCGTATATGCCATAGCAATATTGGCACAGATATGGGGCTGGTAATTGCCTGATTTTTTTTTATCACAGCCCGCAAGTATCCCTTAAGAAGACGGCGTGTGCACACCGTGGTTAGCAGATATGACGCAAATCCGTAACCTGATTAGCAACGTTTAGAGCTAGCTGATTCTCAATGTTTTCAATTCTGAGCTATTTCAGCGAGCGAGTGGTGTTTTTGTCAGTTGCGTTGTCGATAACGTCTCTTTTTCTAGCCTATTCTAACGCAGCCCCTGGTGTTTCAAACGTAATATTTTGCAGGAAGGTTGTTTTTGCCTGCTCTTTATGAAACTATACCATTGTAGCTGCCCAAAAGTTTTATGCAGATGGTCTTCAAATGAAATGGCACATAATTTAAGCGGTGAGCAGAATGTTTCGTTCATCTATAAGGCGGCAATTCCTCTTTGAACTTCAGTGATTTCTGTAGAGAAAGGAAAGCCTAGCACTTATGTGTAATTTTTGCACTTGCTTGATTTTAAACCCATTCACCCTCTGCTACTCAAAAAAGCCTAAGTTTGTTATTTCAGTTATCCGGCGCAATTATAGAGGCCTCTATAAGCTGAGTCAGAACACTATATGTTTGCTTTCAGAGACTGCCAAAACTGTGCGTTTTATGTGCATTTCATGCTAGATGGTATAAATATGTTTTTTTAACGTAGCACAAGGAAACGCGCATACATGTACTTATGCTTTCCAAGTCCAAGAAATAAAATCTTATTGTAAAGCCAAAACTACACCAATAAGCAACACATTGCTACGTTGTGGGAAGGAAAAATACAAAATACCAGGTATATACTTTGTTTTAGCTGCACCAATTTTTTTTTCATTGCCCGTGGAAGATAGCACAATTGTAAACTTTGAACTAAGTTACTTGGTGAGGCAGGCATTATCCTTCTATGACAAATCATAATACGCAATTGAATAATGAAAACAATTACACTAATTAACTTTTAATTAAATAATTTACGGCGCACATAAGAATTTGTGAATTGTAGCTGGTGAGTTCGCAAGGCGTACCCACTTGTAACAAACTCTCACGATGACCCCAGTTTCGAGATATTGATTTTTTAAAGAGTGCGATGAAATACATGGGCGTTCCAGTTACTTATGTGCTTCAATGCATAAAACAGCATTTAAAAATAAGTTAATGGAGCAGTGCATTTTTACCGCAAGTTAGACGGCGCATATTTCAAAACCGCTGCCATCCTTATAATTCGTTCCAAGTCGATATGCCTTGCAAACTCACTAACTACAATTCGTACATTGCTATATGTGCTGAAAATAATTCGTAAAGAACCTCATTTGTGAAATTTTGTTTATTAATCAGTTACACATTTTATTGCTCGTGTAAATAATTCCTGCCTCGTCGAGCAATTTATTTCAATGGTTAGAGTTTGGCTACCTGCCACAGGTGATCTTTTTTTTTAATTTGGTGAAGCTAAATATAAACACCCTACATAATTTTTGAAGATCACCACTGATAAAACAAAATTATAACCGAAAACGAAGCTTCAGTTTTCTGTTCATACCCTGACTGTGAAACTATGTCCTAAGTGGCTTTAAGAATATATCACACTGGATGGTATTGAACCGCTGCCAGCATGGCATGGGACGATAGGTGCGTGCATCTAAACCATACAGCCACTGCTCCCGACGACTCAGCAATGATACGCTTCGGTGTATCAAGATACCACGTATACGTAAGATACGTAAGATACGTAAGATAGCCTACGTAAGAAAGATAACTTATATAAAAAAACAAAAAGACAACCATTTAATGTGCATCTACTTGATCGTTATAAGCAGTATTGTAACACACTGAATGCTGTAATGAAGGATGCGAAAAAGCGTTATTATGAAAATGTAAATAATTGTACTGGTTCAGACATAAAAAAACAATGGCGCTTGATCAATTCCTTTCTCAATAAAACCATTAATCCGCCTATTGCCAACATTCATCATGAAGGATCAGTAATATCTAACCCATTAGATATCGCTAATGCATTTAGTGATTACTTCTCCTCTCCCATACCTGTCCCATCCAGTACGCATGACGCACTTGATCATTGTGGTCACTCATTTTTTTCTTTTTCCTGCTACCCCAGAGGAGGTAAGAAGAACAATTACTGGTATAAAATTCTCTAGCGCAGGTATCGATAACATTTCTGCTAACCATGTGAAAATGATTGCTGATGATATTGCGGATGTACTCACATACATAGTCAATCTAATTTTTGAAACCGGTGTATTTCCCCGTGAGTTAAAAATGAGTAAGGTTATTCCGGTATTTAAAAAAGGTGACAGATGCTTGATTTCTAATTATAGGCCGATATCCATTCTCCCCTTTTTTAGCAAAGCAATTGAAAAACTAATGCATGTTCGCCTGTCTAGCTACTTAACAAAATATAACCTATTTCATCCGAAACAATTTGGGTTTAGACAAGGATACTCGACTAACCTAGCCCTCATTTACTTCACAGAAAAATGTAAACTAGAAATTGACAATGGTAACTTCGTTGGTTCTGTTTTCTTAGATTTTACGAAAGCCTTTGATACACTTAATCATGACATTCTGTTTTCTAAACTTGCATCTTATGGCATTAGTGCCAACTCTCTCAATCTTTTCCGCAGTTACTTGTGTGATCGTGAGCAATTAATATCCATCTCCGGCATCTATTCCACTAAAAAAATAATTAACATCGGCGTTCCGCAAGGCTCAATTCTGGGTCCACTTTTATTTCTATTATACATTAATGACCTTCCACAGTGTCTAACCACACTATCAGAATGCATCTTATATGCTGACGACGCGACTATCTTATGTTCCAGTAATTCTCTAAGCAGCCTTACAACAACCCTTAATGCAGAACTTATTAACGTTAGTGCATGGTGTGCTAAAAACAAGCTCTTGATAAATCCCTCCAAAAGTAAGTTTTTAGTTTTCAATTCCAGGTCAATAAATAACACGCAAGTCATGCCTCTCTTTATAAACAAGCATCCAATTCCTCTATCAGATCATTGTTCCTTCCTTGGTATCAAGCTTGATTCCCGCTTAAAATTTCATTTGCATATTAATGAGCTGCAGCGGAAAACTTCTTATGGTATTAGGGTATTACTAAAAGCTAGATGTTACTTTGACTTGACTACTTTGATCACCTTATATTATGCATTCATTCACAGTCATCTAAACTATTGTATTGCTTCCTGGGGTCAAACATATCATTGCCACCTTTCTTCCCTCCAACATATACAGAATCAAGCCATTCGCATTCTCACCTGGAGCAACCGACGTTCGCATGTTACTAATCTGTACCGGGAACTGCACATACTGAATATTGACAATCTAATGAAATTTAATGTCTGCACATTCGCTTATCAAGTAGTTAAAGACCATAGTCTTCTGAAATTTGTTCTTATTCAATACCTTACTAATTCAAATATTACGCGCTTTTCCACCAATAACAATTTTATACTCCCCAAGGTACGAACTAACTATGGTTCTCAAAGAGTAGCATTTGTTTTAATCAAACTTTGGAATTCTTTGCCTTATAACATTAAGTGTGCCTTTTCTATATCGTCATTCAAACATCAGCGTCGCAATTTCATGTTTAACCTATAGCACCGTTTATTGAACAGGTATTTTGAACTCAAATTCCAATCTGTCGTTTTCATTACTGTTTGCTTCGTTTTCTATTTCAGCTTATGCCTTATCCCTATCGTTTTTCAATTGTACTACTGTTTCGCCTCAATATGTATTTGCATTTGTATTTGTATTTTTGTATTTTTATAATTCACTGCTTTTCTGCTGTTAAGTAGTATTTGTGTTTTTTTACCATTATAAAAGGTCCCCCTACAGTGTTTACACTATGGGACCTTTTTCTGTACTAAATATCTATACTTTTGTAGCTGCACTAAGTATTCAATAAACTTCAAACTTCAAACCCAGCCTCATGGTTGGAAGTTGGGTAAGATTGTTCCAATTCCTCAGGAACGCCCCTCTACTACCGCCCAATTTCTCTAACTAGTGTCCGCTCGAAAATCATGGAACACGTCATTTACACCCATACAATCAACTTTCTAATTCAATTTTTCAATTCAAGTCAAGATGGCTTTTGAAAATGCTTCTTCAACTGGCACTTTTTCTTCGCGACATTAATACTAACATCAATCAAAACATACCCGTTGACACCCTCTTCATCGATTTCGAAAAGGCATTTGACAAAGTCCCAAATAATCGTTTGCTATTAAAATTATCACGACATAACCTACATACCCTTGTCCTAGGTTGTATTAAAGATTTTCTTCCTAACCGACCAATATTCGTGCATGCAAATAACACTGCATCCCATTTGTCTCGTGTTTTATCTGGCGTGCCACAGGGCACTGTTGGTCCACTACTTTTTCTCATTTACATTAACGCCCTGCCTAGTAACATTTTTTTCAAAGATACGCCTCTCCGCAGATGACTGCATCATTTATCGCCCAATCCTTGAGATAACTGATAACAAAGCACTCTAATGTGACTTACCAAAATTAGATAAATGGTGCAATTACTGTTTAATGCAAGTGAATACTAACAAAACGTCGTCGGTTTCCTTTCATAGGCGGCATGAGTACCCTGTATTTAAATACTTTCTTAACGGCAACAACATCTCTTCACAATGTTATGCAAAGTACCTAGGCAATACTCTCTCCAAGGACCTAACTTGGACAACGCATATAACCAAGATTACAAACGACGCTAACTGTACCTTCGGTTACCTCAAGTAAAATCTAACACACTCCTATCCTTCTGTAAAACTACAAGCTTACAAAATACTAATTCGACCCAAATTAGAATATGCTTGTTCTGTTTGGGATCCTTCCGACCGCGCTTTAACCGATCTCATTGAACCAATACAAAACAGCGCCATTAGATTCGTATATTCTGATTACTCTTACACTACCAGCGTAAGGAACCTGAAAGAACAAGCATACCTACCTAGTATGCACGTTCGCCGCAAAATAGCAAGGCTTTCACTGTATCACAATTGTTTTCATGTTTTGCCTGATTGTGCTCCCATCAATCCAGCTCACCGCACGTCTCTACGCATCAGCGATGTTAAAACTGTATACCCCCCCCCCCCCCCCCCTTGGCCGCACCATCACGCACTTTCAGTCGCTCTTTGTCAAGACAGGCTTCGACTGGAACAATCTTCCCTCAAACATCGTCCTTACCGTCAACCCTGTTCAGCTCAAAGCCACCGTTGGGTCCCTCTTTGTAAACATTGACTAACTTTTTTTCCGCTCAACCCTCATGCAAAACCCTGTGTACAGGGTCCTTGAGGTATTATAAATAAATAAATAAATAAACGATTTTTAACTAGTTTATCAAATGGTACCACTCTAACAGCAACTGCCTCAAGTGTCGTTCGTAGTTGTAAGTGCTGGCAAGCAACACTCTCATCAACTATTATAGGCACACCGCCCGATGAGGTGGTAGCATTGTCGCGGTCTTTCAGCAAAAATGGCATATTGCCTGAGAAAGGTTGTGTGTGATGAGTTGAGATGCGTTTCCTGAACACACAGCACCCTCGGACTATATTTACGAAAGAGATGTTTGACGTCATCAGTGTTATGGAGAAGACCCCTGACGTTCCATTGCAATATCTGCATGTCCATATTGAAAAAAAAAGTTTGTGCTTTCAGTTTACGGAAAGCAAATCAGCTTACAGAGACCTTGTCGGACTCTGAGAAGCGGTATTTTCTTTTTTGGAGCGATCGCGAGGCGGCGCCGTCCGGCGCCTTGAGGGCACCAGCCCGGAGGTCAATGGCTCCTTCTTCCGGTACGGCGGAGCAGCGATAGCTGCAGCCACCGAAGGGGCGGAGGGCGTCACTGCCGGCTCCCTCTGTGTGGGCCAGACAGCCACCGGGGGCCTTGGGAGCCTTCATGCAAGCGCTTGCATGTAAGCTCCCTGCGAGGGCCGTTGTGGCGCTACCCCTGATGCGCCACTTCGGCAATGCTGTTCTTTAGGAGGTATGATGCCCACCTGTGTGCCTCCTTGAATAATTTGTTTTCTTTTTATTTGATTGTCACAATTTCTTTTACTTTGAGTGTCACAATTTCTTTTACTTTGAATGCCACAATTTCTTTTTCCTTCTTCCATAATGGGCAGGACAGCGAGTACGTGGCGGGCTCCCCATCACAATTCAGACGGTTTGGAGCGTTCTCGCAATATTCGGACGGATGTTCATGGGCACATTTGGCACAGGTTAGTCTGCCTCGGCAGTTCTGAGAACTGTGGCCAAACCTCTGGCATTTGAAGCATCGAAGAGGATTGGGATATAAGGCCTGACCCGAATCTTTACGTAGACTGTCTCGATAATCTCGGGTACCACACTTGAGCCAAATTTTAGAATTACAAGCTTAGCTTTTATCTCTTTTCCATCACGCCTCATCTTAATTCTTTTCACATTGATGACATTCTCGTCACTCCATCCCTCTAAAACTTCAGTCTCGGTTAGCTCCATCAGATCATCACCGGAAATAACACCACGAATGGTGTTCACAGTACAGTGCGGGGTGACGCTAACTGGAACGTCCCCGAAAGACACAAGATTATGTAGCTTTTCATGTTACTTTTAAATCACGGAGTTCCAGAAGGAGATCACTGCTTAAACTTGCAAACTTTATAATTTGAGCCAAAAGCTTGAGTCAATGATTTCGAAACCAGGAAAGGTTAAATCATTATCGCTAACTTTTCTGTTTTCTAAGAATGTATTACATGAAATCTTGGAAAATTATCATTGTCGGCCAAAAAAACTTGAAGATCTTGATCTTGAAGATCTTGATTGACTTAACTTCCAACTTGAAGACTAAAACTTGAAGAAACTTGAAGAAACTCCGGCGCGCCCTCATTTCTGAAGGCGATCAGGGAGGGGTAAAAGAACTTTCCATGCGTATAGATAAAATTTTCGGCAGCAGTGCTAGCCACCCACCATGGAGCCCAGCGAGGGGACACTGCAAATTCTGGAAATGGCAGGTCCTGCAAACGAAAGCTGTACGCCACTGCTATAACCAAATATGAATAACCAAGGATGGTTATGTGATACAAGGTTAACCCTTACTGCCCGGAAAATTAGAAGTAAAAACAACTAAGGAGGGCACAGGAACTATTGAAAGTGAGAGAGAAAAATAAAGATAGGAAAGGAGTGCAGGAAGATGCAACTACCGATTTACATAGGGTGGGTCGGTCAAGAGGTACCTTCTACATGAAGTCGAAGCCAAAGGGGTGTGTTGCTTCCTCCGATGTGCCTTAACGGTCCAAACACTCAGCATCGGTGCAACCCCCCGGATGCCCTTTTTCCCGGACATGGCTAAGCCGTGCACGGTTAGACGCGGGCGGGTCCACAGCTCATGTGCTCGGGAACGTGATGTCGCAACACACAAAACGACTGCTGGCGCAGACGCCCCTGCAGGGAGACACGATGTTCATCATGCTAGCAATAAATACTGGATAAAAACGTGAGAAACGGGCATTTGTTGCTGCTTCAAAAAAAAAAGTTTTCGCTCTGCTAATTGTTGTTCTCTTTTAAGTAAAAGTGTCAAAAGCTGCAGTTGTGCGCATGAAGAATCGATGCTCCTTCGCTGAATATTTTTTTATTCCATGTTATATATCCCTTCACGAGTTAAATAGTGTAACAAAACAACCCTTTTCTGACCGTTCTCATTGCTGGAGAAACATGCTTTATTCTCCCGTCCATCGTTATAGCTTACTCCATTTTCTTTACTTGTATATTTGCTCCATGACTCGATTGAATCCCGTTCTCATAATTCATTGGAATTGTTACTGCTAGCTAATAACATTCACACATTTCTTCAGAGTAGTGGCGTTTCGTGCCCTTTCCCACGTCTGCACTATCCACGGCGACGAAAAGAGACACACTAAAACGACAAAGAAATCGAATGTAGAGAGCAGGCGAAGGGGGAATGGGTTTTTCGTCATTCCGAAAGCAGTGCAGTTTGCTTGCATTGTGTTCGTTGTCTTTTCTTTTTTATGGTGGCGTCTGGTAACGTTACAGAGCAAACGCTGTCCGCAGAAACTCAACAGTGGCAAAGCCCGTCTGGTGGATCGACGACTAAAGCAGACGACTATAAATGCAGACGGCGCTTATAGCAGCCGCAGTCGTTCCGGAAACCAGCTAACTCGAGCTGATCGAACCACATCGCGCTGCGATAAGGCGTCGACGTTCTCGTCATTCGTCGATCACGTGATATTATTATAAAAACTTCAACAAAGCATCTTCTCCATCAGCAATCGGCACAGATTAGTGCTATCTGGTTGCTTCAGTCAGCATGTTACCCAGAAGTCGGCAGCAGGAGCCCTGCAGATAACAGGAGCATTGTGGTGACTGTATAGCACGCAGACGCTGCAGATCACAAACAGCGGAAGTGTCCACAGAACACTTCAAACACAAAAAAAGAAATTAAAAAGTCAGACAGGTGTGCACACGGCCACAAAGGGGAAGGGCGCAAGCGTGCCACCGCCTATTACGTAATCGAACGAGTATATCTGGAAGCGCTACACACAAGGGACAGAAATTAGTTGCAATCACAGTTCTGAGCGCCTGCGCACGAACGAAAATACCGTCCGACTCTCTGCTACACTTTAAGGCAGAGCGTTTCATTCATGAATGGATAGGGTAAAAAAGCGAATGCGGTAAAACAAATGTGAACGAACGAAAAAAAGGAATGGAAGTATATGACAAGTATTAATACCTCTAATGTGTCTGCGTTACACTACGCTTATACTTTTGAAAGGAAGGCAATTTGGATTGCTCTTACTAGCGAATTAAGGCAACCATTTGCACTAATCTTATTCGCACTTTGCACCACAGTCAGTCTCAAAGCCAGTCTCTTTATCTCTGACTGTAGGTATCATACGTGAAAAACATCGTTCGTGTGCCTCCGTTTTCTCTTTTCTTGCTAACTTTCCTGAGAGCCTGCCTGCAAAACCATCTGTAAGGTCACGCAAAGTGATCATGACGCTTAAATAAATCTGGTAGCTGGTAAATTAACTAGCACTTAAAACGCCAATCTGTTACTTCCACGTGGTAGAGACCTCTCAGCACGCGATTAGAATTATCGCGCAATTTTCACTTGTCAGAACTAATCGAAATCGCTCTTAGATCCTTATACTGCCCGAATAATTAGCGGGCTCTCTTTCTGGGTCTTTCGCAAAAATGTTCAGCAAGAGCCAAGACTACGCGACAATTAAAACCAGGTCACAATCAGGGCAAAAATACCGCTTAGTAAGGTTGTCCAGCAAGGACCCGATATTTTCACGGTTATTCACTATACGTGCTCGCAAGAAGCATTCAAGACTCCATCCTTGGCATGATTAGGTGTAAGGATTAACGGGGCAAAATCTTACCAACCTTGGTGGATAATGTTTTTCAGATGACACTGTCGTGTTCAGCACCGCTGTATATAGATGACGTGTGATAAGGGAGTCATGACCTGAACTGGCGATGTACACGGAAAGCTAAAAAAGTTAATATGAAAAAAAAAGGGTTCAATAACTTCTGCAAAGGACCAAGCGTTCGCGATTTGTAACCTCTTGAAGCTGTCAAAGAGTAGACCTGCCTCATGAGAAGGAAATTTTTGAATGAAAAAGAATAATAATAAAATGGTTTGGAGTGCACATGTCGGGTCATAAAGAGCAGATTACCGAAATATCTAAAACTGTATTGTAAGTGCATTACGGTGCACTTAGATACAGAGCAGAAATCTGGCGTACCCGCCACCGTAGCTCAGTAGATATGGCGTTGCGCTGCTGAGCAGTCATGAGTTCGATCCCGGCGCGGCGTCCGCATTCCGACGGGGGCGCATGGCAAAAACGCCCGCGTGCTTAAATGTAGCGGCGCGTTTGAGCTCCAGGCAGCCAAAATTAACCCGTACTCCTCCACTACGGCGAGCATCATAATGAGATTGTGGTTTTGGCACATAAAAGCCAAGAATTTAAATTGAAACATGGTATATAGTAAGGAAACTTGAGCACAATCTAAGCACCGCGGAACGAGCGACAGAGCGGGAAATTAGAGGCGCTACGCTAAGAGACCGGAAGACTGCAGCGGACAGCAAACGCGGGTTGCGATATTATGTTTGAGACGAAGAGAAAGAATTCGAGTTGGGCAGGTCAGGTATAGAGCAGATAACCGGAGGTATGTCCGAGTAACAGAGGTGGGTGCCAATTGGTGCCAAACGCAGTCGATGAGGGCGGATGATCACGTGGTCTGATGAGATAAGCAACTTTGCAGGCGGTGTCGGCTGACACAAAACTGGAGGATGCCTTCGTCCTGCAGTAGGCATAAAACAAGCCGATGGTTATTGTGATGATGTGAAAGAAGGCGAGGTCCGCTTCAAGAAGGGCCGCACAGGCTTCGCCTTCGCACATCGAATCGCCTTAGCTGTACGGCGTTTTACCAAAGGGACGCCAAGAGACGGCTCCGTGTAGGCCATACTATACGTATCCGGGACAGAATACAGCAAGGCTATAACCGTTCACGCTGTTTCGACACAGCCCGAGAGTGCGCCAAACTGAATAAATGCAACGCCAAGAATTGAGAAGTTGTATAGCGTACGTTCACGACAAAAGTGACAAGGAAAAACCACCCTTGAGGCTAAGAATAAACTCGGCAACGATTGGGTATGCGTGAAAGGAAGAAATAAACAAAATGAAGTTATAGATTACACTAAGCAGAACTCGCACGGGGATTTCAGCTCTTCCAGCGAACAAGAGCGAATGCGCCAACTTACTTGTAAAAGAAAAATAAATAAAAAAAAGAATGAAGACAGCAGTGACGCGCAAGTTAAATAACACAAACACTGAGGAAAGTGACGTAATGCTACAACTGGCTCCTCGGCGAGATGCTCGAGCGGGAATGCAGCAGTTTAACAAAGTATTCATGCAACACCATAACAAAAAGACAGAAATGATTCACCCACCTCCCGGCATGTAATGACCGCGAAAGTAACAAACCTGCCTTACAATTACTTTTCTTTCTTTCATTTTATCTTTCTTTCATTTTTTCTTTCTTTTTTTATTCTGTTTGACGAACGAATAAAACTCAATATTCCATAGCACCTTCGGTGATCGCATGGCCTCGATTCCCGTTTTATTTATGTGCAAATTAGACAAATTGTAAGGTACCTCAGCTGTATACATTAGCCAATTAACGAAAAACATCTTTACTTTTTTTCCTTTTTTGATGATGACACTGCTAATGCTTTTTCGAGAAAGTATTACACACTTATACACATGCCTGTTCGTCTGGTGTATGTGACTTTCGTGTTGCGACGCCATGCATACGTTGCCTTTCGTACTCCCCGTGGCGAGTATGCCACTTGCCCTTTTTCCCGTCGTTTTTCTTGTCGCTCGTCATTACGATCGTTTGAGAAATTATACAACTGACACTGAAGTGTATCATCTTGGTAAAATCGAATCGCATCGCACTTTGTCAAATACAGTCAAATACCAATCGTTAAAGGAATCCAGTAACCAGAAGTGCCACCGTTTCCTCAATATTCGTTATTCGCAATCTTCCCCTGCTTCTCTTGCTCTTAGATGTACAAAGACCAGCCTTCGGAAAGTAAGGACATTGTGGTGTTCCAGATGAACGTAATTAAATTAATCAGCTTAGTCAGAACGAAGCAGCGCGCAGTTCTAACTTTTGGCTGCTAGTTCAGCTGGAGCGGAGTTTCACCACTTGACTATAGGCTAAGTGGAAATAAATAAAATATATAAATATCACAAGTGTGTATAATAGTTTGTAAATAATCATTTGTACATGTGTCATCAATCTCACCTCACCTACTGCGCATGCGCGCGCTTTCCAGAAGTTTTCCTACGGCCATAATACTTTTCATCATCATCATCATCATCATCATCATCAGCCTATATTTTATGTCCACTGCAGGACGAAGGCCTCTCCCTGCGATCTCCAATTACCCCTGTCTTGCGCTAGCGTATTCCAACTTGCGCCTGCAAATTTCCTAACTTCATCATCCCATCTGGTTTTCTGCCGACCTCGACTGCGCTTCCCTTCTCTTGGTATCCATTCTGTAACCCATAATACTTATAGTTCTCTGGATATATTCGATCATGTCGGGAATGCCCTACGCGATAGTTCACTTCGCATCTTCGCCAACTAGACCTTTATAGAAGCACCTATCAACAGCCCGAAAGACAGTGCATATCCAGCTACTAAACTTTCGACCAGGTTTAAAGGTTAGAGGCGTGAAAAAGTTTATTCTCTCGACGTGAACGACGTGTTTTCAAAAGCTTGCATTTAATAACATTCATCAGCTATGTGAAGCACCGCTACACATTCTTTTTGCGTGCGTGGTGGACAACATGTAAGGGCCTATATTACTGCTCTACAAAGATGCTGCGCATTAATATTCGAGCGTGACATTCCCAAATTACGATACTTTGCGTATAGAGGCGGTGCTGCTCATGTGTTTACATTTCAGTAGTTCCTTGACCGAGGATGTAATCTGTGCTCGTATTGCAATACGATGTACCACCGTGCGTTGAAACTTCCTTAACGACGTTTATTTGCCCGAAGTAACATGTTTTATGACAATGGGCAATATCACAGACGGTACGTGGCACTTCGAAGTGGTGAGCATTATCGTTGTGGTATGTTCGACTGGTCGTTTCCAAGCGCTCTGATAGTTGTGTGAAACAATAAAGCTTTGTTACACGGTTTTTGTTACAACGTGTTTGTTTTCCCAATGAAGCTGAGGCGATCGGTTTAACGACCTTTAAAATACGCAAGAATGCTCGGAAATGACCAGTCGAATGTGCATTTTAAAGGAATGCCAAATTTATATGCGTGCTCCGACCAAGTGAAGCATTGGGTATGCTTCTGTGCTTTTATTTCGCTGCAGAGAGCGTAGAAACGCTTAAGTGAACTAAATAACTGCTTCGGTCATTAACGTACGAGCACAAAGTTCATTATTGATTGCGTAAGAGCGGTTGCAATTTGTTTATGCCGCGAGCCATGCTCGCTAAAGTGCACCCGCTGTCCACGATCCTGCGGTCAAAGCGTTGCCTGTCAACAACTCCAGAAGTTTAAAAAAAACCGTCTTACCTTGCCAATAAGACCATTTGAGTTTATTTTCTACAGTCGGAGATGTGGCTAGCGCTATCGAGCACCAAATGAGTGCAGTTTACGACGGCCGAGACCGGCTGGGCGAGCATCACTTCGGATTGAGCACTCGCGTGTAATGAATGTCTGAATATTGTCTGGTATAGCCGTATTTCGTCACCGTCTCTTTCACAGATCGTTTCAAGACTTCACCGAACACAACTGATCTAAAGCAGCAGGTACATCACTGAGACCAACCTCTCCTGACCTCTCGTCTCTTCATATATATTTTCGCGTCCTTCTCAACATAACTGTGTCCGCTGTAGCACAAATGCCTCAGTGCCACGTTCCATGCCTCGTTATCTTTCGGTAAATTTTTGCAAGATGCTCTAGGAGCCGCAGCAGTCTTTCAGGAAATCAATTAAACCTACAAAACAATAATTTCTTATGCCTGCCTTTCTGCAGGGCTCATTTACGACCCGGGTCCTTAACCATGCATTCCTGCGGACAGCTCGTGTCTTTTCGAAATACATGAAGACTTAAACTTTTTTCTTAGCATCTTGTTGCACTACACAGGCACGCAACAGTTAATTTCTTTTCTGTACCACCATGATGCACCAATGAAAAAGCGTTGCAAACGATCAAAATGCTCGGCGGATTCCGTCTCTCGTACGCCTTTTGTGCACGAACGCAGCCAGAGTATACTACAAGTACCAGCGTGCACCGGGGCGGAGGTGGCTTAGCGGAACTCGAAGTGAGATCGGTCTCTTATAGGCCTATGACTGAGACCTGCAAATGAGAGGCACATTCTGCACTTGAGCGTGCGGACTGCGTAGTGCGTTCATGAGGTCCATGCTCCTGGCTTAGGCCACTGAGTATTATGCGGTTTCACAGTTTACACATTCCGTAAAGTCTTCTGGGTAAATTTACTTATTTTCTCCAGTCGTCCTCATTCTAGCGGGGAGTGACCTGCCTGCACTAAAAGATAATAATCGCTCGAGGGCGCTATAATTGCAATGAAAGAGGGCCCTAACAGCTGCCAAAGCACCGCTCAATTTTTCAGGATGGAATTAATAAAGACGTCCGATTATCGTGTGATCGTGGCACATACTTCTGTTCACGTCTCAGTGCAATAGGTATTTCGTGCTGTTTTTATTCCCTGTTCGTTCGTTATGCAATTCTCCGATCGTGAGGTAACCTCCCGGAGCTAGCTATGGTTAACAGCTGTGACTTATTCTACGCCTTTCACCTTTTATTTTGCATTCGTGATATCAAAGTAAAGCAAGTAAAAGTACGTGCAATTACTTCTCAGCCTAACAAGACACTAAAACATAACATGCCATCGCATATGAATATTGAAGACAAGCATGCACAGGAATATTGAATACAACAAAATAAAAGGACTAAAACCCACAATTTGTATTGCTGGCTTCTGGTTTTCTTTGACGGACGCATTCTGAAGGAGTTGTTTTGACATGTTCACTTTGGGCACTATAACCAGCAGCTCTGTATCTTTAACAACATAGCTAGGCCCTTCAAGGAGGGGATCTATAGCTCTGCAGTCACTCCGCGATATGTGGCACCTAACGTAACATGTTCGAAAGTATATTAATTCATTTAGTTGAAAAGCGTGGCGTTCTTTTCATTTCGCCGGACTGTTTTGCCAAAGTGCTGCCAAACATATTATTGCCCCGCAATTCATTAAAAAAAATTTTAAAATCAGCCGGTGCTTTTATAGTACTGACCTCTTTCATACTTTTCTTTCTTTTCTGTTCGGGCCGCTCACATACCTGTGAATCTAGGCAGAAATGAATATAAACGCCAGTCATAAGCAAGAATTGTTCAGCTACCCCGGAACAGCGAACATTCGATTGTCTAAAAGACGAGGCTTGCACAGGTTCTCAAGCAAATGCTGTAATTGTGTCGCCTGAGTCCACAGACATACCGCAGGTGAACTTCCCTTTGAGATGACCAAACCAACACCACCTAAACTAGCTTTAAGGGTACCTGACCGTGTCATAGAATGCGCGCTAACGATCGTGTCTACAAAGTATTACATCCCTGTGAGCCGCGGAAAGAGCTGAAATTTCAAACCAAACGCAGGTTGCCCTTCTCCTCGTGAGCGCCGAGCTGCCAGCCGGAGATTCGACGTCTATCGCGCAAGTGCGCCTACGTACATGGCAGTGCGGTGACGTTGCTCATAGTGACACCAGATTTCGAGAATTATTCAAGGCAACATCCGTTATTTAATTTGTTGCTTCAATAGACGTATTAAAATTTAGAAAAAAAAACATACAAACGGAATGTCGGCGTGTTCTTGTTTTACTTGGTAGCTTAGCAAGAGAGATTTACTTCCGTTTCATCTGCTTGTTGCCATGTCGTGTAGTCGCGCGAGCGGAGAACAAAACAATGTCATTTTCTACCATGTTCAAGCGCCTCGATCATGCTCTTTCATCTCCTCGCGCCTGCCTCAGTGCCCGTGATTGTGCCATTGACTTATTCCGCTAATCAGGTGTTCTCGTGCAGAGCGTTCAAAATCGTCAGCTACGTGAAACGCGACAAACGCAACAGCTCGCAGACGAGAACGTCACTGGAAGTGCGCCACTCAGCAAAAACGCGAGAGGGATAAAAAAAAGGAGGCGGGGCCTGTGACGTATTCGTCACGTGAACCTCTGGCTCCGGTATGGTAGAACATAGGTAAGGAATTTCGCTTACGGAGACTAGGCGGGGCGAGTGGAGGGAGTGTATATGCTGGCGGTGACGCTCGCCTCCTGAAATCATGGGTACGGGGCACTTCAAATATTTCCATGTCTGTTATGAATGAACTAATTTGAAAAATTCTTGCGGTAGAACACTCCTTGAGGGCACGTCACCCGCCGTGGTTGCTCAGTGGCTATAGTGTTGGGCTGCTGATCACGAGGTCGCGGGATCGAATCCCGGCCACGGTGGCCGCATTTCGATTTGGGCGAAATGCGAAAACACCCGTGTACTTAGATTTAGGTGCACGTTAAAGAACCCCAGGTGGTCCGAATTTCCGAAGTCCCCCACTAAGGCGTGCCTCATAATCAGATCGTGGTTTTCGCACGTAAAACCCCATAATTTAATTTTTAATTGAGGGCACGTTACAACTTCCAGCGTATAACTAAAATTTTCCTTGTGGCCTGGTGAGGGGCCCTTTAAGGCCTTGTGATCCCTCTCTCCACCACGCGCCACGCCCTGTCCTGACGCACCCGTCGCCTTGTCTGTCACGAATTGTGGCGGAATATTTCTAATAGCTGAGGCTTTTAGAAATTCTCTGGAAACAGGAAAGGCGGAAGAAGTGAAGAATTATGCGTCGTCGTTTGAAGAACTGAAAAGCAAACTGACCGGTGTAAGCAACATGAAGTTTTGGACAGGGGCCTTGAAAGACGAATGCGGTATTTATGTTTCTTCGTGTTGAGACTGCCCTGCTCCTAATGTGAAGTTTTCGGTCACAGTGCAGCCGAATATTTCTCTTAGTGTTGCAGCTTGCTTAGTGAAGCTTCTGTCTGGAACCGCAATGCCAGACAGAGTGCGCGACATTCCTTCACTATCCATGCTGCTGGAAAAGATAGAGAAACATTCGACTGTGCTGCCAGGGCTTACGACCGAACCAAGAGCAGCGGCAGTTTAGAAGCTAATGAGCAGCCTGCTGGATGAACTTTCAGAAGAATCGCCCGGTAAATGAATCAATGAATTTTGGGGTCTTACTTGCCAAAATCACAATTTGGTTATGAGGCACGCCGTAGTGGGGGACTCGGATTAATTTTGAATACCAGGGTATCTTTAACGTGCCCCCAATGCACAGGACACGGGCGTTTTTGCATTACCAAAAATGATGTCACTGTTCGCCAAAAATCCTCATTTAACTATTGTGTATCCGCACCCGGCTGGCAAAAGTCGTCGCCTCTTCTACGTCGTGGACCCGGTACACCTACTAAAGTGCATCTGAAACAATAGATCAACAAGAAGAATTCGGGCACTTGCTTCTATTACCCTGAGATATCACCCTCTGGAGTAATGCCTGATGGCCCACCGCGAATGAAAGTGGCCTTCTTTGAAGCAATCAGGAAACTGTACTTATTAGAAAAATCATCTGAGATGAAAGTTGGTTATAAACTAAACGCGAAGGCTGTAAATCCAACTTAGATGGAGCGACAAAAAATGCAATTGATTTTGGATGTCTTCAATACATTTCAGTAATGCACTCGAGACTCGAGGCATGACACTAAATATCATCCATTCTACATCAACAGTTAATTTTATAGATATCGTCGTAACCTGGTAGAAAGTTGTCAACGTAAAACGCCCTTAAAGGGTCGCTGACTCAATGACACTGTCCAGAATCCGGTCCGTTCTCTCGAAGACGAACAGTTGGATTTCCTTAACGCCGTTGTTGATTGGCATGACTTATAGGAGAGCACCAACATGACAAGTGGGTGCTTAACGAAGGAAACACACTCTGCAATTAGTCACACATGTATGCACTCGCGGAACTAACAACGTATTGTTTGGGTGAGTAGCACTTTAAGTACGCTCTTCTCGGAAAATTCCAGACGGATACACTCGAAGATCGTTTCCGCAGCGGCCGGCAGCTTGCTGGCGCGCAGTACCATATTTCTGTTCGGAAGCTATTAGGTGGTGAGAAAAAGCTCAGGCTCCAGAAGAAGCTAGCACTTCCGTGTTAAGAACATTTCGGTGACGCTGACGGACTTGTACAAGACAGTCAAGACAGCACTTGACTTATAGCGGATCCGTGATGATCAGCGATGATGACATCACCCCTGCAAAAAATGACATTGATGCTGTTCTCTATGTCATTGGCTGCTGTGCGCATGTCGCCTTAAGAAAGCTGTCTTGAAAATTATGCTGCACCACTCTTGTTCTGGAAGACAGAGACATGGAAGCAGAAGATATGCAAATGTTAAAAAATATTTCGCGAGGTGGCTTGCAATTTCCACACCCTTCTACCGTTCACATGGTACTAATTACAAAACAATTTGTTGAAAACCTACAAGTGGAAACTTTGCGAAAGACTTCCTTTCGAACATGGATCAACGGTGTGTTGTTAGATCAACGGCAAAGTCTATTCTCAGAGATTCCCTGGATATAGAGACCTGCTCGAATGGACACAAATCCGAAACTGTTATGCGCTTAATAGTGAACGCAGCGAGAACCCACTGCTGTACAATTTTTGCACAATGAGGAACGATGCGGTGCAGTATGACGTCCAGAAAAAAGCTGCTGTGCGCAAAGCAAACACATTAAAAAAGAAGAGAGGCGTGCGTGGTATAGGGACCTATTTATTAAAGGTAAATGTGCTGCTTGTGTTTGCGAACTTTTTTGGCAATATATTGGCCATTAGCCATAAAGAGCTTGTTTGACAAACTTTTTTATATGTGCTGAGGAGTAAAAAAAAATGGAGACACTATATGAGAATGGCTATTCGAAAACGTACGATTTTCTAGCTTACACGGGAAAGTATGACCAAAGAGCGCTCCGCCTGTCTCAAAGCGAGTCAATGATATTTGCGATTCCTGCTGTAAAATTACCAAACCACTCGTTCTTAGTAAGCGCTCACGCGAAATTTTAACCTTCGTTAAATTATTTCTACTGCGTGCGTCCTCCCAACGCGATAAACAGAGGCAAATGTCGGCAGTAGGCAAAGCTGCGAAGCGAGCGGCGCGGGCAAGTAGCGTGACGTCACAGTGAGCGTGGACGGGCCTTGAACCAGTCTATGTGGTGTTGACCAAACGCGCATTGCTGACAGGTGAATGACATTGCTTACTACCCTTGCGCTCATAAAACATGAGCGAGTAGCGTAGCTCTGCAATTACCGGGCACTCTCCGCAACACCGCATTCCGCATTGAAATCAATCTTTCGAAGACGTGAATCCCTTGCACAGCATGCATAGCACTGGTGTTTCTAAGAGACAGGCTGCCGCCGCGCCACGTGACCATGGGGTGGGCATGGTGTGATTGTGCCTAATAACAGAACTCACGGCGAAGCTCGGGCTGTGACGTCATCCTGTCAAAAAGTGCTGTTGCTCCGTAGCCTCATCCATGCGTAATTTTCCCCACCTTCTTTTGTCTATTCAGATTCTGAACCATCTTTCACTTTGTGCTTTCCGACCAGGATTTAACCTTCCAAAGCAGCCGACCGGCGTGAAGGAGTCAACAAATGCGTCTGCGGAAAACACACGGTCTCCGAAGGAGACGCATGCAACGACGCCGAAAATAAAAACAAGCCCCGATATCATCAGTCCCCCTCTTTTTTTTTCTTTCGTCTGTTTACTTGAATAGCCGGTCGCCACTTTTCTTGCCGGCGAATAATTATCGATGGTGCGCTCTTTGCGAGCCCCGTTAGCAGTTCGGAATAGCCCTTTCTCTTTGCCGACTATGAGGTGGACGTTGCGGGGGAGAGCGAATAGCGAGCGAATGAGGTTGGCTTACTGTACAGAGCCAGATCGAACGAGGTGGCCTGGCTGATAAAGCGCGCCGCGGTGGACATCGAAAGGCTAAGTAACCCCGCGTTCGATGCTCACGCCTGGCTGTCATTGGAGAGGAGAGATTGGCGAGAGTCCCGACAGCAGAGTAACAACGACGGAGCTTTCGAGGACTCTCCTTTGAATATAGAAATTGTGAAATAAGTGGCGGCGGATCTCTCGTCTAACGATGATAATCATCGTCTACGCCTTCATCGGAGCCGTATTGCTCGTCGTGACTGCAGTTTTGGCAGCGCACGTGGCCCGGTGCAAGACTTGGAAATACGTGAAGCACATGCCGGGACCTGACGAGACGTTCCCGATGCGCACGGTACTGCAGGTGCAGCTGAAGGCGTCTGCGATGAAAGACGTGCTGCCTCCAACTGTTGGTGAGTGTTGGTGCTCGAAACAGGGCCGTTTTTTCAGTGTGCTCGTTTGTGCGCTTTTTCCTGTCCGCCGAGCGGAAAGAAAGGTAGCGGCGGAAAGCTTTCGTTATAGATGAGGGAACGAGAATTCGCCGCCGCCTGTGACGAAGGTAGACCAATGTGTTGTCTGTTGGCTGTGTGGTCTGTCTTAGTCGCGCTGTTTGTTAACAATGAAAATCGCAAAGCAATCACGTCGACATAATGATTGCTAATATTTCTTTTATCTGTACAACCTTCTACTGTGCCATTTTGTCACGGTGCATACGTTTTTAGCCTATCGACTTTATTGATATAGAGTTAACGATGAGCACGATGAGCTAAGTATACGCAGCCAGAGGTTTAGATGAAAATTCAGATGGTAGCTGCTAGATTACAGTATTCTAATAACGTTCACTCCTACTGCTCCGGAAGACTCTTGAGCTCATCCAACGATTTCAGCTCCAGCAAGGCTTTAATTCCTAGTGACTTCCGAACAAACGGGTGACGATGAAAGAATACGATCATAATTGTTCATAAGGTATAAGTTTATTATATCAGTTATTTTGCTCGAACACGAAGATAACAGCTCATGGTTTTTATGATAGTAACAAATGAAATTTTGAGACCAAACCCACTTGTAGGCTTCTATACTAACTCAAGCGATGTACTTATGCTACCCCACACGTCTTGTCTACTATACAGCTACAAAATGTTGACAATGAAGATCTAACAAACGGCGAGAGAAATATAATACAATTCGACACAGCAAACGTCTTTTGCACTCATTTCCGCATTGGAAGCCAGAGAAAGAACTAACGTATACTACGCCTAACTAACGTGCATAACTAACATGAATGCGTTAACGTGCGTACTAGCAGCGCAACATATTGACCAAGAACAGTGGCGTAGCCAGAAATTTTTTTTAGTTAAGAGGGGACACGCACTTCACCGAGAACGGGGGAGGGGGGGGGGAGATAGTATTAAGAAATTTTGGAGAAAGGGGGTACGTGCCCCGTGTGATCCCCCCCCCCCTTCTTTTTCTACGCCCTTGCCACAGCTGCTAGCATCAAGGATTCCCATGGACTCTTCAAAGGCATGAGAGAGATCTCACAGGACGTTGATACGCGTTGCGATACTGCGGATGGCGCCATCGGAAAAAGCCAAAATCAATTCCACAAAGACTATCAGTGCCATTATATCCTTTATCCGGCGACAAAGTGATAGTGACTCAGACAACTACAATGCGTTCAAAGTGCAAAGCGATATGCCATTACGCGTGCCTTTCCAACCAGCTGCAGTACTGACACCGCAAAGTTCTCAAAGACGTCATGTTTCATACCGAGACTCGTCGGCGACCGAGACTGGCAGTTCCTCTCAAAAGTCATCGTCGATATTTTCAATCTAGCTCGACACGGCACAAGGAGATATGGGAGGAAGAAGAGCGGGAAAGACAGGGAGGTTAGCCATTATATGGACAGGCTGGCTACTGTGTGCTTGGGCCAGCGGGGGAAGAAAACTGAAGGAGATCAAATGAGGGACGAGTTAAAATAAAGAGTGAGAGACAAGCTCCACACAAGCCTGATGTAGCGCAAGATGATTGTTGAAGTCTCACTCAGTTCGCATGCCATTAAAGAGCGCAACAACGCGTTCAACGCCTTTTGTGCTGAGAACGCTCTGGACCCGCTGTACGAGAATTGTGTCTTCCGACAGCGATTGTCCAACCTATCCAGTGCGGTCAAGAGGTTTTTTTCTAGGAGCTCTGTTGCCTCTATCGAGTGAGCCACAGAACGTCTGCATTCTATTTATTTGCCTAATTATCCAATATTAATAATCAACTTCGCAAGCCGTAAATTTGGAGAAATACTTCCAATAGGAAAATTTGAGAGAGTTCTAGGAAGCATCCGATTCAGCAATATGCAAATTTGCAGCTTTTATGCAACTGTCTTTAAATCGGTCGTAAAGAAAGCCCACGAAATATGAAAATTCTCACGCCCCTACGCGCTTGCGCGCCGTGATTGCCGTGCTTTCTATCGTACCGCGTATGAAAGAACAGTGCTTTTCACCTTCTCTGCGCTGCCGCAGAGAAGGTGAAAGGGAAGCGATAATTTCAGGTTCTCCAGGGAACTTTTAGCGTCTGCTCATTTCCCTAAATAAAGTTTATTCCTCCTCCTTCAGGGAACTATCGTGAGTCAGGAGGTGCTATACGGCAGTTTGAGTGTGCAACTAAAGTAGGCTGACACCGTTCGGTAGAGAAGCCGTGATAATACCACGGCATTTTGAAAGATAACAGACGGGCACATGTATCAACGTTTACATTAGCACGATGCGTTCAATCATGCTCTGTTCATGGCCATACAGGTTGAAAGGCGCGTGTGCGATCTCACACGCCGGTGGTCCTTCTACGTCGAAAGCTGGTGTGCGATCTTGTAATGGCTCAAAAAGTGAATAATGCTGACAAGACGGTTATTCTGACCAATCACGCGAAGGCAAGGTTCGCTTTCCGAACTGTTATGAGATCGCACCCCCGGACAGATTTGCCTCAGGATGAGCGGTGGATTTACTGACGCGAAATCGCAGCATCTGCTACTCAAAGCATTTTCCTCCCCTCGCTAGAGAGAGTAAAGAAACGAAAAGGGGAAAGTATGGATGTTAACAAAGGACGTGCCCAGGTTGTCTACCCTACACTTGTGGAGGCTCTGTATTACGGCGCTGATGCGGCACGCGCTAAATTTAAGCGCTGTTTCCCATAAATGGCTCCATCTCTTATTTTCGACAGTGCAATCAGCAACTATTGCTGGCGTGAATTTCGAATCAATGCCTCCGTTACTACCCTGTCGCTTCTACAGCTACAACGCGCTAGGCAAAAATTACTGTTCATCCATATGCGGTACAATTGAGGTCGCGCGAAAAACGCGTAGTCACGTGGGCACTTTCGTATTTTGCGGGCTTTTCTTATGGCGCTACGAAAAGGCGATTGCGTAATACGCACAAACTTAATACTGCCTAATGGCAAGTTTTCTAGAACAATCAAGGACTTCACATTAAAAGTTTTTCTAAATGTAGGGCTCGCGGAGTTCCTTTTAATTTGACTGATTATCCAAGTAAAGAGAATGGGAGAAGAAATGTGTGATTTGCTTGATAATGTTACCGACAAGGTGATTTTAGTCGCATAACACACCCGAATACTTTAAACCTTCGATAAAATTAGCATAGCCACCCTGCACACATGCTCTTGATAGCGAAGACGCAGAGTCCTTGGAAAGAGCGACGAAGAACTTGCGCTCTGGCTCACACGATCGATCCGCTATATTAGTCACTATGTAGCCATCACTTCACTGTAAACTGTCACTTGCCAATGCGTTTTACAATATTCTCCCAAACTTACAATTACAATATTCTTACAATATTGTATTATAGTTACAATATTCTCCCAAACTAAGAGAGCTAATGGCGCACAGGCAGTCGTTATGTGGCCTCAGTAATGCACAGCATACTATGCGCACTCGTGGTTGTTAGGAGGTGGTACTGTTGATATGCTTGGGCGCACGAGCATGCGTTGTTATCGAGGGTCTTGTGTGATACAGGTGGCACATCAGTTGGTGGGATCTGGTCGTTATTATAGGCGCTCCGGCAGGGAAATTAGGCTCACCATGTGTTGGCAAATAGTGGCCATAAGCAGATCATGGTTATATGGCTAACTGCGTCATCGTGCGTTTTGAATATTCATGCTGTGTAGGTGGTGCACCTATTTTTGCCACCTGCGCCCTGTTTTATGCATTGGGACCAACAAGTCTTATTACTGTCAACGCGTAAGCAATGGGCAATCTTACCCGCCGTGGTTGCTCAGTGGCTATGGTGTTGGGCTGCTGAGCACGAGGTCGCGGGATCGAATCCCGGCCACGGCGGCCGCATTTCGATGGGGGTGAAATGCGAAAACACCCGTGTACTTAGATTTAGGTGCACGTTAAAGAACCCCAGGTGGTCCAAATTTTCGGAGTCCCCCACTACGGCGTGCCTCATAATCAGAACTGGTTTTGGCACGTAAAACCCCATAATTTATTAATTTAATGGGCAATCTTTTTAATGTGGTTTTATTTACTTACATTTACTGAATTTGCGTCATAGGAAAAATGAAAGTGAAGGAGGCAGCCCTGGTGATGTTAAGAACGATTAAGAAAAACGAAAGGCACAATAAATGATCACGTAAGTGGGCTGACAGCCTTTTCAACGATAATGAAATACTCACTTGTGGAAACGACTTTGAAATCAGTGTAATGCCTGATGGAAAGTTACGAACTTGTCGGGGTGGTCATATAGGCTACAGTACGAGCTTAAGCTATATTTATTCTGATGAGCTTAGGCAAAAAAATATGGGTGAGGTGAGAATCACAATGACATGCGCCGGGGTGGCTGGTGGCTTTAGCGTTGCAATGGTAAGCCCGAGACCACGGGATTCAATCCCGGCCATGTCGGCCGCATTTCGATGGGCGGCGAAATTCAAGAACGCTCATGTGCCGTGCATTGGGTGCACGGTAAATTATCCCACATGGCCAAAATTAATCCTTAGTACCCCACTACGGCGTGCCTTATAATGATATTGTTGTTTTGGCACGTTAAAGCCAGTTTCTTTTTAATTTCTAAGGCACCTACTTCCTAAGGATACCCCAGCAGAATGGTGCCCGCGCATACCTTGTGCGCCATCACAGCATTGTGTATAGTCAAGCTCTTGCTGACGGAACGCGGAACAAAGTAAAAAATTGCGTCAATAATTTTAGCAGTATCAACTAGCAATTCTAGCAGGGCGTTCAGAACTATAGTGGCATCACCGGTCTCTGGAGCGTGCTCCGTTATGCAATGTGTGCCAAAATTTAACAAAAATATGCAATTGCTACGTAGGTGGACCGAACTATGATATTGTTTGCCGTCGTTGGATAATGTCACACTATTTTTCGTATTTCGCCTAATGACATAATTAGTTATTACTTAAATAAGTTTACAAATATTGTATTCAGAGCAAATGTGCCAATGAGAAAATTGTAGACCACCCAATTCGCGATCCTGCTTTCTCTTGCTCAATACGGGCCGCATACAAGTATTTTTTTTCAACGCTAAAGAAAACACGCGAAACACACAAAAAAAGCAATTTTTTAGGTTTCGCGTGTTTCGTGTACCCTCCACCGCACCCAAACCTCGGCAAAGAAGAAAGCGTGGTCCTCAGACGCCTACAAAGTAATACCTACACACACGGCACTATAATGCACCGCCTCTACCCGACATCCCACAGCTACCTCTGCCCACTATGCAACGTCCCCGACACCCTGGCACACTTGCTGTTGGAATGCCCGTGGCATGAAGACAGCGAAATGCAGCCGGAAATGGACGCTAACAGAGCACCACAAGCAAACGAAGACCACCTGTTTGAAACGTGGGAGGCCAAGCTCACCCTCGGGGACCTGGAAGACCAACGACAACTCGTCGCCAGGGCCAAGAGGGCAGCCAAAGCCAGAGGGTTCCTGGACTAAGGAACCTTCCCACCTCAGGGTGATACCGGGCCTCGCTCGGGACACTGTTTCAATAATAAACGTTTCTCTCTCTCTCTCTCGCGGGCTTTCTGTCCCTCGACCTGGCACTTGCACATTTTTTTCTTTTAATTTTGGCGCAAGTTACGACGGATACGTGAAAAATAAATTCACAGTTCCGTGTTTTCTCCATGGCGCCTTGTTACAAATCGTCATGACTCTCGGTAACGTTAGCAAATGCGCAGCCTATAAAGCTGTGTAAGCCGATATTTTTATTTCTTTTTTTTTCAATGCAACGACAGAAAGGAAGCAGTGCAAGCACAGTGTTGTCAATGTTTCCTTTCTGTTCTTGCGTTTGTCTCCCGGAGCTTAGCAAAAATGTTCCACTAACCATAGAAAACCTACTCTTTGTTCCTTCTATCCTGGCGTTTTTTATAATTTCAGTGTACATGCAGTCACGTTTTGCGTTAACTCTGAAGTATCAAAAGGAGGGATTCTTCGCCTTTTACCTTGGCACAAGACCATTAATCACAGTATACAAGGCAGAGTACGTCGAGGTAAGTTTCTTTGAAGGCTTTCATTTTTAATAATTACAAATATCACCTAAAGTTAGAACGCTGCAGTTGCCTGAAATATTAGAAGAGAACCTTCCTTTCCATTTTTTTCCGAAATTGAACAGACAAATTGGATGAAGCAAAGAACACGGTAGATTACTGAACTAACTAAATTTTTAATGATGTTGAACCATTATGCCTGGTATTCAGAAAAGAATAAAAAACAATGAAAGGTTATCCAAAATTTCTGAACTCTACTCTCGCTCCCGTTAAACCGTGCTGATGAAATGTTCGTTTTTTTTTCCTTCTCAATGTGACCGATAAAGCACTGACACGATTGGCACTGTTTTCTATGATGACGAATGCTTCTAATATGTCATGTGCTGTTTCAGCTACCTCGATAGAGGCATCTGCGTGTCCGATTTATAGCATAAAACCTGTCGTATTTTGCAATTCAATTGTCTGCTGAAATATAGTAAAATATGAGCCAACTACCTCAACTGCTAACCATCTTCGTTTCTATGTCGAACATTGTTACATGCGATCTTCGCACCAGCGAGGTGCAGACCACACGTTGTAATTTATTTTACAAGCATTTTTGAACACATTGATCAAACCAATGAGTGCAAGTGCACGGCCAGGAACATAGCAATAAAGCACCCAATAATTTTTTAATCACCTCCACAACCTAGACAATCATATTCGGTGCTGTTACCGAACACTTTGCGAATATATGAGCCATCGCGCTCATTGGGATACCTGGGTAAATGACCAGATCGGCACAGTGATTTGCTGACTTGAAACGTTATTGCATGCGGGTAAGCTGCTGCTGCTTGGCGAATGCATTAGGCCAGAGAAGAAGAGGGATCTTTTTTACGAACATAATAAAGGCAGCAGACAGACACAAGTTTGATGAAATCCTTATCTAACGTGAGCATTTATAGTGAGTAGATGTGGAAGTAGTGAAATGTTAACCTCACGTCCTGATATTAAAATTGTTTAACCTTCTGCTAGTCATTTGTGAAATTCAGCTTTGGGTCATTCAGACAAAACAAAATTCAGTACGTTAAGAGTGAGTCAAATGTAGTCTGGTTGGAATCCTGGTTTTGTACTTAAACCGAATAATTGTTCACGCAACAGAAACTTCTGACTCATGCTGGATAACTTGTGTCGAATTGCCATGTCTACAGCAGTGGGGTTAGCTTAGAAACGACAGAAACCGACAAACAAAACCACTAGTGGTCTTCCAACAATACTAGATGTTATCATCTCAAGTAAATATTGCAACTCCACTCACAAATATCAACTTTCACACTGTTAAATGTGGCAATGGATGATACAGGCCGGTTACACCTAAACTAAGACCTGTTTGTTCCGGGCTGTTTGCCCACTAGAAATATACGAGCTAGTTTGAAATGCACATCTTGCACCCATTATCAACCAACACCCAGGTCAATTCAGATGCATTGACTGCATGTCTGAAGATTCCATTCGGTTGCTTGAAAATGACAATTCTTTCGGATGGGCCCATAGCTTGATTTTACCCTGTAAAGTTTTTTTCCCTCATATCTGACGTATCGCTTTTATTGTTCCAGCCGAGATGCGCTCATTTGGCTTTTCTTGTGTCTGTGACGCGTTGCTCCATACTGTTAATAATGTAGTTTAAATGATGACTTATTTTCTTCCCATGACCAAAAGAGTGATCAATTCAAAGGCATGGCAAGCTGAGGCACAAAGAAATTCAAAGCAGTACTTTCAGTCCAATATTCTGCTTTTTCAGACGTTTTTGACTAATCGCAACACGCAATCAAAGTCTTTTCATTACGGGCTCCTTCATCCGTGGCTGGGAACTGGACTTTTGACGAGGTATGTGGCTGCATCTGGTGCGCATAGGGTTTATGGCACAACTGAAATAATAGCCTTTTTTGCAGAGCCAGCTACAACACATATTGCCATTGTTTATAGTACCACGCGTCATCATTTTAGTCATAACTACCTAAATAAATTTTGAATAATTGTAGTGAGACAACGTACTCATTGAGTATGAACAAAGTCCAACTTTAGTTCAAAAGCGTTATTCGCCTAATATACGGGTGTTTAACTACTTAAGACACACAAGAATATTACCTGTGAAAATGTAAACTATCTTTCGTTTTTGGCATTGGTAGTTTCTAGTAAGAATAAAACTTGTAACCGAGCGCAAAATGCCATCAAATAATAGGTTGGTGATTGAACATACCTGACCCTAAGTGTAAAGGTGCTTAATATCGAGTAAATGCTTGAACCTTTATTCCGTTGTGTAATTAGGGAAAAATCACATCATCTCACCCTACGGGCAGCCATGGTGGGATGTGAAAGCATCGCGGGGGGTGCGCATCGAGTTTCCGTTTCGTTTCACTTGGCAACACAACCCAATGAAAGAGTGAGAGAATGTATTGAGAAGAGAGGAGACGTCTGTACGGGGTTGTTGCGTCTTTATTTAGAGATCGTACGTGATTCCTAGCGTCGGTGCGCGCGGTATCTGGTTCATGGCGTTTCGCACATCGTTGCACAGAGAGAGAATGACGGAAGCACAGCGAACGCATGCTTTATACTGCGCCGCGACACTTGCGCCGCCTACCGGCGTACCCTTAGAGAAAGAGTGAGAGAGAGAGTTATATGCAATGATTTGCTGCGCCGCACCTGTGGCGGAGAGGGGAGGATGCGAGCGCACACCTGCGTAGGAGATGAGAATGAGGGAGAGTTGCGCATGCGCAGTATGGGTGCTGACGCCGCAGAACGGACACTGCCCCGAGCATAAGATGCTCTCGCATCTAAAAGAGCATTCATCTCTATAAAGCTGATGCTTAATTTTCTGATAATTGAGCAGAGCATCAAGGTCTTTGTAACTTTCGATTCAGCATAACTTGCACAGCGTTTATGCGCATCCGCCATTTGTTGGCGTTCAAAGTTCCTGCTATTGCGATCCAAATCCTGCATGATGATGATAACAACTAATGGCATCTCCTCTAAATCGCGGCGGCGACTAGTAACCTAACCTAAACGCGTGGCGGTCCCATAGTCGCGCCACCTTTCGGGGCAAACTGCAACTACTCTGACATAAAAAAAAGAAATGTTATTAAAATTTTGTCTTTTCGTGCATTTTTGTGAAACCCGAATCGCGGTACTGCCTGTACTTTTCAAATTAGTGAGCATTTACTAGTTCTGTTGTTTTTTTTTTTTTTTTGATCTCGTTGTATATGGCCCGTGTACTTTTAGGGTTTACGGAACGCCTGAAAACAAATTGTCCAGGTGTGATGACTGAAGTAGGGAAACGTGACCTTGGCGACAACACTTCCGCGAACGTTGTCCGTACCGATGACCTTTTAAGCGTTCATTTTCACTTTTAGTGGAAGAATGAGGGACACAATATTGAAAACAAGCTTAGGCCATAAGCCCGTAGATGGTTATGCTGTTACTGCGCTGCCTGCGGCACCGGTCTGACATTGTTGTGCCTTTTTGCAGCGCGGGACCAAAATGGAAAAGCCGCAGACGAATGTTGACGCCAGCTTTCCACTTCAAGATTCTTGAGGACTTTGTAGCTCCAATGAATAAGATGGCCAGGCGCACAGCCGCCCGAATCGATGACCAATTCAAGGAGCCCTGGATTGACACGGTACCTATGGCAGCTGCATGCGCCTTGGATGTCTTGCTCGGTATGGAGATTGCTATGAAACTTTCCAACGACCACATGGTTAAAAAGAATGCATCCTGAGCTTTACTGTGAAGCATTGACAGAGTACACATTTAACACTAGTAGCTCTTGCACGTGAAAGTATGACGGGGATCACTGGGTGTACGGCCGCTAAGCAGGCTGCATCCGGTGGTCCTGCGTTCTTGTTTGAATCACGCCAGTGTCGCACAGATTGGCGAATAAAGAAACAGATGGAACGGTTATACTTTGTTGTAATTAATTTGCACATGTTCTTCACATAAATTCTGCTCATAGTACCAGCGTACCCAATATTACCGCTGCCGATTTCTACTGTGTGTAACGTGGAAGAAAAAACAGCTTCATTTGCCTGATATTCAGTGTTCCCTACTGGAATACGCGAAGGTAATAGTGCTGCACTTCAGAACCAAAGATCAATATTATTGCGCTTTAGCACAGTGATTCCGCGCCATATACTATCGTCACTGATGTGGTGCCGTTAAAGGTCATGTTATATCGGAATATTCACAGGACAGAATGTGCCCTAACCAAACATCGGTTGACTTCAACATGACTTTTACCGGCAATTTTTCTTCAACCAATATTTCTTAGAATCCAACTCGCCGAAAGCGATCTGGATGCAAGCTAGGGTAAAAATGGCCGTTTTTGCCGTTTTGGTCATTTCAACACTTCCATGCGGTTTCGTCTCTGTAGTCCCTTAAGCCCCGTTTTGCATATGTGTTACACTATTAGCAAATATGAAATCTGCCGGGACTCTCTTGGGTCGTGTATAGGACGCTCATGATTTCAACTTTATAGGCAGCTCAACATAATGACTTTGCTGCGGCAGCACACAGAGGAATATTTGTAACTTACGTTTTCTATAGCATTTACTTTGGCAGTCTAAGGCACGAGTATTTTTGAATGACAGCTTCCCATCAGATTCAGTGGCCCAATGACGGTTAGTGCCACTTTAGCATCATTCGAAACAAGATTTTGTGAAAGGGAGGTGTGGTAAGAGCAAGTCTAACACCACGCCGCGCAGCGCAATTATATCTGATTATCACCAGCGAGCTCGCGAAAGAAGACCATCGCTCTTTCAGCTCTGTCGCCTCGCCACTGACCGCTATTGGCATCACATGTGGTCCTCTGTTAGCTGTTTATATATTCTGCTGACGTAGACTGGTGTTGCAAGAGACGTTGGTACTTAAAAAGAAATATAAAATAACTTTAGACCCCACAACATGACCCCAATGGTGAGTGCGCTCTCTATGCCTACGAAAGCCGGACGGTTTCAAACTTTCCTTATGTGTGTGTTCTGCCAAAGGGAGCAGCCACAATTACTGCGCCTTGTTGGATGCCTTAGGCAGCTAGCTGCAAATTATGAACGATGGCCTTAGGCAGTGGCTATAGGCTGAGAACCGAAGGTGTCCATTTTCGCCACAGGTGCCGCACCACACAAAATGCCGCTGCGGCCGTCCGTTAAGTCAGAAGCTCCTATAATAGCGGCCTACCCATGTGGCAAAGTTAGCATTTCGCAAGTTAGCTGTTTAGAATAAGACCGGCGTTGTGTCCTTGAATGTGATTCATGCTGTCTCAGAAAACGGCGCAGAGAAGTGCCAGAAGCCACCGCTGCCTGCGCTGATGTAATAAACTAAAAGCAACATGTCGTGCTTTTTACTGATCGACCAGCAAACATTATCGTCTCTGTCATTTAAAGGTTATCTATAGTGTATTTTCTCAGCGGTATCTTATGTGCGTCTGTATGTCACTTAACGGGTCTGTAAAGCGATGTCGAGTTCTTGGACTCTTCCCCTGAATCCAATCATTTTATGAAAGCCTCCGATTTGTTGATGAAAATATATTTTATTAATATATATTTCACGTAGCCTAACAGTTATATCTTCTGACTTCATTTTCACATTTTACAGTTGCTCTTTTAGGTGCGTATAGATTCTCACGGCATGTCTTACACAACTATAGCCTTACAAGTTCTATCAGTACTTGTGGCGCCGTTATTCTTGAAGCTCTAGCTATGATGGACGATTCGGAAGGGAAATAAAAAAATACCCTCACGCAATGTTAAAAGAACGAATTGCATGTACTTTTGCCCACCATCTTGCTTGGTGTTCAATATTAAGTTTCTGCATAATAAAGAGGTTCTGCAATGAACTAATGCACAAGAATTTGGGGAAAGACTTCTTTCTCTCATTTTTCTTGAACTTTTCAGATACCATAATGGGTGTCTCGAACTCTAAGATTGACAGCGAATGTCAGCGCTACGTGAAAAACGTGAAATCGTAAGAATTTTTTTCACCCTTATATTCGCACATCACATCTCTATTACATTTGATATCAGCGAATCTTAGCGATAGTACGACAAGCATAGGACATGTCTTCCGCTGTTCTCGTAAAAGTACTTCAAGTGTCTCGATGCTAGGTGCAAGTCAGCGCAGAGGTGATTTTTCCTTTAATTAACGCATACTGCCAATCGCACCCGAGATTTTTGCAGGAAGGGCACAATAAAAATTGATCATGACACAATAGAATCCGTAAAAGCAAATACAATACAATGTAGAGTAGTATAAGTGTAGAACAAGTAAGTAAGCCTAATTTTACAGCTACAATATTAATGCCCAGGTATGCTTAATGTGCACGTAACTTTCCGACAATTCGGTCGTCGGAAAATTTTTATCCCTTCCAATTAGTATCAGCATATCCACAAGATTAACATTTTGTTCTGTGTTCCAGTGTGGCGGAGCAAACAATAAAACGGTCGCAGGCTCCGTGGCTTGCACTAGATTGCCTGTACTACAGAACAGAAGACGGAAGACAATATCAAAAGAACGTGTCTCAGATTCACGCCTTCACAAAAAAGGTAAAACACGAAAAATTATATCTGAAGTTGATATATCTATGTGTAATTTATATAGTGCAAGCTTTTTAGTTTCTTCGTCTGTATAGGGCACCCGATGGAACTTTACAGAATAGAGAGGCAAGAAAACAAAGACACGCCGGACAGTTACCCAGACAAACGTCCGGTTGGAAACTTCGCTTAGGGAAGGGGGATAAACAAATGGGAAAAAAGAGAAAAATCTTGCGTCTACAGTAAAAGCCATGTCCACAGTTTGACTAGAAGCGGTCTCCTCTCATGTCTGTTGATTTCACAAAATATCATTATGTACCACTCGTAGCATTCTTGAGAGACGGTTAAAAAGTGAACTCGGCATACAGGGCAAGGTTATCGTAGTGTTGTTTATTATGTGTGCCTATTAGTTAGCCGGAAATAATTCACCACCGAATATTATTCTTTTCCTAAGCGGAGAAAGAAAGCAACATGTGTCCTGCATAGATAAAAAATGTGGCCTCGAATATCAACGCTGGTAATCGCGCGAGGCCGTGATTATGGTATGTTTAGGTAATTAAACATTTGTTTTAAGTATGCGAGACGGCGTCATTGCTTTTGGTGGCGGAGGTAGGATGCGTATAACGTGAAAGCTCGCGACTTGAACGCAACTTCATTGCAAGTCAGTAAGTGTCAAGTGTCTTCATAGAGGCTTATACAATGCCGAGCCTGCCTACGACCAGTTACCAAAAAGAATTGTAAAAAAGTTTCTACGTGGTCGGCCTGGTGGCACATTGGAAGAAACATTAGAGGGCTCGGCTAGTGATTTCGGAGGATCACGATTCTGTGGCGCTCTCGAAAACGTATCGTTTGTGTCCATGCCTGCAGCTGTATCTTAAGAAAACATGTGATGAATGTTTTAAGCAAAACTTTTAAACTTCCAAGTTCTCTTGGTTATAGTTTCGCGGATGTTGGGAACACTGGTTGTTAAGAAAAAAATGCACGTTAGAAAAAAATGCAACTCGAAACGATTACATTTTTTACTTGAGTGCAACTGCATTCTAGCTACCTGGGTCACCTTAAAAAAGTGAGTTGGCTCCCGTGCAGACAACGAATCTGTAATTCATGTGTTAAGTTTTCACTACGACGACTTTCAAAATAATACGTGTAGCGGGAATAATCCTTGGATTTTTTTCCAGAACATTGTACATGACTGTATAGAGAGATTTGTCCCCAAGGTTACAAAGAAACCTGGGCGCTAAAGTCATTGGATGAGTCGAGATACTCTACATTTAAAGTTTAAACTCAAACGGCTAGAAAAGAAAAAAAAACTCCGTGAAACGGAATTTTCAGGAAGTTAACAGAACAACTGATGAGGTTTCAGGGTAGCTTAAAGTGTGAATTGCGCGATAAGGAAAAATACTTTAGTGTGTCACTACCCGCTTCCACAAGCCCCTCTATTAAAAATTTTTTGGAAACGAATTCAACAGCATTCTTATCCTAGCGATGTGTTCCTCATAGTTGGGAAATGTGCGAGTGACGACGATGTAACGATTTCTTCTTTCAATAGCTATTTCATAAGTGTTTTCACTGAGGACAATGGATGTTTGACGGAACCTAATTTGTCCATATACCTTTGGATACCTGATCTTGAAATTGCCTGTACATGGTATTTTAAATCTATTCTTAGAAATCTTGATATTAGAAATTCTCGAGGACCTGACGAGGTACCTAACGTCTTTCTGAAGCTGTACGCGGAATGGTGCTCAAACTACGTTCATAGGTTATTCGCGAGGTCTTTGAGGGAAGGTGTGATACCGGACGACTGGAGAACTGCCAGAATCAAACCCGTTCATAAATCGGGAGATAAGAAGTGCATTAAAAATTACCGCCCCATATTATTAACTTCTAATGCATGCGAAATTCGGGGACATATTGTACATAAGCATGTAACTGATTTTCTAGAAAAAAAAATAAAGTATTAGCAAAAGTGCAACATAATTTCCGACAAGGGTATTTCACTACCACGCCGTTAGAGTAATACTGCACTTCACGAAAGCTTTAAATAAAGGAAGGCAGATTGATGTAATCGTCATAGATTTTAGAAAGGCTTTCGACAAAGTGTCGCACAAGACATTAATTCATAAATTAAGCTAGATAACCAAACTGAAATGTTGTTAAATTGGATCGAGGCTTATCTTTTAAATCGCTATCAGTTTGTTTTGTTAGATCCGGTTTCGTCCATTCATGTCGCGGTTGGTTCTGGCGTTTCCCAGGGGTTCATTCTCGGGCCCTTGCATTTTTTCTGCTTTTTATAAATGACATTGCTAAATATATTTCTGTTAACATTAGATTGTATGCTGATGATTGTGTGCTTTATGAATCAGTTAACTCTGTACAGGACTCAACCAGGTTAAATACTAATTTCGCAAAAAATATTTCTGTGTGTGAGCAGTGCCAAATGCCCACCATTTTCGAAAAAAAAAAAGACTGTTTATATGAGAGTTACCCATAAGAAAAAAACCCCTGTTGCTTAATTATTCTTCTACGAACCAAGTTCTTTCTCAAGCAGAGCAGCATAAATATTTAGGACTGTTGATTACTAACAAACTCTCTTGGAATAGACATATAGACAGTGTTGAAGCTAATACCTTACGCAAGTTATTCTTTTTTAGGCGAACGGTGAAGCTAGCTACACCCCACGTGCGTGCACTTGCCTACAATGCGATTATCCGCCATATGCTAGAATCATCATCATCATCATCATCATGATCAAGCCTAATTTTAAATCTACTGCAGCACGAACGGGTCTCCCTGCGGTCTCCAATTACCCCTGTTTTGCGCTAGTTGGTTCCAACTTGCGCCTGCATATTTTCTAACTTCATCACCCCAACTAGTCTTCTACCGTCCTCGACTGCGCTATGCTAGAATATGCTGTAATAATTTCGGACCCGTTCGCAAAAGCCAACATTAAAAAATCTGAAAGAATACATAAAAAGGCTCTTAGATTAATGGTCGCAGTTCTATGAGCGTGTTAAAAAAGTTGTTCTCCCCCAGTTAGTCAGTCAGAGAAATAGGGTTTGCAGTCTTAAATTCTCTATCAATTAGTCAATGGTAATTACAACATTGACACTTCAGCTATTTTAACTTCTACTGGTTACTCTACATAGAGTCGACACACTCTGATAATTATGCCCTTAACCCAAAGAATCAATAGTCTCGAATAGCCTTTCTTTCCACGAACTGTCACCGATTGGAATAACCTTATTAACGATATTGTGAGCCAAAACTTCTTCTTCGAGGCGCATCTAATTTGAAGTGCGTGTGAATCATCCTGCACATTGACATACTGTTTCTTTTTGTATGACCTTTATTGTTTCCATGATATCTTTTATCGCTCTTCTATAGTATCGATACCGAGATCGTAGTATCTGTAAACAATAAAAAAAAGATAGCGGAGGGGGAGGGGGGTTGTTGCCATACGGCGGCACCGCGAAAACAGGCGTTCTCAGAAAACCGATAAATATAGTTTTTTAATCGCAGAACACGCCTTCATTGCACCACAAGGAAGAAGGACATATGAAACACGTAAGAGTTAAAGTTGCCAGCAGGTATACAAGAATAGGCTCAGGACTACGCATAGTAGGCAATGTGACAAGTACTCCACGTTGTTACAAGAACATAAATAAATTAAATCCTTAAATAGCCCAGTCGCGGTATCGTTGTTAATGAGATCAGCTGTTCTGATACCATTAGGTCTAGATGCCACTGAGCAGCGAAAGTGTATTGCTTTCTCTCTACCAGGTGGCATCACAGGAATGAGCGTTTTCATTCGTTGGCGATGTGAAACGCTCAGAACGCTTTAGTTTCATACCATTTCATTTAATTCTGAAAGTGCCCAAGAACAGCTCTATGCCTTAATATTGGTGCACTTGTGTTACACACAGAACAGAAAACAAAGAACAACAAACAAAACAGAAAACCTGATAGAACAGTGGTAAAATGCAACAAAAAATTTAATTACGTCAATGACAGAAGTCAGATAATGAGCAAGTACAAGAGCTGAAAGATCAACATCAAAACGTAAGGTGTTTTGTTGTGTCACAAGACGTGTTATAGCGTTAGAGGTGCAAAAGGAGTTTACGTAGAAAATGCTGGAATTACGCAAGTTTGGGCGAGGCACGCAGAACGTTACAGCCGACAGTAACCGCGTACATGAAAAGAGGTTATGAATTAGTTTATACAAGAATAAGTAATCACAATGTTTTCGCCTTATTTCTAGGGGTGTAATATAAAACATGTGCAGTACACGCTCACAGGCTTATAAAATACACGGCGTCTCAGAAATCGATCGTACAGGATACGAATGAAATGGCACTGAACACATCCAATTTTAGCCACATTGGTCAAATGAATACAGTTCCATACAACCGAACTAAACTCTAGCTTGGTGCGTACCAAAGAAGAATACAATAGAACAACGTAGTTGACAGTTGTAAACTTTTTGTCATTTCTGATATGAGACCTAACTTTCTGTAGGATGCAATAACAATGCTTGAAACATGTTCTAAAATTAGTCGGCAGTCAACCAATATTCCTAAGTCGCGCGTACAACTCGCTCTCTTCAAAGGAATATTATCAAGTGAGTATTCGTATGATAAAGTGGTCATTTTGCGACTAAAGTAAACAACAAGTGCCTTAGTTGGGTTAATACGCAAAAAGTTAGAAGCACACCACCCCGCAACAGAATTCACATCTTCCTGTAATATTTCACAATCCTGCGCTGATTCTATTTCACGGTAAAGCTTAATATCATCAGCGTACAAAAGGAGACGAATGACGCTAACATTCGTCAAGATTATTAACAAAGATATTGAAAAATAATGAGCGTAAGATAGACCCTTGCGGAACACCGGAAGTTGATTCATCAGACAAAGAGTATTGAGCACCAACGCGAAATTTAATTTAACCGAGTGGACAGGTAGTCTTTAATTAGCGTGCACAGGCTGATACTAACGCCATAACTCAAAAAGTTTATAGATAAGAAGGACATGAGAAAGAACATCAAATGCTTTTGACAGGTGGAAGTATACTGTGTATAACTGTCTCCTATTAGCAACAGCGGGTCCCGCTGCATCAAGAAAAGATACAAGGTTTGTTTCTACACACCTGCCTTGAACAAAGCCACGTTGGCATATACTAATCTTATGGTTAAAGAAAAACGACAGATGTGTAAACATAGCGATTTCAAACTCTTCTGCAAACGGAGACAAGAGGAACACGGGGGCGATAATTTTTTCTTGTCGCTCACGCTGCCACTTTTATGAATTGGCACAACTACTGCATTCTTTCAACAAGAAGGGAATGCACTCGTATGCAAAGCAAGATTTAAAATGTGCGTAAGGAGAGGAACAAAAATAGAAGAGGAATTCTTTATTCTTGATCGCGTAATAAATTTATTGGTACGCTCAAACATGGTATGCGATGTCGGCATGCGGCTGCGGTATACGGCGGTTCCTCGAAGAGGTGGCGCATGCTAGGTGGGCCTTTCGAATAACGTATCACGGCAACATATCAAGAAAACCTAAGCGATTTAATATTATAGTATGCAGTTAGCATTGTTAACCATTCACCTGATATCGAGCGATCAGGTGAAAGTGAACGTTGCATGCTTATGAAAGGGTGTTATAAAATCTAGTGAAGCATTGTTGTGGCATTTGGATGGAGAAGAGGCTGTGTACCAGGGTCGAATAAACACACATATTCGCAGTTATATTGAGTTTCAGAAACCATAAGTTGCGCTAACTAAAGGTGATGTAAATGTCACTTTGCGGTAATCGTTATTGTCATGGTGAATTTTATGAACGACAATGCAATCCGAAATTATGAAGTTTTGAAGGAAACATCATGTCGTTAATTCTCTATATTTAACAAAAGCAGAGAACATGAACACACAGCAGGGGAACGGACAAGCATCAGGCTGAGCGAAGAAGAAGAAAGCATTAATTTATGGTGATGCTTTGTCCGCAAGACAACGTGTTTGTCGCAGCAAACTCATCGGCTAGATACAAAATTCACAGCCTACAAAACTTGGCTCGAGATTTCGTTGTCAGAGCTGAGAGGAAAGTCACCTTTGAAAGCAAAACAGCAAATGCGTTGCGCATTTGCTTTAGTGAAAATCAAGGACCTCTACTGAAAAACGTGCTTTATAGGTAGGAAAACTATCTTCTCAAACGTAGCTTCTGAAAGCTGAGGTGAGTGGGAAAATAACATACGTTGTAATGTATGGCATCGAATTATGGCCAGGTAAATTGGGTGACAGTTAAGCAAGCGATGGTGCTTTGCAACTAAAAGTGAAGCCGAGTGATTCTGAGTAGCATGTTTTTAATTTAAAAAAGCGATAATCTTATCAACACACTGGCTTCGCGAAGTCGTTAGAACTTGTTTTTTTATATATATAATTTCTTTATTGATGAAAAGAATCAAAGGTAGACAATTCCAGCACATTAATAATTAATGAGAACAGACAAAAAATGACCTGATTTGCACAGGATAACAACGAAAGCCGCTGCATTAGCTGCACCCGCGTAGTTTGCACAAACAATATTTAACAGCCCAGCTCTGACAACCAACTAATGACATCGCTAGGCGAGAGCTAACATCGTGCTGTGTGCCATGTCCGGGCAAATTTCACGCGCAGAGAATGCATCTTATTTATTTCGCCTGTACAGCTACCTGTGAATTACCTACCCTTATATTTAAAGTTCTCAGAAAAATCTCAACAGTGAGGTCAACCAACATCTCACGGCGCGTATATCAAAGCATTTTCGTGATAGCGCTTTCACCAGGACAACGAGATAACGTGCGCCTATCAGGCGATAAATTATGCTTAGTTTCTAGCGTCGCAAGCAACTCGACAAGATGTGGTCAAATTTGCATGAGTTATCGACAACTGCAGTTTGCATTTACCTGTAGTTTTCAAGTTGCCACGAGACGCAATGCGAGCCATATTTTTTCACGAGGATGTGCAGTACAGCGTAGACAAAAATGATCGCTTTCAACCATGTAGAAGCTGGTTATTTTGAACCACGCTGGTAATCGGCGCATGTCAAAAAATCATGCTTTGTTTAACAGGTTATCTCCAAAAGAAGAGAAGACATAATGAATGAAATAAACTCGGAAAACAAGGAAAAAGAAGCGAGCCCAACACTCGAAGACGACCTCCACCTTACGACGAGAGCATCAAAGAGATTGACTTTCATTGACATCCTGCTTCGTTACAGCATACAGGTCGACTCTTCCTTGACTGACGACGACATACGAGAGGAAGTGGATACATTTATGTTCGAGGTAATGTAGTGGTGGTGGGCTATAGAGTGTGAAGACGGGCAGAGTTGCTGTAGAAGGGGTAGCGTAAATAAGCCCAACTATTGGTAAAACTTCCAATATCACTTCCTGGCTTTTCTAAACAATTTGGGCCTACGTTTGTTTTGTTTAGCGCTGTAAGATGAGTGAGGTGACGGAATGTTTATGAGGTTAATAATCCACAAAACTTACGAGTAACCTAGGTCAAGATGATATAACGTAGCGATTACAGTTACACTCTCATCACCATTGCTCAGTGTCTCCACAGCATCAAAGCAGCGTTATCAGCGGGAGTGGACATGTGATGCGACAGATGGAATGACTGGAATCGAAGCAAAGGAAATAAAGTTGTTGGATTACCGGCCAGCAGAGTTGGTAATGCTTGGAAGAAATGCACGCATAAGTATAGATGTACTGCATGATGAATAAATTGCGGTCACTGACCAAGTCAAGGTGAAAATAACACGGACGTTTCGGGATCCGTACGGGTTCCTTGATCACACTAATAGTAAGTACTGCATGTAGGGACTAATTTTGTATCAATATAGAGCGGTGATGGATAAAGAAAAATGAAATAAAAGTTGATTGAAGCAATTTCAACGGCAACACATCACAAAACAAGCTATATTTCTGTATTCTCAGTGTAGCACCCATGTGTCATGTTCCAGAACGGGCGATGTTGCAAGCACTGGAAAAGAAAAGAAAGACTGGTGCAACGGGGTAGATCGAAGTTTTTCTTCAAGGGCACTATACCGTAGAAAACATTTTTAGTAGCCGTAGAAACATTTATTCACGTGTTTAGCTGTTTAGATATGTAGAAGCTCACAGCGTTTTGACAGTATTGACAGCATCCCATTTTTATCGTATATTTTGCTGTTTACGTCGATGAGTCCATGGTTCCCGCAATTTTCCATTGCAACCAGTTATCGCACGCGCTCAGTCAACGAATGTTTGTAAAATCATAATTTCATTATGATGTACTTCCGTCTTAGTTCAGCTAAGAAACGACTAACAGGAATTTCTCTTGAGTCAGCGTCTAGGTTAGGCGTACCCCATTTACTTACGAATGCACACAAACAGTACCCTCATTCAAAGCCAGAGATGACCAATAAGTGTTGTGCCATTCCAAAAGGAGTGTCAATTGTTTTCCTCAGCGAACAAGTGTTTATTTCGGTATTGGTATTCTTGGTATTGTAGGTAGTTTTCTTAAATTTAACGAAGCTTGAGTGTGATTTTTATTGCGATTGATTTCGTTCGTCAAAAATATAAATAAATGTTCAAAAAATTCTGGTGAGGTTGACGCCAAACTAGCAACATGACAAAGCTACACTGGAAGTAACAGTAAATGTAACGCATTTCGTATCATCGCGTGTTCGGTGTAGCTCCATTCCACAAAGAAAATCGGCAAACAAAAAAACACATGAATGAACCGCCTAATGCAAAGACTTTTTTTTTGTGCGAAATACTCATATGCATACCAATTGCAAAGAAAGAAATAGCATTCTTGTTTAATGATTTGTAAAGAGGGATGAATTTATCCTATATCGCTCCACACAATAATTGAAAAAAAAAAAGATTGGTCCTCGCTGCAAAGTAATTCACTTCTCAGATACACCCTTATGGTGAGATGATGATGTGTACATATGAACGTACACGTACTCTTACACCCTCACCACGTTGAACGGAGAGAGCTTGAATGCCTCCCTACATCATATCATGAGGGTGTTTTAAACTTTTTGTTTATTGATTTATTGAGCGAATAAATTTATCATTCTTGCCTCAAACTAAATCAAAACGACCCTGATCTGCACTACGATGTAATTCCCTTGCTGCATGCACATCTATGGGGAGCTGCAGAAAGTATGTACATGCAGTATTACACCCTTATTATGTTTAAAGGAAATAGTTTACATAAAGCCTTTCGTTCTAAACCCAAAGGTATTTTTTACGGGAACCTGGTTTATCCAGATATAATACAAGGTTCTCAAGCGACATTATGTTTAAGTAATTCATGCTTACCAAAAGAGAAATGTATTGCGTCCCAAGTAAGATAGAAAGCGGAGCAAACACAGGCCCCGCGTTGCCTAACTGTGGAGTGCAACATCGTATAAATGCTGCCTCTATCGCTGGTATTCTTTATATATACCTAATGTAACAATATTAGAATGATCGTTAAACTTTTTTGTAACATGCCACCTTGCATATGACATACGTTTAAACCACTTTCATTGTACGATAATCTTTTGTAACGCTTTTCATTTAAGAAGAAAGAATGGTTTAGCGCTTGCTAATCAAGATATTACAGTGTGTATCTTTAGACTACATCATCTGCAAACAAAAATTACTTATATGCGCTCTCACTAGATCCTAGTGCTTTGAATACATCATGCAAACAAGTGATCACCACTGATTGAGGATGTTCCCTACTGTATCAAATACTGCACTCTGTTAAATACAAATATGTTGCACAGACACGCTAGGTGAACGCAGAGCTAGTTTCCCGCCTACCACCTATATGTTCGGACATAGGTAATGCAGTGTTACTCACAATCCCTAATTTAGGGCACAGAGAAAAAGAGCGACTAAAAAATAACAATACACTGACACCCATCTCTTGTTCAATCTACCGGGTGTTTCTGCGAAGACTATCAGTAATTTTTTAAAAAATCACCTGTAGCAGATAGCGCAATTATGATCTTTGAGCTGGATTGTCCAAATAGGGGGACATTATCTGGGCGAGAAGTTGAAACACATAATTGAATAACTAACAAAAGTTCACTAATTAAATTTCTAAGTAATTACTGCACAGCACACATTGCAATTTTTAAATTGTAGCCAAGGAGTTCGCAAAGCAGATCCAATTGGAACGAATTCTGTGGATGACATTATTTTCGAGATATGACCCATCAAACTTTCTGTAAAAATTCACTGTGGTTCCACTTACTTTTTTAACAAAATGCCATTTTATGCACTGAAGCACCAAAATAACTGAACCGCCAATGTATTTCTTCGCAAAGTTTGGGAATGAGTACTCGTAACTGATGCCATCCTGAGAATTCTTTCCAATTGAATATACATTGTGAACCACCAGGCTACATTTATAAATTGAAAGATCTGCTGTACAGTAATTAGGTAAAACATAATTAGTGAATGTTTGTCAATTATTTAATTATGCATTTCGATTTCGCGCCCAGATAGTGTGCGCCTGTTTGGGCAATCCAGCTCAAAGATTATAATCGCGCTATCTGCCACATATCACTTTTAAAAATCACTGAAAGTCTTCGCAGAAACACTTGGTATATATAGGGTGTTCTTGTTTTTTTAGATACGCCAAATTTTAAAAAATTGCCTGTGGCAGACAGCACATTTCTAATGTTTGCTCTGAATTACTCGATGAGGCGGCCATTACTTCTAGGAGAAATCAAAATGCTTAATTGAATAATTAGCATAATTATCCTATGTAAAATTTTACTTAATTACTATTTAAAATCTACGAACAATAGCCGGTGAGTTCACAAAGCGTATGCACTTCGTACGAGTTCTCAGCACTGCACCAGCTTCTAATGTTTGACGAAATGCATTGGCGTTCCAGTTACTTCTTTTAAGAAAACGCAGTTTGATGCATTGAACCACGAAAGTAACTAAAACACCAATGCATTTGGTCGGACGCTTTGAAAATGAAAAATGAATATATTGAAACTCGTACAGTCCTGAGAATTCGTTCCAAGTGAATACGCCTTGCGAACTCAGTGGCTACATTACGCAGATCACTATATGTGCTGTAAAATAAATAATTAAAAAGTTCATTTGCGTAATTATGTTATTTACTTATTTAATTATTATGATTTATCGTACACGTAATAACCGCCTCATCTAGTAATTTAGATCAATGGTTAGAATTGTGCTATCTGCCGGAGGAATTTTTTTTACTTTGGTTCCGCTAAAAAAAGTCTATATAAGAACATATGCCACAAGTGCAGCTTTCACAAAGTTCAGGCTTAATTTTTCAATTCTGAAATAGTTTGGTGGACAGAATTTTGCAAGGTTTGCAGCTTGTTCTATCGTTATATCTTTAAAGTAGGCCTGTGCTCCCAAGCTCAATTAATCGGTGGGCCACCTAGTGTATGAAGTACTCAAGCGCCACTCCGCCATTCCTACAGTTCATTGCAGCGTTACGCAACACCACACGTTCCTCATTTCAGGGTATGTGCAGAGATCGACAAAAAATTACGCAGGAGTTTTATACAGGTACAATTATTCGGAATAAATCAGCTGCACAAGAACCCACCAAAAAATGTCCCTCATCAAAAATGAGAACTCTGAAAGACGTTCGTTAAAGCCAATATTTTCAAAACGAATGCAACGTTTTATCCGTGCAACTCGCATATTCTCTCCTTGATATGAAGTAGGGACCTGCATTTTGCTTTCATGCACACTTACCCTTTATTCCAGCTTCCATGTCACACCATGACTCTCAGATTAACCTGACGTGAACCATGGCCTTGAACAAATTTTTTGTACGTTCACCAAGATAAGAGAGGGGCTAGGAAAGAGGATAGACCTGTGCGCTAAATTAGATAAGATTACCAAGACCTGAAACCCAATGATGTAAGCAAAGGCTCCTCAGCTATAGAAGCAGATAACTGACGGGCGCTGGGGCACAGCTCAAATCTCGAGACGTTGCTTTGGTAGATACGTTTCAGGAAACACGTGTCGTGGCCTTGATATAAATAACATATTTCTTGCTTACATAGTATTTTGTGAAGAGAAATATTTTCAGTTCTGCTTCAAAGGACCTTACTGACCACCACGCACGTCGCGCATTACAGGGACACGACACAACTGCCATGGGCATTGCTTGGTCCCTTTACATGATTGCATTGCACTCGGACGTTCAAGCTAAAATTCAAGAAGAATTGGACTGTGTCCTGCAAGGTGACTTAGATGCTGATATAACGTTGGAAGATTTGAAGGAGCTCAAATACTTTGACCGCGTGCTCAAGGTAGGCGCATATTTAAATATGTTACAACAGGAGGGAGGAATGAATCGTGATAGAGATGTTTACCTGTTCTCTTTTACAGGAAAGCCAACGCCTATTTCCATCGGTACCCGTTATTGCGAGATCGGTAGCGCAAAATATTAAAATAGGTGAGTTGACTGTCCTGCAGTGCACCCAGGTGCAATAATACAGCAATGCGTAGACACTTCCTGCATTCTTATGAATAAACCACGGGACATATAGAGCCAAGCACAAGCCAACTTCGACCATTTATGGTACGTCTGAAAAGTATGAGAACAGAGATAAATAGAGGCCGTAAGTAGCTGAATCCCATCTGATGAGTCTATGCCCACCAACTGTGAGAACGTCACCCATTTTCTAAGTTGCATCTGTTCACCGAGGCGCCATAATATAGTAATAAAAGCGCTACTAAGAAAAGTTCGCATGCTGATTTGTGTCCTCTGACACTAGCCTAGCGTAATATTCATAAATTTCAACTGCTATTCCTTCATGACAAGCGATGACCCATTTCTCGAAAGTTTTGCTATGGTTACTTGTAGATTTCCGGAGCCTGTATTTTCTTTCAGGGAGGCGTTCGAACGTTATCTAAAGCCTGTTGTAGAATTGGCTCCACTCTCCGCATTCACGACACCTTCGACATTGCTTAGATGCTACAACGGGTCGTTTCCTCCTCAGGAGTCTGTCTCGGCCGGTCGGTGGGACATGCTTCGGTTTGCTTTCTTTCAGTACAACATTCTGCTCCACTTTCGACACGGGCTTGGGCAACATGTATACAAGGTTATCAACGGCGACAAGTAACTCAGTTTACTTGTCGCGTCATCTGTTCCAAAAAAGAATCATAACCCCTCCCACCCTTGCAGCCGCAAACGTTGTGTTCTTCAGACAGTGAGGGGATTCACTGAATTATCCAGTATTTGCCTGGTTCTGGAGTTTAGAGTCATTTGCAACCTTTGTAGTTCCCACACTTTTTTTAGAACCGACGTACACCAACGTCTGCAGCGGGGCGAGAAAGCCTCACACACACTCCGGCGGCGGCCGCAAGGGGACACACTTTTCACAGGCACTGCATTTAACTTACATGCACGTTATTATTGAAGACAACACTAAGTCCGCGACAGGCTGGCGCATATACAGATATCATTGTTGGGTAAATGACAAGCCATGTACTGTTTGATAGGTGGCGCAGTGTAACCAGCCAAAATTTTGTTTATATAACTCTTAAAAGAGTCTCGATCGCGGTGTGTTAATTGCAGTCGAAATATTGATGACGTGCATTTCCTTCCAATAGGCGGTATCCACTGGCGCCTCTAATAGCTAAGACGCGCACGTTTTCTCCAAGAGCACACGCTAGTGATTTTTTTTCAGTTACCTCCACCAAGACTCACCTCACTTACCTTCTCCGTTGTAGGTTGAGAAGAAAAATCCGGAAACAAGGCGCGTACGTATAATTAGTTACAAAGATATGAACTACGCTGATGCAGTTTCCCTGCTCTCGCTTGGTGGACGACGCACACGCTTTAACAAGAGCCGAAGTGAGCATTCGCCGTTGTACGTGACCTTCGGTACATGTATATGCACGCACGTCCTTGCTTTGATAATGTGTGCCCGCTTGGCAAGGAGCATCCTTGCAAGTTGCCACTTGCTTATGCACATCGTGAAAAGCTTGGAAAACGCTGTTAGCAATCAGTGCTGGTCACCGCTTGTGACTACCGTAATTCGTTAAAAACCTGAACCTCTTTGAAAAAGAGTCGCTACAGTGTCTCGGAGGCTCGACCGTTTTTCTGCTCGGCACATAGTTACACGTTCAATTTTCGTCTTTTGCGACTGCATTCGCACGAGGTGGTATAGCAAAAAGGCCTGAAGGCCTAAATGTGAGTACGGCGTCAAAGTGAGCCCAGAAGAAACTCCTCTGGCACCATGGCCCTCATACCCCAGTTGGATCTTTGCGATGTAAATATGTACCCACGATTATCATCAGCAATAATCATTCCGCTCAGGCAGCCGTACATTTAGTTATATTTAGTTTACCATCACTCCACGTTTTACGAGGCTATTTTATCAATTATATGGACACTCAAAAGCAGATTTCTGCCGTCGGCGTCGCCGTCGCCGTCACCGTGAGGTTCCGTATGACGTCAATGGAGATGAAATCGTCGCCGCGTACCGAACGCTGTATGTGCGAGTGAAAGGGCGCGAGGGACGCGCGCTTTCACGTGGAGTGAACGCACGGCGGAGAACAAACGCGCGTTCTGCGCCGTGCTCCCTTAAGGGCTGCAGAATTAGGCGTCTCTTTCCTCCTTTACAATCACCATGTATGTAGAGAAAACGCGCCTTCTTCCGACGCGCGAGAGGCCGTGGGGGGGGGGGGGGGGGGAAGGGAGGCGACGTTTAGCTGCGGCACCAAGTGCCTATTTATATCAGAGGCTCCGGCAACAGTCACCAACGCCGCACGCATTTTGAGCGAACGCGGGCAAAACGCCGACGGCGTCGACAACAGTTCTGCGTGTTGCCGGTGCTGCTGCATGTCCAAGTTTATACAGCTGATAAAGCTAACATCATTGCTCCGTATAGCTCTCTACAAATTTGCTATCGCAATTGATGCTTCGCCTTTCAGGTGAAACTGCGACATTTTTCTTGTAACGGCCTTCTTGTACCAATTGCTAATTACATCTGATGCACTAAATCGGGCTAATTTGTTTGACGCTAAGTAATTTCTTCTCTCCGTACAGGTGAACACATTGTTCCAGAGGAGAGCGACGTTGACGTCTTCATATATGCTCTACATAGAGATCCAAGTGTGTTTCCAGATCCTGAAGTGTTCGACCCCGACAGGTTTCTACCAGAAAATGTTGTACACAGACATCCGTACGCGTATGTGCCCTTCTCCGCGGGTCCCAGGAACTGCATAGGTAATCATTGCCTCTGTATTTCTCTCGCCAAATCATCAAACACACGCGTGCACATACCAACAGGCACCATGCCTATGCCTACACACATCTGAACACACACGAAGCATCAGACATCCTCACTGCTGCCTATTCATTTTAAATTCGGTTTCTTTTTTATCTTTCTCATCTATAACAGGTGCCCAGCACTAGTGTAAGTCATAATGCATGCGAATGCTCTCTTTTTGTAGGATATAGAAAGTTTTATTATTTTTATTACTTTTCCAAGATCATATGTAACCAATTGACGTTGGCATATTCGCCATCCTTTAGTAATTGAGACTGTCGATTTTGTTTAAGCATGAGCTTCGTTTTGCTAGTTACAGTGTAATAATGGAAACCAAAATGTTTTGAATGAGAGACTTCTAGAAAAAGTAATATTGGATGACCGGAAAGGTTTCCTGTGCTGGGTAGCATAAAACCATTCGTAGCATTCATGCCGCACAAAAAGCTAGACGGAATGAAGGTTACTCACTTTTTTAATCATCTTCTGAGCCGTGGAACACCGAAACTCTCGAAGACGTTTCACCGTGCTTCTTAGGGACAGCCGGCTCGGCTAGCGGGCACAGTTTCTTCTGAAGTTTCTCTGAGTTTTTTCGAAACTCTACGCAGCCTTAACGCAATAACAAAAGCCTGTCATATGAGAATATACTCCAGCGCGCCAAAAAAAGCAATAATAAAACAAATAAAAAAAGTTGTGACGCTAGATTGCATGATTGCACTTATTGCTTTACTACTCCCCCCCCCCCCCCCAAAAAAAAAAAAAAAAAAAAAAACTCGTAGACAGATTAGTCATTTTATGCCTTAAGAGCTTCACTATAACTTAGCTGGCTGGAACTTGAAAAAAACTGAAATGATCAATTTATAATCAACAAAGTTTCGGTAATTAACATTTTCCTTACTGAGCAACGCTACTGCAGTGTTGAAACTTTTTTCCTTCTAACGTTTTCTTCTAACGAAGCTCTATGCCATTGTTGTCAGTTAAAAATTACTATTCCAATTTACTATGTCTGTGTTCTTAAAGAGTGAACCCTACTGCGATTCCGCTTATCTAATTGAATGATGCGTGGACTAGCCTTCTTTCCCAGTACAGCCGGCCTGTACTCCAGCTGTACTGGCCGGATGTGCAGCCGGCCTGTATTCCCAGTCGGTAGGTTATTTTTTGTGCCGATCCTTACCACGCGTTATATAAAAATGTGCGCCCAAACGTGGCAAATAATCTTTTCTTTATCTTACCTTTATGTGAAATTATGATTCCCGACGGTAAGAAGCGACGTACCAGTGTTGCCATATCGCCTGCTCACGCCACACTTAAACTAACGCGAGAGAACTGCCATTTTCCTAAGTGGATATCCTAGACTGGCTATGCTACTTACGACTATATGTATATATACTGAAGCACTGCCGTGTTAGAAGTAGAATCAACGCCTTAGAATATTTTGGCGAATTGTATTCAAACATCTACTGTTAACTTACATGCCATGAACTGACAAGACAGAACGTGAAGTGATATTTTGGTAAGCGGTTGATGAATAGTAATTGGTGCATTACGCTGTAGCGAAAGCGCTAGAAGCCAGTTAGAGGTAATTTACAAATCTTTCGGCATCATGGAGTATCCTAAAGGCTGCAATGATAACGCTGTGGCAAACCAAGTGGATCTAACGTAGGCGCACAAATCCGCTGACCGGAAACTTTACGATAAGTTGTAATAAGCGTTTCTTTTATTTCTTCTTGCAGGTCAGAAGTACGCTTCGATGGAAGTTAAGATCATCGTCGCTACCCTTCTTCGACGCTTCTTCTTGAAGGCAATTGATCGGCGAGACCAGCTGATGCTGACATGCGAACTTGTGTTGAGGCCAGTGAATGGACTCAGAGTTGCTTTTACGCCACGCTCACGGGGCATCTGAGCCCATGCTCCTGGTCTATTTCTTGAGGTATCATAGCGGTGACTGTCTGGCTGGTCTTTCCGCCAAGAACTACGATCGCGCAAGATCATTGATTAGGAAGCAAAACGGGAAATGCTGACCTCGTACACTTGCAACCAAAGGACTGAAGATGTTCCCATTTGTTTCGAGAGTCCCCATGTCAGGGATCCGTACGTTTTAGGTCGAGGATGAACCATACACGTATAGCGTTGGATAATCGGTCATGAATCCCCTAGAAACTCTCAACGTGGATGGACATACTAAATGTACAATGAAGTAACATTCCTTTACAGGCTGCGTAGCAACCCAGAACAACGTATTTACAATAGAGCAAGTGCTAGCAACATTGTAACGGGGAACTACATTGGAGAGCGTCATGGTTACACGCGCCACTGTAACAAAGGACAAGTGAACTTCGTCCTGAGCTTTGTGTTACAGAGAAGTGATTCTAAATATCATGCAATACTAGCCAGACCACTTTTGCCAGACTAGGTGTATTCAAAACCGTGACATTGTTAGAAAAACTCTGTCTTTATCTGCACAGCACCTTGTACGCAGCGCATCGCCGTTTATTGGTAGAACTGGCTACGCTGTACTTCCTTCTATGCAGCTGCTATACTATGAGACATCAAACGCTCTTAACAACTGCAAAGGACCATAAGCCAAACAAAAATATACCATGTGCCCATGTTTTATGCCATTTACTAAAGAGGACAGTTCTATGTTCCATGATTAACTGAAACGACTCAGGAGTGCATGTATTTTTATACAGAGCGACAAACCCATGAAAAAAAGTAATAGTGCCGTTTCTCTGTGTTGTGTTGTCCGAGCATTCCTAGAACTTGACCCTATTTGCCATTTTGTGATATGGTTGTGGTAAATGTTTGGTGTTTAATATCAGATATTTAGATGTTCGAAGATTTAAATGGCGTCAGCTATACCTTTTCACATATAGTTACTACAACAAAAAGCCACAGAAATGGAAAAATTGTATAAATGACTCTATCACATAAACCCCACTCGCATAAATAAATGACAATATATGCTACATCTCACTAAATACAGCTGACAAGAAGTGTCGCTTAAAGACCCTGAAAGGTAAATTTCAGTCACATTAATATATTGAAGTCCAGGCACAAATGAAAATACGAAGGTGAACTGGTGAACTTACTTTTTCTTTCAAGTACCTGGCTTTGTGGCTATGCAACCATACACTCTGGCCATCTTGGACCCGTATTTTTGTTGCCTCTTGTATATATGTACTCCTGTGCAGTGACGAGCTGTGCATTTTGTTTCCCAGCATGTCCTTTGTCAGGTGCGAGCAGGCTGCACCGCGTGTGACTATACGGCTGACAGCAGGTATTGAAATGCACCACCAGTGTTGTGCAATACAAGCCGCGGTATTGTGCTGGGCCAAAAGAATTATCTTCTTCACTCTGCAGCACTTATGGCATTGCTTCCTCTATACCTCAAGGCTTGAAACGCGGAGTCATGGTGGTATAGATGGCTGCGAGCTCATTCTGTAAAATTGCGCTAAGCGAAGCAGTAAGCTAGGGGCGGAACTTACAGTGCATGTATATCTGTCCCTGCGTGCTTTGAAACGGAAAGATAGACCCCATAACGTAGTGTCCTGGCCCTTGCTAGAGCTTTGTGGTGTATAAGGCATTGCTTTGGGACACTTGGACTGCAGGAAGTGATTGGGAGGACGCTTCAGCTTCGCGTCGGCAAGTAATGTGTGTACTGTCATGTGGGCTTTCAGCGAAGACTGCGATTACGCTACGAGCAGTTGTGTGTGTGTGTGTGTGTGTGTGTGTGTGTGTGTGGTGTGTGCTGTGTGTGTGTGCGTGTGCGTGTGCGTGTGTGTGTGTGTGTGTGTGTGTGTGTGTGTGTGTGTGTGTGTGTGTGTGTGTGTGTGTGTGTGTGTGTGTGTGTGTGTGTGTGTGTGTGTGTGTGTGTGTGTGGTGGTGCCGTGCGTGCGTGCGCGTGTGCGTGTGCGTGTGCGTGCGTGCGTGCGTGTGTACGTTTCAGTCCGTCCAACCCATTTCTTTTCAACATGCAGGTCACTAACAAATTCTGTACTGATAAAACAAGTGATCCCTACTTCGTTCTGTGGACGTGCCCTCGTAGCTATCATACAGGATGCTACTATACGGGATTATACGGCTCGTTTACGGGATAGTCAGAATGATTTCCAGAAAAGACTTCATGGTATCGAGTTAAAACTGAAAACAGTTAAAGAATCGAAGCATCTTAGTAACCAATTTGCAAGTCAGATCATCTCAGATCAGACTCGAGGAAACTGTTAAATGCCTAGAGTATAAGCTTTACTGACGTGGTGGACCGGAGCACGCGAAAGAACGTGCTTATTTTCGGTGAAAAAAATTAAATTATGGGGTTTTACGTGCCAAAACCAGTTCTGATTATGAGGCACGCCGTTGTGGGGGACCCCGGAAATTAGGACCACCTGGGGTTCTTTAACGTGCACCTAAATCTAAGTACACGGGTGCTTTCGCATTTCGCCCCCATCGAAATGTGGCCGCCGTGGCCGTGATTCGATCCCGCGACCTCGTGCTCAGCAGCCCAACACCATAGCCACTGAGCAACCACGGCGGGTTTATTTTCGGTGGTACCGACGATGATGAAACATATGGTCCCGCGGCCACAGTTGTGAACACAATATTTAAGGATACTTCAGGTGTAGGGTGCCCAATCATTTGAAAGGATACACAGAATAGGGTGCAGGCAGCACGGTGAAGCACGTCTTGTAATTGTAAAGTTTTTTTATCACAAAGAATAAATAAGTGTGTTAAAGAACTGCTACAAATTGAAAGGCCGGAACATTTGAATTTCCGAGAATTTCTTAGGAACCTTTAAGAGAAAATAGAAAATGCTATGGGAGAGTGCGTCTGATGCTAGATGGGGAAGCGAGAGCGTGAAACTTGTCCATAACAAAGTCAGGGTTGACAAAAAATAGCTAATATGGTATAATGAACAGAAAAATGTGGTTCATGCCGTTATCTCCTTTTTTCTTTATGTGGTAGGCCTTTGTCATTTAATGGGTTAGCTGGTAGTTGCTCTAGTGGGTTGATGTTCTGTTGGCAAAGAACATCGCACGAAATAAAACTCATAGGTACTAGGTACAATGTTGATGCTCTTTTTTCAGCCAAACACAAACTTCTGACAATTTGTTCGCGTATTCGCAGGAAGAAATCGCAATGTAGCACTAAGCACACCACAAAATTTGTAGAATGTGCGGTGGGAATAGTGTATTTCATGCCGTTTAGTGTTTAGTTGCGGCAAAGTATACGTATACATAGGACAGCCCGGTCGCTGCGTCAACGTGCGACTAAGAGAACCCCTGGCGGCAGTCAAATCATCCAGAGCGTCACAAATATCAGCCAACGGTAGGAACTGCTGCTGTTATCCTGTTTTGAAAGAAATTGAGATTATCTTCAAGAGCAACAACGAGCTAATCCTGTGAAATGGCAGAGGCCTACCACATAAAGAAACAAGGCGATAACTGCATCCGCCACCCTTCGGTCTCGCTACTTTATAAGGAATTTAAGTTTCTTGATAGTTAGGCCATCTTCAAATTTTGACTTTGCCTGTGGAAGCTTTCACCAGTGATCCTTCACACGCATGCGCAGCCCCCTTCTCCGTCTTTTGCGTGCATAGATACCTTTCCATTCAATCAATTTTTGCAGTTGTGAGCAAGCGCCTTGTCCTGTGTTCGCTCTTCAAACTCGTCTTTGTGCGCTAATACAGTTTCAAGATGCAGTTGATAAAACAATCGACGCGCATAGAGAATTGCTCGAAGTCTATCTTGGATCTTTTTTTAGTTAGTAGAAGTATGCTTTCTTGGCGTTCAGAAGTTAGCATGGTCAATGGAATATCCGATCACAAAATGGTATGCCTTGAAGTGTGTTTCAACCAAGTCGCTACACCTGAGCGCAAAAAGCGTTCAGTGCTTGTTTTCTCACGAGCCCACGATGTGCAAATACTAGATGCAGTGGACTTAGCATTTCCGGAAAGCGTTTCGCTTTCTCAATCTGCGTAATGCTCAGTAGAGGATCTTTGGCGGTTCTTTAAAAACCTTGTATTTCAGTGCGTGAGTCACTTTGTACCAAGGAAAGTTATATTTGTCCGCAAAACCACCCATCAATAACAACAGAATTCGTGTGCATGGAACGAACGGTGAAGAAAAGAAAGTGGCATCGGCAGCACCCTTGTACTGATAACGTGCACAGGCGTTAAACGCTACGCACTCTTAACCATATCATAAGGAATGCAAAATACTACTAACACAGTGGCACTATAAAGCCATTTCTCCAGTCGGCACCAGCAGGGTTTTGGCGGGATTTCTTTTCCAAATGAACAACCGGGCCCAGCCTTTGCATCAAAAGGGAAACAGTATCTGAGAAGTTATGAACTGCAGAATTGTTTGAGGACTTTTTTTGTTCAGTGTTTGCAGTTGACACCAGTGAAAAGCCCATTTTTTGTGCCGTGAGTTGTTTCCCTAATCACTGATGTTAAAAAACAGGAGAAGGTGTTCTATCGCTTTTACTTAACATTGCAACTAAAAAATATTCTGGCGTGGACATACCCAACGCATTAATTGTCTGATATGCCGAGTGGTGCTCTAAATGTTTCTACGTGGTTTTCAATAAGTCTGTATGCCAATCCGACTTACCTAATGACTGGACATTTGGAAATATTGTTCCCATGTCCAAAGGAGGAGACGCATCATTGGTTTCTTTGTATACACACATTTCTATACTTTTCACATGATCTAAAGTTATTGAGCACATTATATTTAAACATTTAACAACTTTTCTGGAGCTTCATGTTTTTCTCGATCACAGGCAGCACGGACTTCTCAAATGGCTTTCTCACTAGGCAACTATTAAAAACTATTCATAATGTTGCAGCTGTTTTAGATGAGCAGGGGCAAATGATATTATATTCTTTAAATTATGTTATATTACTATATATTTTTCATCGCGAAATCAGATAAATTTCATTCTCACGTTACGCTTATTGTACCACCGCTAGAGCTCATCTGCGCATGCGTTCGGTTTGGGCACCAAGAAGGTGTTTTGTCCGCTTCATCTGCCAGCCTCACTGTTCTATAAACTTTTGCCAGACCCTTTATGATTGTTTCCACGAAGTGTTTGTCCGGTACCCAACCTAATAAATTCTGGGGTTTTACGTACCAAAACCACATAAGATTATGAGGCACGCAGTGTAGGGGGGTACGGACTCCGGGTTAATTTTGACCGCCTGGGGTTCTTTAACGAGCACCCAGTGCACGGTACGACGGTGTTTTTGTATTTCGCCCCCATCGAAATGCGGCCGCCGCGGCCGGATTTGGTCCCGTGACCCCGGGCTTACCAGCGCAACACCAAAGGCACTACGCCGCCACCACCACGGCGGGTACCAGTAAGGAATGGAATGTACTGCGTGTCGTGGTGGTTGCCTGTGACATTGTAGATTTATTTTTAAACGTACTGAAAGAAATAACATACATACATGTGCAGGGTGCATCGGCTGCATTGCTCCTGCCTTAGCTTTTCAACCTGTGTTTTGATGTGATCCCACGCATGTATTTTTTTCATGCCACTGTCAATGTTTCGTCTGCTTATACACACCCATTTCACTGTGGGAATTTAACTAGATAATATCGCACGACACCCATAGCTACATGTCCGTATACATATTCCATCTGGTTGTCGCATTTTCTTCTTTTTCAAAGAAGACACTGCAGATCTAAATGCCATCTTCTTGGCAAACACCATGCCTTTCATGTTTTGTTTCATTCCTTAATTCAATTTCTTTTTATGTCAAACAACGTGCCTTGTGTTTGATGCATGGATATTATGTTATTTTTTCAACGTGTTTTGAAAATAATCCTGCCTAAGGCCTCTTATGAGACGCGGCCAGTACGACTGAAATTTTAAGTAATTTACAGGGCGTTATTTTCCAAAGCCATGATCTGGCAAATCCAGAAGCCGTAATGGGGGCCTAGGATTAATGATTACCAGCTGGGGTTCTTTACAATGCTCTTAAACGTCGGTAAACAAACGTCTTTTGCATTCCAACCCCATCGGAATACGGCTGTCGCAGCCGCAAACTGAACACACCATCCTGCTTTCGGCGGCAACGTAGAGGCTCATCTCAGCGCCAGCTTCGAAAACTTTATCGTGCTGTTTTGGCGTCTTTTTTTTTTCTTTCATTGCACTTCCCATTGCTTTTTGATCGCACCAAGGCTTTCGGATGGCTCAAGCATAGTACATGAGGTTTAATGCCAGAATACAATACAGGTGGTATCACAGACGCCGTAGTGGCCTGTACCTGATTATTGTCCATTTGCGGCCGGTTCTGGGTTCTTTCTCTCACTGCCATGAAACACAACTGAAAGGAAAGCACCTACCTGCAGTTTCCGGCACTTTCTACGTTGAATGGTGATGCGACAGCATCCCTGTGCTTCACCACTTCGCTGGAGCAAGCCGATTTGCGCTGACCACCAATGCTTCGTCAGTCATCTACGGCTACAGATCATGCAAGATTATGGAGGCAGTGCCCAGTCTCAGATACAGCGCTCAGTCTGCCAGCGCTGGCTCTGTTGATCTTCGGTTCGCCATGAACAACGTCATCACGCAGTGCCGAGTTCATAGGCAACTGTCATCACCCTAGCGTTTTCAGTAGACATGGTCAAGCAGCAGCAGTGCAGTCGACTAAAACCAGTTTCCTCTTATACAGCGTGGTAATTTTCACTCATGTCGCTTTAAAATTCAAATAACGCGTTTCTGGTTCTCGTACCATGCCCAAGCATACTTTACCTATTTTCGAATGTTCACACGCAGGAAAACTGTTACTTTTTAGCGCAAACGTGGAATCTAATCCGTGTCCCGATGACATTGCAAGTTTCCTTAATGAAGCGGCCGAAGTGATTAAAACAATTAGCACATACTTAGACGCACGCCATAATAAATTAAAACGGGTACTCGACGAGTTGAAGTCGAGAGATGCAATGTTAGAACAAACGTTCTCGGATGGGAACTTAACATTAGTTGCAGTAGTTGCAGTTGAACATTCTGTAAATTCTTTGGACCAAACTCAACCAGGCGACCTGCAACAAGTCATAAATGATGCTGTTCGGGAGGAAAATGCTAAACTGTGTTCACGCCTCAATGATTTTGAGGTGAGATCAGGAAGCAAAAAGCTATATAAAACGTTCGGTGTTCCTGACACTGCAGCTGCGACATGGGCTCAGTCGGAAGATAAACTTCGCCTGATTGTGACATCTCTTGGTGTTCAGCTGCCGGCTGACAACATTTCACGCGCGTGTAGGTTGGGTTCGCACGCTAATAAAAGTGCCGTCCCGTAATTGTTACGTTCACTTCGTTTCAGATTATTGAAAGTATTATGCGAACGAAAAAATCAAAGCCCCTTTCTTAAAGAAAGATGGTTGAACGCAAAGTTTTCGCCCATGCAAACTGAATCAAAGTCAAAGCCCTAAGCCAACGGCCACGCAACGAACTCAAGAGATGCTGAGCGACCCGATGCGATAAATATGTGATTTGATTGCTTGCTTAGGATTCTATTTTTTTTTTAACGTTGAAGTTGAATGAAGACACATTTCGTTAAGTTGCATAGCCTTTATATTAGATCATGTAGCCGTTGATTAGACGCACACACTTACACTTTCACGGACTGCATGCCGTTTCCGATACACGGGATCGGCCTTACGGGCACGATCGCGCTCGCGCTTACGTTCGCAGCCTCTTCTTCTGCTGTGTGCTGCACCAGCGGCCTACCCATGGTCACGGCCGGGAATGCATTGCGCGTAATGCAATGCAGATATATACAGTTCGCCTGGGTAGCGTGGCGTTGCCGTTCCCGTTGTTCTTATAGGTACAACTGCGAATGTAAACTGAAGTGTTCTACGACTGTGTGAGCCGATGCGCAGATTGTTCTATTGTGTGCACAGATGCGCAGATAGTTCCATTGTGAAAGTTGGCTTTCCTGCAGTGCGCTTTCGGCGCTCACGAACGAATCAGTGAGACAGAAAGCTTCGCCTTAAAACAAACTGAAAGGTAGTGGGCTAACTTTAAGCGAAGATTTTTGCTAAGAAACTAGGAACACACGCAGAAAGCTAATCGAGTACGGAAAATCGATGGGTCAACAATATACTTTGCGCGACTATGAGTTAATTAGTAACAAAATATGTTTTGTCTATTGCATTCAGTCTGATGGCGTTTACGAAATTAACCAAGAAACCGAGCCTTCATCTGGGGCATGAGGCTCTAAGTCGCTAAGCAGCGTTCCATCCACATCATAGCAATCTCGTCTTTCTAAAGAGTCCAGAACATGTTTCTTTCTTTTTCACAAATATATATAAGAAGTTTACTGACTAAACGCGATGACTTATCTTCTGTGATTCACGACTGCTTCACCGACGCTGTAGTACTACCGAAACCTGGTTATCAAGTAAGGTTCATAATACTGAAATTTTGGATTCTATATAGTTTTACAGGTCTGACCGAACAACAAAAAGCAGGTGGTGGTGTTTTCATCGCGATATCAGATTAATTTCATTCTGGTGTTATGCCTACGGTATCGCCGCTAGAACGCATCTGCGTATGCGTTCGGTTTTGATACCAAAAAGTTTTGTGCGCTTGCTACTGACCGCCTTACTGTTCTTTAACCCTTTCAGGCCCAAATTAATTCTGTTCAATGTAAAAAATTGGCCTTTAGAGTTTGAGATGTGCATGATCGTGGTAGGTAAAAAATTTAAAATCTGTGCTCGCACTTTTCAATCAAAACTTATTTAATGATTTCAAATGGAATCAGTGGGACTTGGTGGACTTGAAATTCGTCGTTTCAAGCAATACTTGAAAAGTCTATTTTTGATGAAACTCTTTGCAGAAATTCTATTTGTTGAGGCAGAAGTGTGTACCACACTTCTCGCACCGAATGCGGGAGTAAGAGCACATTCTTCTGTATTTTTTTTTTAGTTTGCGCGATGACTTCTTTTTCATCGGACGAATCAATGTCACCTCGAGGGATCAGCACAACCTTCGGGACTTTTCTTTTTCCCATAGGGGGGCGCTGCGAGCGCGCAAGCGAATAGTCGCATGTTCGCTACGCTCCGTCAATATCCCCTTTTTTTTCCTTGAAACGCTTTCGAAACTCTGCTCTTCGACCGGCCAGTATACTCCACCCCGCCTCCGACGTTACTGGACAACTTTTCAACAGAGTTTGACCTCCAGCTCGGCACTGACAGGCACCGAAAGGCAAGCATAGCCGCCGTTTCGGCGATAAGCCTAACGGCGGCGGCGGCGTTCACGGCGATGAACGGCGAACAGAGCCCCGCCGGCTCCGCGCGCCTTCCGGTTCCGGTGCCCCTCACCCTCTCGCTGTCGTCTGCTCCCGAGCCATCCCCTGCCGCCCTACCACCGGCTGCTGAATTGCATGCATGCCGCCAGCAGCAGTTTCTTCTCAACCGAAACATCAGCTGCGATGCCATGGAACCAACCAATGGACGCATCGCGGACCAGCCCCCGAACTCGGCAATCCAGCCAACCCAAGTGAGAATGGACACTACGACCCCAGTGCAGACGAACAACCCGTCGGGGCACGCATCTAATGCTCCGGAACTCACGACGGCACAGATGATGAACATAACAGCCCCACCACTAACAAGCACCCAATCATCGATACAACCTACTGCCTTCGAATCAACGGACACTCATGCCACGCACGGCACAGTGGTCAGTCTATTTTATTCTCCTAACCCATTTGACGTGCTAAACCCCGGCAACAACCACATCGGCGACAGCAATTCTGCCCCGACAATAACACCACATTTCCAAGCAGTGTGGAGCTCCCGTGCAGCGGAAGCTGACAACCGCCCATGGCAGCAGCAGCGAAAACGCACCAAAATTCAAGCATCAAGCTTGAATACTCCTCCGCAACCTGTGACTTGCACACGCCAAACGGTCCTGCTCCGGCCTGCCGAGCGTTTCGCCGTGTCGGAAATACCTCACGGAGCGCTGCAGGATGGTGTCATGGCCATCGGAGGCCCTCAAACCCAAGATTACCGCATCCTCATTCAGCCCGAGGCGAATCTCATCGCCATTGACGCATGGAACCCCTCCCTCATACCCCGTTTTCTCGGGCTAACAACCATTCAAGACGGAGTTCGAAATTTCGCATTCCGCCCGTACGAAGCAACGCCGCCAGACCACGCGAGGGGCATATTTCATGGTTTCGACGTTAAAGACGATGGCCCCACGCTCCTCGCACAAATCGCCTGCCGGACCCACAAGCCGGTTGCCGCACGTCCGCTCGACAGCCAAGGCCGGAGCGTGCTCGTGACATTCGCCGGGCTCACACTCCCACGTTTCATAACTTACCGCCTACATCACAAGCAGATTACTCCGTTTCGCCCTAAGGCGGCGGTCTGCACCCGTTGCCACCTGCTCGGACACACCCACGACGTGTGCCCGACAGAGACACCATGCTGCTCCACATGTGACCGTCCACCTCACCGTGTTGAGATAGATGGGTGCCATGAGCCTCCTATATGCAGAAATTATCAAGGCCCGCACATTGCCACTGATAACTCTTGCCCATTAAAGAAACAGCTCACGAAGCAGCGTCACTCCCAACACAAGGTACGCATCGCTCGGCATCGCCAATCGCCCCCACCCACCCGCACTAATGCTCCCACAGCACTGACCAATCATAACAGTGAAATAATCGTTAGCACATTTCAATCAGGGCGACCACAGCTCCCAGTCTCCGCCTCCATTGAGCCGCCATACCACTGACTCGGTGGAGTGCCCAAGACTCCCTCATCACCCAAACCTTCATCAGGCAGCAGCCTCGACTTCAACAGGCACCAAAAAATCTCAGCCAGCTCCTTCTCACAGTAAAGTAGCAAAGAAAGCAAGTTCGCCAAACTTGTGTGCACAGACGCCTGCAGTCTCTACGCCAGGCGCATCAGCGACACGGGCCCCGCAACCAAAAGTGATGGCCCCTATGCCCGAGCCGTACCGAGCAGCCCTGGCAGCTCTTGAGGAAAGGCTGAACCATCACCTACAAGACGAACTCATTCGCCTAACCACCCATTTCACTCAAACTGTGGAAAATGTTTTCGCCAGGATGATGAGCACCATCTCGCCTCTCCTAAACATCGTGGCACCACATGGCTTCACAACCTAAGGCAAGCCCTTACACTATCCTTCAATGGAACTGTCGTGGAATCCACAACAAAAAAGCCGAATTCTCTGTTTGGATTGCCCAAGACCCAGTCCCTGATATTATATTGCTGCAAGAAGCTAACCTCTCGCCACTCACCCTGCGCGGTTACCGCGTCTTTAAGCCGCCTTCTATACCACCCGGTACGCTCGCCAACAAACTCTACCTCCCCCCGGTTTTTCTCACGTTTTCGTGAAACGCTCGATTCCTGCGACGCAAGTAGCAACGTCTCACCTAAATACAGTGACTCGCGAAATCACAACAGTTGTTGTGCAACTTGGCTCCCAGCCACTGTCTGTGTCGTCGGTGTACTGGAAACCAGCTCCCGATGACACGGACGCATCATGGCTTGCCCAAATTCCAAACCTCCCTCCCCATCTTTGTGTCATCGGTGGCGACTTCAATGCCTCACATCGCGCGTGGAGCTATGCACACGATAGTGCCCGCGGTTCATCGACTTTACAAGCTGCCGAGCGAGTTCATCTTTCATTGCTCAATTCGCCAGACAGGCCCACCCGCTACCCTCTAGATGCGGCTCAATCAGCCACCACGCCGGACCTTACCTGGCTCTCTCAGAAACTTACCGGTACGTGGAATGTCCTTGCGGACGCCAGGGGCAGCGACCATTTCCCTATCCGAATACAACTCACGGCACTGAGCCGCGCAAAGGCCCGCTCACCTGTTCCCATTATTCAGTGGGATGCATTCAGAGCTGCACTCTGAGATCTCTCCCGAGAACGGCCGTTGTTTGACCGCTTGCAAGAAGCCAGACGTGCCGCCACACGTACTTTGCAGCTTACTGACTCCACGCCAGTCCCCGACCAACATCTTCTCAACCTCTGGGCGGCCAGGCAAGAAGCCCAAGATATCTACCTCACCCGCAGAAAAACCATGCTTGACAGAATTCGCCTTAACCGCGCAACTGCCGACTCAACCGAATATGCCAACCGACTGGCTCGTGAAAATTGGCAGCGGCATTGTGAATCATTTGACAGCCACACAGGAGCCGGCCGCGTTTGGCGCACCTTCAGAGGACTATCCCAGCTCACCCGCCTTCGCACAGCAGGAGAAGACCTAGCTCTTTCCCTACGAATCACCGCACAAGAAGTGGCAGACAGCGCCGGAACCGCTTTTTTCCCAATGAACCTCCCACCCGCATACGATCCTTCAAACATAACTTCGAACCCACGTCCACCTGCGATGGACGATGGGATGAACTCGCCCTTCACCAAGGCAAAACTTCGTGCTGCACTGCTTTCCACCAACACGTCCAGCGCACCAGGCCCGGACGGCATTACATGCGCTATCCTTCGCAACCTTCCAGACAATACCCTCGAGGAACTTCTTGCTCTTTTTAATCAGGGTTGGGACAGTGGAAAGCTGCCCGATTCTTGGAAGCTATCAACGGTCATCCCCATTCCCAAATCCGGAAAATCGCCCTCTATTTTGAGCAACCTTCGGCCTATATAATTAACTTCCCAGGCTGGAAAGCTTCTGGAAAAAATGGCACTGAGTCGCCTTGACTGGCACGTGGAAAGCAACAGCATCCTTCATGTTGGCCAGACTGGCTACCGCCATCGTCACAGCACACAAGACAATTTGGCACTACTCTCGCAGGACCTTATACAGACCCGCCAGCTTGGATGTGAAAATTTTGGTTACGGTCGACATACTCAAGGCGTTTGACTCCGTACCTCACCCCTCGATCCTCACTTCCGCAGCTGGCGCCGGTATCACAGGAAAGCCCTGGGCATACATACGCGGATTTCTCTGTGACCGTGAATTTCAAGTCGCTGTAGGTCAGACACTCTCCGCACCGAAGAAATCACGAGTGGGAGTGCCGCAAGGCGCAGTCCTCTCGCCGTTGCTGTTCAACTTGGTTATGGCACCACTTTGCTATCGCCTGGCTGATATACCTGGACTTCGCTTCAGTGTGTATGTGGACGATGTCACAATATGGACTAAAGGAGGCTCCGACGGCGACCAGTCCAATGCCATTCAAACCGGACTCGACACCATTGCCACATTTCTGAAGGAGGTCGGACTCACACCTTCTTCTGACAAAACTAACTTCGTAGTACTGGGCACGAAGGCAGCCCGTTCTGCCTCGCATTTTTTGTTCACCTTTGACGGTGAGCAAATAACTCAGCAAGACAGTGTTCGAGTTCCAGGCATCTACATCGATGCAGATGGTGGTGCAACGACATGGCTTTGCAACATCACTCGGACCTGGCATCAGATACTCCACCTAATCCGCCGCATCGCGTCCAAGAACTGGGGCAGTGAGGAGCGAACTCTCCGTCGTCTCGTGACTGCTCTACTAATCTCACGTGCTGTATATGGCTATAACTTCTACACTCTTACCCAAAAGCAACGAAAAAAACTGGAATCGCTCATCCACGAAGCCATGAGGGTTGTCACCGGCCTGCCGCGTTTCACACCCTTACACCGCCTTGCTCAAATAGCCCAGATGAATCCGATCTAGGCAATAGCCGAGGCTGCGAAGCATTCACAACAGTTCCGACTAAGAGCCACGATATCCGGTCACAGCATCCTTTCGCTTCTTCATCTGCCAGTCCCCTCAGCGCCTCTGCCCTCCTTCCCTGCTCCGTGGGACTGTCCCCTGACCGGGGACTTTGCACCGATTCCCCAAAACGTGAATGCCGATCACGCAGAGAGGCAGTTGTGTTACGCAAGGCGGCATGAGGCAAAAGTTCGCGACGCTCCTTCCCATCACCACGCTGCCTACACCGACGCCGCCCTCAGTGACGAAGCTTCAGCCATAGCTTACTATTGCCCACGCACAGCCACGGCCTACTCCTCCTGTCGTCCTGCCTGCAACGACCTATTAACGGCGGAACTGGCTGCGATATCCGCTGTATGCGACGCCGTCCTCAAGCCTCCTTTCGCAGCCTTCATCACACAGTTTACACAGACTCACAGGCTTCCATAAAGGCCTGCGCCCGGCTGGACTCGCGCAATGGTGCTGTTCACTCAATACACCGGGCGATCCGAATCGCCGACAAGGCTGGCCACACTGTCCGCCTCGCATGGGTACCAGGTCACGCTGGGGTCGCTGGCAACCGAATGGCCGACTCTCTGGCAAGGGAGCTTCTTTCCTGCCCCTCAGAGACGCGTCCACAAGTGCCTGACGACCCATACCCCATCGACCCGGACAGAGTCCTGGCAGAGGCGAAGGCTGCTCGAAAGGCCGCGCTCCGGAACATCCTCCCGGAAAATCCTACGCCCCTGCCAGGGAAGTTTACCCGTGCTGAAGCCACACGCCTGCGACGCATCGTCACGGAGACATCAGTGACACCAGCCCGCCACGCCATGATGCGCCTCCAGACCTGGCAATCAGCCACTTGCGGCTCCTGTCCAGGGAACCAGCTGCTGGAACAGAATCATATACTCTGGCGCTGCTCGGATCTCGCCGAGCACCGGAGAAGAGCGATAGCCACCCTGCCCTCTACTCGAGGCCGCCGGATTTGGACGCCTGGCGCCTTCCCACTGGTCCCCCCGAGAGACGACGCCTAATATTCCAGTCGTTACTTCAATTTCTACAAGAGTAAAAAATGATGAATAATATTTGGGACTAACCTCCTGCTTTATCCCTCCCTCCGCCCTGATGGATCCATTTCTTGGGGGCGGAAACTTTTTATGATTACTTTATAAACATTCTAACAACAGAGTGATGATGACTCAGCAAAAAAGTGCTGAGTCATGGTCCAAGTTTGGTGAAATAAGGATGACTCGCAAAAATGACTGCAAAATGTGTAAGAAAATGTGAATAAAGAAAATAAAGGAAACGTCAAAAGAAATTTCACAAAGCGCAAAAAGCGGCGCTCGGGCTTTCGCCTTCAAGTCGTCTTAGTTGTAGCCCAAAGGACCCCTACTAACTTATTTATTTATACTGCAATCCTCAATGAGGATTTTGGCAGGGCGGGTTATAAAACACAGCTGATTCCAAAATTAGCAAAAACGTAACAAATAGTACAAACACACATCACAGCATACATTTTAATGCTGTGATGTCAAATAGTGAAATTTAATTTCTATATTTATTAAGCCTAGTGCACCTGAGTCTTCGTCAATCTCCCATTGAGGGTATGCGCCACACGTTCAGACGACAAGAAGAAGAAGCAGAGCCGCTCGTGCTTTGAGGCAGTAGAAGACGAACAAGAAGAAGACCGTACGTGCCAGGGCTCAATTCTATGAGACTGGGCTCCTTTGCAGCTTGCATAAGCGTCCAAGAAGTTCGCAAGGAGGCCGGTCGACCTCTGAACGCACGACGAAAAGCAGGGGCCCCGTCACGACACCGCCTGGGCCTTCGAAGCACCGGCGTGACCATGGATGCAGCATCATCGGCGCCGGAGTTGGTGGCGGTGGCCTGGACTCCCCCAGACGCGGCCGCCATGAACGAGATCGCGCCGTCGCCAAAGTACCGGCTCAAGCTAAGCCGCGATTTGTGCTCACGCGCCGACGCTCGCCACCTTGAGCGCTTTCCTCGTGTTCGCCGCTATCTCGGTCACGCCGGCCACCCCGCGAACGCCATGTACTTCATCTTCATCACGGGCCTTTTGTTGTCCACCATTGCCACCGCCTTCGACAGGCCCGGTGTACCACACAAGTTTGGACCACCACACCAGCCCCAGCACCGAGGCGGCTTCTCCCACTTCATCTGCCGCCTGCTTGGTGCGTGACAGCATGGGGCGCCAAGTGCCGACATGCCGCAGGCGAACTGGTGGCATAACGTTAACGTGATAGCTGTTCTATCGAAGCAGTTTTTAGATTTTTGTGATTTGACACAAGAGGTATACAGTGGGATTACGCTGATAAAATGTTTTGATCCCGGCCTTCGATGCTGTGCTCTGCTTTTCTAACATGATTATGTATCGCTGTTACAATAGGTTATATACCGTTTAAACTAGAATGCAGGTCGACCCTTTACCTTGAAGTGAAAACTAAGCGAAAAATGAGTCGCCGAAACGCGTTTACTTTTCCAAGGACGTTGTAGCTTTGCATTGAATATCACTCCATGCCACCGGTAGCGAGCGCGCATGAAACTGCGGCACAAACTCCGCAAAGGTGTCCTCAAACTGTGGATGCACTGCACGACGCCCACGAAATGACGTTTTGCGTAGGTTGTATACGCCGACAGTTTTCCTTGTAGTGCGATATATATTATATGGACACTCCAGGCGCATTTCTGCCGTCGGCGTCTCCGTCGCCATGAGGTTCCGTATAAAGTCCACGGGCGATAAAATCGTCGCCGCGCGCCGTATGATGGTAGGGTGGAAGGGGAGGGGGAGGGGCAGAGTCCTTCCTCCCTGCGCTGTACTTTCGCGGCGTAGTTCGCGTTGATGCGAGCGGCGGGATGCTGCTGCTGCCGCGCTTACTAAAGCGTTTCGATGGCGAGTTTCCGCGGTCATCGCGTGAGATGCGGTCATGTTTCCTTGTGCGCACGTGACACCATGCTTGTTGATTTAGTATGCCTATGTTTACAAGTTTATATGGCCGATAAAACTACTACCCTTACTTCGTATGGCTGTCCACTAGTTTGGCTGTCCACATGAAGAGATGAGATGTTCACCTATATGGAGACGCAGTTTTTGGCATCGCAACGTGGTATTTATATTTTTAAAAATTGTTTTTCAAGTTAAAAAAAAACCATAGACAATAACGACCACCTTGAAGAGCGATTATATCACATAGTTGTGTTCGGGTCTCAGGAGGATATATTATTTTCATAGATTACCCGTCAAGCGTGCTTCCAGTTGACACTGGCGTCCGACAAGGCTCTGTGCTTGGGCCATTACTTTTCTTAATATTTATTAATGACATTGTACGCGATATACCCGTTAACATAAATCTGTTCGCTGATGACTGTGTGCTGTAGTCCACTGCCAAAACTTCTGCCGATCAGCTAATACTAAACCAGGCCTTTCAGAAAGTGTGTGCATGGTGTGAAGTCTGGCAAATGTCCATTAACGTTAATTAAACAGTCTTTATGAAACTTACGAGAAAGAAGAACCCTGTCACTTTCGTATATTTTGCTAATAATATGTACCTCTCTCAAGGTAAAGATTATAAGTATTTAGGTGTTTTAATTAGCAATAACCTTAATTAGACAAGACATATATTGACCTCGTAACCAGCAATGCATGCCGTAAGCTGTACTTCCTTCGAAGAGCTCTTAAGCTGACTACACCTCAAATCCGTCTGCTGGCATACAAGACAGTTATAATGCCAACACTTGTTTATGCGGCGATTGTTTGGGACCCATCATCATCATCATCATCATCATCAGCCTATATTTTATGTCCACTGCAGGACGAAGGCCTCTCCCTGCGATCTCCAATTACCCCTGTCTTGCGCTAGCGTATTCGAACTTGCGCCTGCAAATTTACTAACTTCATCATCCCATCTGGTTTTCTGCCGACCTCGACTGCGCTTCCCTTCTCTTGGTATCCATTCTGTAACCCTAATGGCCCACCGGTTATCCATCCTACGCATTACATCCCACGCATTACATTATGAAGATGTTGCACTAGCAATGAGAAAGGTGCAAACTCAGTATACTTTAGTCATGAGCGACTTCAATGCAAAAGTGTGGAAAAAGCAGGCTGGTGAGCAAGCAATTGGCAACTACGGCATCGATTCTAAGAATGCAAGAGGAGAGATGTTAGTAGAATTCGCGGAAAGGAATAGGCTCCGAATAATGAATACCTTCTTCAGGAAGCGCAGCAACAGGAAGTGGACCTGGAAAAGCCCTAATGGGAAAACAAGGAATGAAATAGATTTCATACTCTCTGCCGATCCAAGCATAGTGCGGGATCTAGAAGTGTTAGGTAAGCTTAAGTGAGGTCTAGACCATAGGTTAGTGAGGTCTAGGATTTCTCTCAATTTGAAGAGAGAGAGAGAGAGTGAAATTAGTCAAGATGAAACAGGCCAACCTAGAGGCAGTAAGGGTAAAAGCAGACCAATGCAGGCTGGTGCTTGCAAACAAATATGCAGCTTTAGAAAAGGAATATAAAGACAACATAGAGGTAATGAATGAAACCGTAACTAGGTTGGTCTCAGAAGCAGCAATTGAAGTGGGAGGTAGGGCACCAAGGCAACCAGTAGGTAAGCTCTCCCAAGAAACAAAGGACCTAATAAAGAAACGACAGAAGATGAAAATGTCCAACTCAAGAGATCAGATAGAATTCACTGAACTGTCTAAACTAATCAACAAGAAAAAAGTAAGGGATATTCGAAATTATAACGTGGGAAAGATTGAGGAAGCCGTAAAATATGGACGCAGCATTAAATCAGTAAGAAGAAAGCTTGGCATAGGACAAGGCAAGATGTATGCACTGAAAGATAAGCATAGTAATATCATCAGCAATTTCGACGACATATTAAAAACAGCGGAAGAATTCTATACTGACCTGTACAGTGCCCAAAACAGCCAAGCTACTTTCATTCAAAATAGTGATGAACCGGATACAGAGGCTCCTTCTATAACTAGCGCTGAAGTTAGAAGGGCCTTGAAAGACATGACCTGGGGAAAAGCTGCTGGCGAATATGGCATAACAGTAGATTTAATCAAAGATGGAGGAGATATCATGCTTGAAAAGCTTGCGGCCCCTTATACGCAATGCCTCACAACTTCATGTGTACCAGATAGCTGGAAGAACGCCAACATTATACTAATCCATGAGAAGGAAGACGTTAAAGAACTGAAGAATTATAGACCCATTAGCTTGCTTTCAGAATTGTATAAAATATTCGCCAAGATAATTTCCGATAGAATCAGGGCAACACTTGACTTCAGCCAACCAAGAGAACATGCTGGCTTCAGGAAGGGATATTCTACGATGGATCATATATATGTCATAAATCAGGTAATCGAGAAATCTGCGGAGTACAATCAACCTCTCTACATGGCTTTCATAGATTATGAAAAGGCATTTGATTCAGTAGAGATACCAGCAGTCATAGAGGCATTGCGTAATCAAGGAGTACAGGAGACATATGTGAATATCTTAGCAAACATCTACAAGGATTCCACAGCTACCTTGGTTCTCCACAAGAAAAGTAGAAAGTTACCTATCAAGAAAGGCGTCAGGCAAGGAGACACAATCTCTCCAATGCTATTCACTGCATGCTTAGAAGAAGTATTCAAGCTCTTAGACTGGGAAGGCTTAGGAGTGAGGATCAACGGCGAATATCTCAGCAACCTTCGGTTTGCAGATGACATTATCCTATTCAGCAACAATGGTGACGAATTACAACAAATGATTGAGGACCTTAATCGAGAAAGTGTAAGAATTGGGTTGAAGATGAATATGCAGAAGACAAAGATAATGTTCAATAGTCTGGCAAGGAAACAAGAATTCAGGATCGCCAGTCAGCCTCTAGAGTCTGTAAAGGAGTACGTTTATCTAGGATTTATGGCTTATGTGACCCTAAACTTGAGACGTCAGAGGAGCTAGAACAAACAGTAAAAGAAGAGGTGTTTTAGCAAAAACTAGGCATAAACGTAACTGGCATTTAGAGGTGTCACAGACTCGGCAGATAAAGGGAAAATAAAACCCGTCCAGTCATCCTAACGTTCCTAGACTGCCGCGAAAAAAAACTGCTTGTTAAAAGCATCACATAAACTAAAAGGTAGTGAGTTGTCACTATCTGAAGACGTTTCTAGGCGGGTACGTAGCACACGGAAGCGTTTGTGGCATAGTTCAGTGGACGTATGAAAGTGAATTGAAAAGTATGAAAGTGAAGTTGGTTTATGATAAGCTAAGTATTGACGGTGCTTTGTTTGGCTGGGACGCTGATTAAAAAGCCCGTTATAAGTTCAAGAAAGCAGGAAATCAAATTTGACAACGTAAACATTAGCTTGGGCCTTTATTAATACTTAATATAAATTGTAGGAGTGTGATGAACAAGCCTACTGATTTGGAGGCAGTTATTTTATCATATAATCCAGATGTTGTGGTTTTAACTGAGACATGGCAAAGTAACGAAATATATGATAGTGAGTTCATTCCACTTGGCTATAGTGCATTCAGAAAAGATGAGGGTAGCAAGGGTGGTGGTGTAGCTATTCTTTTTAAGGATAACATTAATACAGTAAAAATGCCTGATGTAATAGACGTTGAGTGTATATTTTGCAAAGCTTACCATGAAAACATGGGATATATTTTAGCTGCTCTGTACAGACGTCCTAGTTCCCATGTTAATGTTTTAGATTATTTAAAACAGTACATGAACGAACGTGTGAAACCCGATGACCGTATTATCCTTTCAGGAGATTTTAATTTGCCAAATGTTGATTGGAAAACCATGTCGCTCAGAAGTGATAACGACCTTTCAGGTGAGGCAATGCTGGACATTGCCTTTTCCTTTTATTTATTGCAGTTAGTAAATTCGTATACTAGAATTCAGGGTAACTCTAAAACAATCTTGGACCTTTTCTTTGTAAGTGGTGCTATAACTAGTCAAACCAGCTGCGACGTATTTCCCAGTAGATCAGATCACGAGGCTACATTAGTTGTGCATAAGTAAGTACAGCATATGTGCATAAGGGATGGGAGCGCTTTCAGTGTATTGTTAATGATTGCATTGCGAACTATGTACCTATTATTGTTAAGAAAACAAAAAAGAAGCCCTGGATTTCTCGGGAGACGCTGAGATTAAACAGGCAGTTGAAGAGGTTAAAAAAGAAAAACAAGTTGGGTTATATTTCACCAGATCAGCAACAAAAGTTTCTTTCTGTTTCGTCTAAGCTTCCAGACCAACTGGCTTCTGACATACAACGTTATTATGGTGAATCACTGCCCAAATTCATCACGAAGTCGCCGGAAAAATTTTGGCGGGAAGTGTCGCCGAAACATGGTCAATACGATGTATTTGAAGTTGATGGTGTTCATATGGACAATATGAAATTGCTAACGCATTTAATGAATGCTTCCACTATGTGTTTACATGTTATGATGGTGTATTAGCTGTTTTAGACAATTCCTTGCCCCATATTTCTGATCTGTTAATAAGTGAACGTGGTATATTTCGCATGCTCCTAAAGCTCGATGAAAAGACAAGTCCTGGTCCAGATGGCATACCCAACACTTTCCTGAAAAGGTAGACCGAATGGGTATTTAAATAGTTGCACATTGTGTTTTTACGTTCGTTAGAGGAAGGACAACTTCCGAATGACTGGAAGACGGCCCGAGTGGTACCACTTCATAAAAGTGGCGCCAAACAGTGCATAAATAATTACCGTCCAATCTCTTTAACCTCCAACACTTGTAAACTATTAGAGCCCATAATACATAAACATATTTTAGATTTCTTAAATAAATATAACAATTTGACCGAATTTCAACATGGTTTCAGGAAAGGGTATTCAACTTGTACACAACTAATTGCCACCACCCATGATTTTGCCGAGTCTATAATAATGTAAAGTTAACTGATGTGATTTTTATGGATTTTTCAAAAGCTTTCGACAAAGTATCACACAGAAAACGATATTTAAAAACATACTTTGCTTAGAAATACACAGCTTCTTAACTGGATATCAGCTTATTTAAATAATCGCCACCAGTTTGTTCAATTCAAAAGCCAATAATCCGACCAATTACTAGTGAAATTAGGTGTCCCACAGGGATCGGTTCTCGGGCCCCTTCTTTTTCTGATATACATAAATGATAGAGTAAAATACATCACTGTTGAAATAAAACTGAACGCAGACGACTATGCTCTGTACACAGAAGTAAACAATCAGTCGGATCAGGTATTGTTAAATGAGAATTTTCAGCGCATTGTTTCATGGTGCGAGCATTGGCAGATGTGTATAAACTTCGACAAAACAGTTTTTATGCGGGTCACTCGTAAAAAGAGGCGCTTGGACTTTCAATACCAATTTACTAATTTGTTTTTGTCTGAGGTGTCCTATTACAAATATCTTGAGTTATGGATTTCTAATGATCTTAGTTGGAATAAACATATTGAATGCATTGGAGCCAACGCATACCGCAAGTTATTTTTCTTGAGAAGAGCACTAACCCTAGCAACCTTCGCTGTTCAAAGATTAGCATACAAATATATTGTCGTCCCACTTTTAAACTATGCTGTTATAATATGGGACCCCTATACAAAAGCTAATATTCCGAAAAGTGAGAAAGTGCAAAGAAGAGCCGTTCAGTTCATTTACAACAATTTCAGACGCAGCTCAGTCACTGAACTTCTCACATGTGCTAACCTAACCCATTTATCCGAAAGAAACCGCTCATCAAGAATAAAGCGGCCTTCATAGGCGGCAAGAGCTGCTTTTTAATTCTTCGCTTAGTGCAGTCTCTATGATCTCTTTGATATGGACTGAAGTTGTTGGCTGTTAATTAAACGCATATTTGATATCTATTTCATATCCGGGTGTCTTGTTTTGACAGATATCAGGGTGTTTTATTTTGACATTAACAGACTTATTAAACATCGCTTGGGACAGTTAGCACAAATCTTCTTAATAATCGTATTTACTCGAACAAAAACACATTGTTTAACTAAAAATCAAAACTTATAATTCACAAGTGAACAAAATTTCACTAATCAACTTTTTAAGTGATTACTTTAAGGCACATATTGCAACACGCGAACTGAGGCAGTGATTTCACAAGGCTACTCCATTTGCAAGGAATGTATTATAACTATTGAGATATATCCGCAGTCGAAATCGCCGCAAACATTGGGAACGCATATCTCGAAACTGGTGTCATCATCAGAATTCGTTTCAAATAAACATAACTTTTGGGGTCACAAACTACAATTCCTAATTTGCAATATGTGCCATCAAGTAATTAGTTAAAAAGTTTACTACCAAAAATTAGTTAATTTATCAAATGTTCATTTTGATTTCTCCAGCTAAGAAGGTCTGCCCTGATAGCATTCTATCTCAAGAAGCACAACTGTGCTACATGCCACGGGTGATCTAAAGAAAAAATTCTTTTAACGATAAAAAATGCGCTCCGTATATCGTGACTCTCATACACTTACTTTTGCGATTGTAACACACGAGCATTATTTTAAAGCTGAATAATATACAGCTTTATATTAAATTATACTACAGATTGGCCCACCTTTCTGAGGAACGGGGACATTTGCTGACGTCTGTTAGAATTAATCGTTTGAAGTTTAAATGGCTAACGAGCAAAGCGCGCCGGGAGGAGGTCGATCAGATGTTGGCCGACAAATTTAAGTGGCCACTTAGAAGGATATAGTGATGACCACTTCGGACGTTGATGCCAGGGAATCACCTAAGGGCGATTCTTCAGTTTCTCACTGTCTCCATCGAGAGCGCCTTCCCCTAGCCCCAGCAAGAATGAAGCGCTTCGCATCATACAAGGCCCAGATCCGAAAATCGCGGTATTGAGTAACCAAAATTTTGGGAGCAAAGTATTCGTACGTTACAACACAGCCCTTCACCACAGCGTGCACAATGAGCAAGTTTTCAGTGTCGCTGAAGATGTCTTCACAACAAACCAAGGGAAGATTATGAAAGAAAATTCTGAAAGGCAATTCTTGTCAAGTTATGCATCATGTGAAGGGCTGCAGAGGACGCATTGAGAAAGCTGGGTCAGTTCGTTTTATTTACTGTATTTGTACAATGTTAATAACATATGGAGGACAATAACGTTTCTTTGACGTACTTTAATGTAATCGATTAGTTTTTTTGTAATTTCTCCGTTACTTTCGTGGGGCAGTCATTGGTAACCTGAAATAATGAAATTTTTGAAACAAGTAATTGTAATTCTAATAGGTTACTAGTCTGATTTAAGCTTCATTTAAACGAACTTTCACTCCAGCGAATAGTTCCTTGACATTGATATAAGTCTATGGAAGCCATAATCTTGATTTTCTTTACATATTGCAAGCATACGTACAGACCAACTTTTCTCTGTGGGCTATGCAATTACAATACTCGGGATAAACTAGCGGAAGGCCGGTGAACATGTTTCGCGCCGTGTAGAGCAAGCTTTCCGGAAGCGCCGAACAGCAGGCTACAATATGCGAGGTAAGTATTATTTAATAAGATCAAATGGGGTCATATGGGCTGAACGGAGTCATTTGAATCAAGCTTGTATTTTAAATTAATATTTGTGGTTCGCTGTCTGTAGATTTAGTCGCTTGGCTACCGCTGTGGTACAAACTCGTTATGATAAACTTTGCCATTTACGCATTAGTGTCTCCTTCCAGAGTCATGTACCAAGGTATGTTGTGAGTCTTACTGCATGCTAATGTGCTGTTTTTTTTTAATTCTTGGCAGTACGATTCCAACAATTGAAAAGGTGAACATGTGATTTTAACCATTGTGGCACGGCGTCCATATCAAGTCTGCGTAAACTTCGTGTAAGCAAAGGCTGCCGTACACCTGTCGGCCATTTGGGAAACTTATCCTACTCTATACGGTCGTTTCGTATTTTCGTGTACAGGTGGCGACACGCATCTACTGACGCCCTGCAGCCCGAACCGGTTAACGCGCTTGGAAGAAGGACAAAAAAACATACTTCTTCCTTCCTTCCTTCCTTCCTTCCTTCCTCCCTGTTACTGCGTACGCTGAATGAGGGGGCCAAAGAAAAAGAACACGCGCCGTTGCGCGTGATCGGAATCCCGACGATTGAGTAGAAGCATTTATCCGAGTTTGTGCCCGTCGCACGTGCGATAATTACCAAACTTGGGTTGCGCGTCTGTGTGCTTCGCTGCAAAGATGCCTAAGCGCCATACTTCAAGAAAGCTTTCATCATACTGGTGGTATATAGATACAAGGCGAAATTCAATATCAGCGACTTCGTTTTTTTTTTTTTTTTGTTTAAGAAACGTTCGAGCCCTAACTTACCTTTCCCTTGCGTAGTAAAAACATCAGTCGGGAAGTAAAGCATGTCGCACACCCCGCACAGGGCAACGAATGTTCTGTCAAGAAATGCTTTTTTAGAAGCGTTTCTTCAAAGCTCTCTTCAAAGAATTCGACTTAGCAGTAGCAGCACGAATTGTCACCAAAAGCTGTGGCAACGTCACTTTTAACTCTCTTTGTGCTAATATTCGCCGACATGAACACAACATACACTAAAAAGATAATTTAAGTTCTCTTTGTCTCTATCTTTACCACCCGCAGCATGTGTTATGAGACAAGTTCGTTGGTAGAAATGAGCTACTATTACAGTCTGACACCTCGAGAGCCCACCAACGTGTTGGCAATTGGAATTTGTTGATCTTTTAACAGCCCGTCATTAACAGGTAGACATAGTGGCCTACCCTAGTGCTTTTAGTGGCAAACGCAAGCTGTCCAGGCATTGTGTTTGTTGGTGTTGTGGTTGGTGGTGGTGGTAGTGGTGGTGTTGGTGGTGTAGCAGCACGCGGAGTTAGCCTGGCATGCTCAGCACTCATTTCTTCCGCCTGAGCATCTCATACATTTCTCACAAAGGTGTCTCACCAGACTTTGCTCAACTCCCTTTCTCAAAGAAAGCCAAGCAACCGTCGTAGTACTCTCTTCCTTATTACTGCGGGCCCTTCAGTGAACACTTGTGCTTGTTCTGAGTGTTTGTTTGTGCACAGTCGTGTTGACCGGTGTTCGAGGAGGCCGACGACACCGCAGTGTTGATGCTGACAACAAGCAACTAGTCCTAAATAGAGACCAGCAGTCATGCTTTCTCGCGTGTATAGTTCGCGTTGTACCCGTTTCAAAACTTAGCAGCTTGGGTGATTGTGAATTTGTCATATTGACATTCGCAGCGAAACATTGACCTTCCATGAAATCTTTGACAACTACCATGACTTTGTTCATGTTTACATTAACGGCTCATTCAACTAATGGGTGACTGAGACAGGTTTACAAGAGAAGCATGCTTGTCCGTTAGGACACAAGTCGTCACTGGCAACAATTCTCCAAGCGACAGAATGATTCCGATATACAAATCACCAAAAAAAGTAGTAAATCCATGCGGATTCCTTGTCAACTGTAGCATGCCTAGAAAATATCGATAAAGGCCACGCACTTATAACGTATTCCATAATAAAGGGGCTCAATCATGCAGTTTGCTGAAAGACAACAAAAAGTGGCGCGGCAGTGATTCCCGGGATGTGCTGGTATAGCCGACAACGAATTAGCGGACCCCATGGCAAAATCGATCTACAATGATGCAAAAATTCCCCTTATTTCGTTATCACCAATGGATTTGCAACCCGTCTTAAAAGTGCTAAAGAAGGCATTGTTTATACACAATACCTTCTTTAGCACTTTAGGAAAAGATCTTAAACAAAGCGGTCCCTGATCTCAAATACCACTTGGATCGAGGCCTTTCCACAAATGCCAAAACATTTATTGTGGTTAATTGCGCCATAAACACTTATTGTGACTGCGCCATAAAGAGCATTTCCTGTACCGCATAAAGCTTGCGTCATCCCCCGCTTGCTTATATATGGCCATGACAATGAGCTCGATCGACATTTGCTCCTCGAATGCCCCGGACACGCTTTACGTGGACAACCGCTAACACAGAACTGATCCACGTCGGCCTTTCTCACTTGTCAAACTGCTCGCCATTGGCCATAGAAAACAGCACAGCGGAGAGCACATAAAATTTTATCAAGGAAAGGCATACCAAACATGTACAGAGTCAATCACACTTATCTGGAGTGGTCAAGTGGCCGATATGGTCCCCATCGCTAGCAAAAAAAAATACAATAAAGGGCTGGAAATTGTCCAGCTTTTTGAGCGTGCCATCCAGCAGTCGGCGAAGTCAGATAGGTCACGGCAGCGACGCCAGGAGCGCTGGAAATTTCCTCCTTGGATAGTTGGTGCGTTGAACGTGGCCCGTATACCAGTGCGGCGATCAGATGTTGATGCAGTCCATGTGCACAAATGCGCGGCGAGCGAGCAGTTTTTTTTTTTTTTTTTTTTGAGAAGGCGCTAACTCAGCAGGCTTGCTTCAATGCACCTGAACATTGGCCAGCATGCTGCCGGCCAGCCAAGCTACCGCGCGATGCACTCAGGTCAAGCGACTTTGGTGTGAAATATGTTCCAATGTGACGACTGTCGTTGAAAAGAAAAGTGTAAAATCACTGCATTCTACCGGTGCTAACATATGAGGCAGAAACGTTGAGGTTAACAAAGAATCTCGAGAACAAGTTAAGGACCGCACAAAGAGCGATGGAACGAAACATTTTAGAGAACGGTGTGGATCAGAGAGCAAACGTGGGTAGCCGATATTCTAGTTTACATTAAGAGGAAAAAATGGAGCTGGGCAGGTCTTGTAATGCGTAGAGAGAGAGACAGAGAGAGAGAGAAACGAGAAGGGAAAGGTAGGGAGGTTAACCAAGGACGTGCCGGGTTGGCTACCCTACGCTTGGGGAGAGGGAAGGGGGAAGAATAGATAAGGAGCGAGAATACAAAAAATAATAAAGAGTCAGTCCTTCGCACAGTCAGTCGCAGAGGAAGGTCCACTGTCACAAGCGCTCATACAGTCCAGTCGCCTTCAAGAAGTGAAGAAGAGCTTTTGTGGCCTTTCGCATGCAAGAATGCGTAGGCCATGGTCCCAGAATCTTTTCCTCTGAGAGCACTCTGTTATCTAACATCCTGAGTTGAGTTTGAAGAATCCGTCGTTGAGCGTCAAGAAGGTGCTCTAGCGTCTCATTGCACCCGCACGAATTGCATGCCTCACTGTTAGCCATTCCTATTAGGAATGAATAGGAATTTGTAAATACGACGCCCAACCACACGCGACACAGTAAAGTTGCTTCGCTACGGGAGAGTCCATGTGGGAGGCGAAGTCGCAATTTAGGGTCGAGAGAACGCAAGCGTGAGTAGCTGAAACCTGGTGAATTCCATCTTAGAAGTGTGATGTGGCGAGCAAGTGAGTGAAGTGGCCGCGCAGCGTCCGTTCTTGAGAGTGGTATAGGCACTCGCTGATGTTTTTGATGAGCCGAGCGAGCAGCTTCATCGGCGCTGTCGTTGCCAACAATTCCACAGTGGCTCGGCAACCACTGAAATACAATGTCGTGTCCTTTCTCGATCGCGTGGTGATGAGCTTGCCTTATTTCGTACACTAGCTGTTCGTGTAACCCGTGGCGTAGGGCAAACTGCAGATTTTGTAGGGCTGCTTTCGGATCGCAGAAATTGGCCCAACGATTTGGTGGTTGCTGGAGCACGTAATGGATTGCACCTTGAAGAGCCGCAAGTTCTGCTGCTGTCGACGTGGTGTTGTGAGAGTATTTAAATTGCAAAGAGACGGTGTCTGATGGAACAACCACTGCTCCGGTAGAGCTGTTGGAATTGGTGGAACCGTCCGTGTAAACATGTATTCGGTCAAGATAAGAATCGTGTAGGCAAAGGAGGGACAACTGCTTCAGGGCTAAGGGTGACAGGTCTGATTTCTTAGCAATCCCAGGAACTGAGAGGCACACGTGAATTTGCCGGAGACACCACAATGTCAATGTTGGGCGTTTTGGAGGCTTGAAGCTATAATGTATCGACTCGTGTTGTCTCGTCACAATACTACAGTATGTAGCCTGTGGTCGTCGCGCTGGCAATCCGGCTAAATGGTGGAATGGTAGTCGTGAAAGGTATCGAATGTGCGCTCTTAGCGTCTCTGCGACAATATGGGTGGTAATCGCGGGTGCTCCTGTGCAATGACAATCGTCGCAGCTGTTGAAGAACATCTCGGGAGGCCGAGACATGTCCGAAGTGCTTGGGCTTTTAGGCTCTGTAGTGCAAAGAGATTATACTTGCATGTGTTCGACAAGACTGTAAGACTGTAGCGAAGAAATTCCAGAAATAGTGCCGTGTATAGCTGTGACGTGGAGCGCACGGATGGTCCCCACGATTTTCCAGCTATGAACTTAAACATATTCTCAATACAAATGAGTTTTTTCTTCATGTAGGAGACATGGGGACTGCAGGTGAGGTCTCGATCCACAATAACGCCTAAAACCCTGTGAGTTTTCTTATATGCAATTGAGTGGCCCTCGATGCACACCGGGTAGAAAGACATCGGTTTTCGTGTAAATGCCACAAGTGCACATTTTTCCGTCGATATTGTCAGACCTTGTCGGCAAAGGTATGTCACTGTCAGGGTTGCTGCTTTCTGTATTCTAGCGCGCACTTGTGGACGTGTCACGCCGGATGCCCAGATGAAAATATCGTCTGCGTAGAGCTAGACATTGGCTGTCTGTGGTAGCGTTTCGGTAAGCCCCACTGGAACGAGGTTGAAAAGAGTCGGACTCAACACTCCGCCCTGTGGGACACCACGACTGGAAATATATCTATTTGTAGGGCCATGTTCTGTAAGAACAAACACCGATCTCCTTGAGAGATAGCTCCTAATCCATCTGAAAACGTGACCTACAAGTTCTGCAGCCTCAAGAGCTTGGAGAATGACTTCGTGGGTTACGTTGTCGTAGGCACCTTTTACGTCTAAGAAGAGTGCCCCAGAGAGACGCTTCATAGCTTTTTGTTGCTGCACAGAAGAAAGGGGAAAGGCAGGAGGTTAACCAGATGGAAATATCCGGTTTGCTGCCCTACGCTGGGGAGAGAGGGGAGGGGGAGGTAAAGTGACAGCAAAGTGGAAAGTAAGAAGCACAGACAAAATCACAATCGGTCAGAGGTGGCACAGGAGAGTAGCACTTGCAGCACTATAAACATCTTCCCAGGCTACAGCCACTTGTCCAAGTCTGTTGCCCTTAAAAACAGCAACAGTGCTCTCGTCGCCCTCCGCTGTGATAGGATGGACAACCGGTGGACCATGAGAGTTACAGAATCAATACCAAGAGGAGGGAAGCGCAGTCGCAGACGGCAGAATACTAGGTGGGGTGATGAAGTTAGAAAATTTGCAGGCGCAAGTTGGAATCAGCTAGCGCAAGACAGGGGTAATTGGAGATCGCAGGGAGAGAAATTCGTCCTGCAGTGGGCATAAATATAGGCTGATGATGATGATGATTAGGTTCCAATGTATATGTACGCAAGGTAGCAAAGCTACCCTAGAAGCCCATACGTCCTGTAATGGCGGTTTGTGGAGGCACGGCAACGCCATATACATTTGGTGGGGTCAACTTCTCGGCGGAAAAAAAATCAACGTTGCTTGTTGCGCCAAGTCATCTGCTGGGCTAGCTCACATCACATCGTATATGCAGAGCACAGAACAGTACAAATGAAGTGTGCGTGAGAATATTCGTGACAACATCGCGTCACAATCTAATCTGAACACATCCATCTGTACTTATAGCACTCATTCTATAACGGCACACATTGCACTGGTGAGCCTTGAGAGCAATGCGTTCACCTTGAACTAAATACCATATGCATGTGTTCTTAGTACCAACACACATTTGTTATTTCGGTGTTAGTATAAAATTAACATTACATGAAATAATTCACATAAATCACACATTTATCTTCGCTAACACAGCACGCGTACCACCTGTAGTTTTACTGTGGTACTGGAAACATACCGAAAGCATAATATTTAGTGAAAAGGCTGTTAAAAATAACGTTCCTGATCAAATCTTGTAAGGTTCATACTATATACATTGCCAATATTTTTGTGGCTACGCATAAAAGATGTTTTACACCATTACAGTGCTAAATACGGTAATACAATCTCGGCATATCTCAGCACGCATCGCCACGGGCAAACTTCAGAAAGCCTGCACTGTTTTATACTGATCATTATTCGCGGACGGAAGCTAACAGCTTTTGACTTCACATTTTCCTATTCCAATGACACTGTCCGTACTTTTTTCAAATAATCCCAATGGACGCATAATGTTCATCAACTAGTGTTTTGCTTCGCGTGATGTAGTCGCGCGCTTCAATCGCAGGACCGTAATTGATGTCACTGCTCATTGGTTTTGAACCTCATTTCAGCCTCGCCTTCGCGACCATGTGAATGGACCTTGTATGTTTTATTCCCACGCCAGCTGCACCAAAGCACGCCGAAAGATGCCGGTCACGCTGACAGCGCAGGCGAGCGTCCGATCTTCGCCGGCGTAGTAAACTGCGCCGTGACACACGTTCGCGTTAGTACACCGCACTGTATCCTCCATAGAGTTTCCGGCATTAATTACTAAAGGGAACTCTGGCTATAGTGTCAATCGGAGCTGCAAGCGGCGCCGTTCAGCCAGCATGGGAATCATGGGTAGCACAGGGATTTACCTAAACTTTGTCCTTCTGGCTTCAAACGGCTTCGTGTCTCTGTAAACTCGTCATTTTCAACAAAGTGCTGTCTAATAGATAATTAAATAAACATTATTAAAATTTTCCGAAAGCAGCAATAGAACTCGGTATCTCTAGCACAGAAGCTCGATATTGGAATCATTACGACATAGACGCATGCATCGACAAGCGGCGTAGAATGAACGCCCTTGTGAATTTCTCGCGGGCAAGTCAGTGCGCAGAGGTGCTTGGTGTGTTTCGATTAAGCCATCTCAACAGGCTAAACCGCCACAATTAGTACCGATTCTGTGTGTTCGCAGAGACCTCTACACTTAGAAAAGTATAGATTGCTTGGAAATGTAGAAAAATGAAGGTAGATAAAGCGTAATAAACAAAGCCACAAGAATGTCTGAATCCACATGCACGAAGTACACACAAATCCATGTACTAGCCATCATTCCCATGGTCGCTGAAAGATTGCAGAGCCAGAGTTCTTTCTAGTAATTATTGTAGAAAACTATACGATATGCGCGTCTTTAAGGCCACGCATGATCATGCCGCATGCTCGCTAAATGCGCTTGTAACCAATAGATCGCGAACCAGCTACCGCTAAACGGCTGCTGCGGACCCTCGCATAGTCCGTAGCCGCTCGACCACTATAGAAAAGCGTGAGTCACATTGTTCCTATGTTTTACACATCATTTTAGAGAATATACACTTCAATTTCAGAAAGTGTCCTGTGACACTCGATGCAGCAGTGGCTATAGCGTCATATAAGCATAGCCTGCTCTCACTATTTGTATCTATGGGATTGTGTCTCATGTGTGTCATCCTTATCTGTCTGCGGTCTTGTACGGTGCAACCTGGCTTTTGTCTGTGGTGTCTCTGTGGGCGTATTATTTCATCTCTGTATTCTCATGATATCTGGAGCTGTCCATCTCGCCGTTTGTATCTCTATGTGCCCCTGTACATCGGACTATATTGCGACCTGTTTAATGTCTTTAGCTCTCTTTGTTCTTGATGTTTCAAACTCGTGACGTGACTGCTTAATTTTTTAACATTCCTATTATGTGTAGAGGAGTAGCCATCACTATCATAAGCTTAACTAAATCTCCTTTTAATTTCATTTCAATAAGTACAACTTTGTTCGAGTGCTGTTGTTTATATATGTGATATATATAGCAATTGCAAATCGGCAAATGACCAGGCTTTAAAGTAGAAAAGGGCGGGAGCCTCAACAAACACTTTCCAATATAGAAAGTGTCTCAACTCTCGAAATGTTAGCCTTGGGAGCATAAATGCCTGGAAATTATAGCAGCACAGCTCATGGCCGTTGCAGAGTGTAGTACATTCTACAAAACGCAGTCGCTAAGTGGGAGATGTTGTGGCACCAATGAAGAATGCTCTTTTACCCTAGTCGATCCCTTATTTGAATGCATGAAAATGGGGCTAGGGTAGAATTGCAGCGAAAACGTCAATGGCAGCGCCATTTCTATATACAAAACGCTTAGCTTTCGACGCAACAACATGTTCATTGCACCCCGGACAAAAACAAGAAAACCAAAGCCAGAAAGTGATCCTTTTTGTTGTTATTTGTCTGCTTGATTCCGTTTTATCTTAGCTGTTTTCGTCCTGTGAACCTTATTCTTCTCTCTTTATTTTTTCCTATAACTTTCTTCATGTTGGCATAATGACAAAAAAGTATATTGCTGTCTGTACCGACAATTCACGGAGCAATCTCTTCTGTCTTTCGTCCAGCCATTATATATAGCAAATCGGAAAACTTCCTGCCATTGTTTTCGTTAACGATGTTTTCATCACTTCAAGTTGTGCCAATGGAGGGTGACTTTCGTGAGCGTACCGTGGTGGCCGTTGCCGTCCTCGCTAGTTTGGCGGCATCATAACCATGCAGCCATTACGAGTGCTTGCCGTCATTTCCATATTTACCAGCGTGCTTGCTGCCACCCAGTTCTTGATCTCTTTCTTGATTGCTTCCTGGCGTTAGCGGTTACGTTTCTATGTGTTACGAATGCTTCCGGCGCTCTGTTGGCGACTTTTTGAAAGGACTCTTTTAGGTGCAACGCTACGATGTGAATACCCCAATTCATCGCATAACCTCGACCAGGCGGCGCTGCTGCACCTGTCGTCGACCGGATCCGTTAGAGGCATAGCGGTACAAAGTAGATGGAGAAGTTTTGAGAAAGAAAAAAAAAAGTTAAGGAGATGTATACAAAAATGCTAGAATTAAAAACATATATAGCATACGTGATTAAATCAAGCAGGCCAGGTAATTATTTGTTACCGCCTCGTTTCAAACGGTATGTCAATATTTGAGGTAGTCCACTGGGGAGTTTCTTCTGCCTTCGTTGTGGGTTTGAGGCATGTTTTTTTGGGGGAAAGGGGCCACGTGTACTCTGGCCAGGTACGATGTCCGAATGTTTGTGGTCGACTGGATGGCGTCAAAGTCTGCCGGGCGGGTAGCCGATGAGCTTGAGGATGTGTCGGCGTGCCGCTGTGGACAGGAGGCGTTCTCTCTGGGACAGGAGGACCGCCTCATGAATTCCCTCGAACGTGTTATGTAGTCCCAAAGCTTCCAGGCTGACATTGGGTGTTTACGGTGGGAGACCGAGGGCGCTCTTGTAGGCTACACGTATCATCGCATTGGCTTTGTTGAAGTCGGCTCCGAGCAGGGGTGAGGTAGGGGAGCCCGTACGAAAGGCGGCTGATGACCAGTGCCTGCACCATACGGATCGCGTCTTCCTCCTGCATGCATTTTCTGTTTCTGGCCACCCGGCGGATCATCTTAGAGATCTGCTGTGTTGTAGTCTTGAGCAGTTGGAGTGTGTGGTTGGCCTTTACATCGCTCTGCAGCCAGAGGCCCAGGAGCAGGATGAGTGGTACTTCCCGGATTGGGACCCCGTGTAGGAGGATGTTCAGGTTGCCTGGCGATTAGTAGTGGTGTCCCTGTATGCGGATCACTTCGGATTTGTCGGGGGAGCAGTGGAGTCCACATCGAATGGCCTCGGTTTCGACGCAGATTGCTATCGCTTGGAGTGTGTCTTCCTTCTCGGCTATAGAGCGTCGGTGTTTGTCCAGATCGTAATGCCGTCCGCATACAGGGTGTATCCGATGTTCGGGACCTGCTGCAGAGCCCTTTCGACGCCGATCATGGCGACGTTTAATAGGAGCGGGGAGATGATCGATGCCTGTGGCATGCCCTTATTGGGCATGTCTTGAGGGTCCGATCTCGTGTCACCTATTCCTATTGTTGCCGTTCGGTTGGACAGAAAGGTCTTGACATAGTGGAAGGTGCGCTCGCCGCAGTTGAGATTGCTGAGCTCGGAGAGGATTGCCTCGTGAGACACGTTGTCAAACGCGCTTTTGAATACTGCGCCATAATGAGGTGTCCAGAGGCCTGGCGCGTGCCTTCTCTCTCTCTCTCTCTTGTTGCTCGTGAGGCTCGAGCTACGCACGCTCTCTCGTTCGGTGCTCGCGGTGCTCGCGCTACGCGTGCACTCTCTCGTTACTTTTGACGCTAACGCTCTAGAACAGCAGCGCATAAACTGGTTGAGAAATGGCAATGTCTATACTACAATGACGTTTTCAGAAATTGCACAATCGCAGAATACCTTTTTCGCGGCGGGAACACCAAGAAAGTCGAGCGTCTGCTGAGCCTATCATTTTAGTGCGTCGAATGAAATGAGCACATAAGACGCCATTAAACACGCCAAGTATGCTTCGCACATCTTCAACAAGATCTGCAACTTCGTGCTTCAAATATACGCCAATTCAATACCAAGGTAGCCAAAGCTCTTAGAAATGTGCGAAAGAAAACGAGTAATTTTTTTTTTGCTTTCTTACAGATTTGAGGCAGACTAACAACATTCCTGAGGTGATGCATGACATTCATTTTTTATTTTATTTTTTTGGCAGGTGCAGCTGCATGCAACCAATCATATTTTCGCGCTAGCCTGTCTTAGAAACATGAGAGCTATCTTTTGTGCAAGCGATTTCAATGCCTTTGCACGCAGCAGTCACATTTCTCACCAGGCCCAATTACTTTAAAAATAAAAGTGCATCACAGAAATTTCCGTTGTGCAAGTATAACGTCCTTGCACATTAAAAAGAAATCAGGAACAGTTAAGCGCCTCGTACTCCCGAACCTGTGTTTTTCAAAAAACGATTAGCATCACTTAGTAGGCGACGACTACGATCAGTTATTAGTGCGAAGACTCGCAAAAGCTTGCAAATAGACTAAGTGCTTTATGATAAACAGTGCGCAATCTTCGATTGTGTAACGATTACAGCTGTCGTTCTGTCAAGCGGCCGCCTTTCAGGTTTGCCGACCGCGAGTGGAATTTCCGGAAAACACCCATAAGATCTAACCTTTTTAGTGCTACCAAAACATGCTATTGCAATTACTGTGTTTCCGCATTGTGCACTCATCGACGACAATGTTTCTCATTAGCTGCTCCTGCAGCGCGTTTATTTATTTATTTATTTATTTATTTATTTATTTATTTATTTATTTATTTATTTATTTATTTATTTATTTATTTATTTATTTGTGCCTCAAATACCCCTTTCGGTGTTTTACATGAGGGTTGGGCATATCAAGTAGGTTACATTTTCGATGAATGCCTTGAACGATGAATGATTCGATTGGTGCACCGCTTCGGCAGGTAGATGATTCCAGTCTTGCGCTGTCTGTACGAAGAAAGCGTTAAGATGAGCGGCGGTGCGAGCTGGGGGTGGGGGGTATACAGCCTTCGAATGGCTATGACGGGATGAAGTTCGATGGGCAGGTATGATGTCGGTCTGGTGAGGCAACGAGTGATAAAACTTGTAAAAGAGACATAGCCTTGCTGTTTTGCGGCGGTGATCGAGGGTTGGAAGGTTCAGAGATGACTTAAGTTTAGTGACGCTAGTGTCTAAAGCAAGCATTGAATGAAGGTACCCGTATGTATGAAACTTACTAAGCCTCAGCGCTGCACGTGTGTGTAAGAGCCACTCGGTATATCACAGGACAAGTATCTATAGAAGGCCTGTGAACAGAAAAATGTGCGATTTGGCTCAGTATAGCCCGGCGCTTGTATCACATGCAGATTTCTCCTAAATAAGCAACTTCCCGGGTTGGTCTCAGTGTTTCGTGTTTTCGAGGCTGTTGTGACACTGAACACAAACAAACGACATACCAAACTTCCGCAATGACGAGGACACGCTTGCCACCGTGTAAACACAACCAACGCAAACGAGCGCGCGGTTGTTCGACAGAAAAGGAGGCGACGGGTGACGTTCGAATCAGCCCGCTAGCGGACGAAGTGGTGATCATGCGCGGGCGGAAACCTGAGGTTGATTCGTCTATGCAGTGGCCTGCGTTTTTATTCTAGCAGCTTTAAAATATAAGATTCAGCGCTTACCGATGCCTTGTTTCTCGCTCAAATTTCACAAGGTTGTTGGTCCTCATCGCTCCAACAAACGCGGCATTGTTTGCCTCCTTTGTCCAAGCATTCATCTGTTGACAGGCAGCAAAGGCGGTCACGTACTATATCTCTCGCCAAAATGTCGAGGACAAAACACCTTCGCCCAGAGTTATAGTAAAGCAGTGTGTCAATCCCATTTTCACTGCTGCTGATCCAGTCTTTGATTGCACAAGAGTATGATTGGATAAGAATAAAGAGGGGCAAACGTTTCTGTAATCACGTGTCATCACAGAGCCAGTGATTGCAGCGTCACCACATGGCTTTATGTCCGACCTGGCCGCGAGGGCTTTCGCTTGGAAAATTTCACGAGTAATAGCACGTGCAGGTGGAGGAGTTGCCGTGGAGTTCTTTGTGGTATAACCAAAGTAAAATACCTGGGAGAAGTTTCCATTAAGTGTGGGTAGGCATACTGAGTAGCAATTCGACTCGCGCACTCCGGAATAAAAGAGCGGTTTTGATCTCTTTATGTTCGCTGTAATCGGCACTCAATCGGGGCCGATTCTTGAGGGACGTCATAATTGCGAATCAGTGAAAGAACTGAAGAAGGACGCTGGGATGACCCAGACTGGTTAAAACAAAGATGAATGATAAGCCGGAATTGATCACATATCTTAACAGCTAACCATAGCACAGCACATGCTTCGACGCAAAATCCTTGCACCGCATTGCTTCCGAAAAACTTTATGCGCGATCGAGTTCACTGAAAAGTTTCGCATTACTGCATACAAACTCGCTCGCCAAATACCTCTTTTTATACCTTACGAGCCCCCCCCCCCCCCCCCCCCCCGGCTGGGGTGCCTGCGACCATCAGGTTCCCTACAGGCATATTCAGGGAGTTTCTGTGGTATGCTATAAGTTCCGATGCCCTGGTGATTCAGATCTCGTACTCACAATGCGGAGATCTGGAGAGGTCTGGGACCTTCAGCACGCGCCCTGATTTTGGCCAGGAGCAGCTTAAAGCCCCTCCATCAGCTTACGCCTTTTTTAAGTAGAGCCGACCTTTGAGAAGCCGCCGCCGCCTATTTCCGGTTCCGCCGTTTGAAGTTTCTGTGCAGCTTTCTTCCGTATTGGCTCTTCTATGTTGTTTCCGCGATCACCGAGAACACGCATGATCAAACGTCGGTGGCGGAAAGGCCGGCAAATAGATCATGGCGGCACTTCCGCTTCCATCGGTTGCAGATGAGGGGGAAAAGAAGAGGGGGAGAGCATGTTGGCGCTACTTAACTGACAGCGGTAGTAGTATGGAGGGGCTTTAGAGCAGCTATAGTAGACAACACGCGCCTTGCGCGCGCTCGTTTACAACCGGATGTGACCTTTCATATGATATAGCCTTGATATAACGATAACTGCTATCGTAGTTTCCGCGTTCTTCTCCGCTTGTTTACGCAAAGGGAAAGGAAAAAGAGCGAACGGCTTTGAAAAGGGAGAGGTCGCGTCGGGCCGAAGTCTGCGGCTTATCTTGTCACACTTGCGCGGCGTTCACCGATGCAGACTGCAGGCTAAGCGCGGTGCCTTATTTGTACCTTTTTCGCAATGTTATACAGCCTCCGCATTTTTAGCTATATCGCACGAGCGTCCATCACGCCTCATTTTAGCGCCTTTAAGAGGCTCTAATCAGCGAGACCGGCAGAAGTACTCTCAAGTGCAGTAAGCGCTCTCCTGTGCAAGAGTCGTCTCATGCGACATTCCCTTCAAGACGACGTATACGACCACATTATAGTGTTCTCGCGCGATATAGCTAAAAAAATGGAGGACGCTTAAGCTTCCTCTTTACGAGTGGAACGTGATAGCGTTATCGGGCCCCGTTCGCATCGCATTTTTCTTTATGAGTAGGCTTCACTGCAACACATTACGCGGGAAAGCCAGCTTACAAAGACCAAGCTAACACCGATCCCTTTAAGGTCGGCTCACTTTCAATCAAAAATGCATTGCTGGGAAGCTGTTTTTCCAGGGGCAATATAAGTAGCTTTATATTAAAATGTGAAGGCCCTAGGACGTTTTTTTATTATTTTATTAATTGTTTGCTGTTGCCCCGAGGCGCGCGCGTGTCCAAAACACATTAGGCAGGCTAAGTCCCAGTTTGACCTGCCGAGGAGGCGACGCCATCTGGATCGGATTTTCGCAAGTAACCTACCCGAGCGTTGGTATGGTACAAATGCTAGAAAAAGGGTTTGTGTTTTGGTTTCCTCGTAACAGAATTATGTTTTCTCGTACATTGAAATTACAATCCGACGCTACTGGTAGATTGTGGTTAAGTTGTACTTTGCCATTTGTCTGATGAATTTATTTACGGCGAGAAATTCAATTTTGTTCACTAACGCCTTGCGCCACGCGGAGAGCCTGCGCGGTCGGGGTGGTTCGGGATGGTTTTCTCCGCCACGGACGCCGATGCCTACGCTGACGCCGACGTCGACACCGACGCTGACGCCGGCTTTTCTGCGACACGGGCTCCTTACCGCTGTCGCGTTGAAATGCGCGAGGCTGTACCTTGTTCGCAACCGGAATTGACAAAGTTCAAATTGCAGCCGTCGCTACGGCAGTGTTAATGTGTCTAGAGACACTTGAAGAACCGCCAGGAAAGAAGCCAAGGAGTTGCTGGGTGCCTCCGTGGCTGCAAGAAAGGAAGATGCAGGGAGCGTACAAAAACTTCATGCGGATATTAGCTCTCGACGACGCTGAAGCCTACAGACGCTGGATACGAATACGCCTCGTGTCTACATGTTCTGATCATTTTGCACATTCACTGCAACAAATTGTAGCAGCACCAACGAGACAACGCCCTCAAAGATGAGACAGAGCTACTGCCGATGCCGTCCGCGTTTCCGCGCGTTCACGCCGAACGCGCGCAGTGTCTTTGACTATGGCCAGCTGGCGATCGCCTGTATATTTTCTTATATACTGGCGATCGTGCCTTTCAAATAAAGCATGTTTCCATTTATTTTAAGCGCGGTTAAGTATATATACATGCGTAGCTGCTGAAGCAGTTACGCTACGTTATTAATGCGATATTTTCGCTCGGCGACCGATCTCATGATGACTGGCCGCGGGCGACGGTCGGCAGACTGGTTTTGTCGGCGTCAGGAAAGCCTGTCACACTGCGACGACTCGCTGTCGTCAGTCACGTCGGCGGCTTTGTCGGCCTAGTGTGACAGAGTGCTTCTCAGTGACACCGTCTGTCGATTAGTCGGTCGTGGTCGGTGTCGGTGTCCTGTTGGCCTAGTTTGAATGAGCCTTAACCATCGTGGCACGAACATTCTCCTTACCGGATGGTTGCTTTTGAGGGCACTTTCCGTTTGGCATTCTGATCGGTTAGGGCAAAGGAGCTTTTTCATGCTGCAGAAATCAGCCCAAAGCCGATCACGCTCATCGCCCATAGTTTGCGAAGCGATTTTTGTCGTGTAAACTACCGGCCGCTTTTGCGAAAAGAGGCAATGAACTTCGCTTTAAAAGCAGTGATTTATCATTTACGAAGACGGGGATACTTTTGATCATTGCTTCCAATCCGCGTAGTGCTAGATACGAGTATTTGTATAAGAAGGACATTGCTTCCAATCCGCGTAGTGCTAGATACGAGTATTTGATTGCGTCCCATGCAGATGACGTGCTCTTTGATATATATTTTTTTTCTGATTGGGCTACAGAGTTTATAGAAGACAACCTACTTAGACCAGAATTATAAGCCCAATGTTCCCTCGAAATCACAGTAATTTAGTCAATATCGTTAATTTCCAGGATATGTATGACGAAATCAACCTTGACCCAGCCGGTTGCAGCTTGACCTGCTTGTTTTATTTTTTTTATTTTTTTTTTGAATCTGAGGTTTTAAGCGCCAAAATCCCGATCTGATATGAGGCACGCCGTAGTGGGGGACCCTCGAGTAATTTCAACTACCTGGGGTTCTTTAACGTGCACGCAATGCACGGTACACGGGCGTTTTTGCAATTCGTCCCCTTCCAAACGCGGCCGCCGCGGTCAGGATTTGTTCCCGCGACCTCGTGCTTAGCAGCGCAACGCCAAATCCACTAAGCAAACACGACGGATGTGTTTCTGTTCTATCCCTCTTAATTGAAATATGCTTGTAGGTTTCCTGCGTTGCTATAGTCACAAACCTCGTGATTCCGGTGCCCTTTCTAAACCACTGAAGCAGGAGAATGCGGAGGATCGAAACAAACGGAGAAGGCAGGGATGATATAACCAGAAATGCGTCTAGTTGGCTATCATACGCTAAGGAAAGGGAGAATAGAAAGATGAGATAGAGATATATAGAGAAAAGACGTGGTGAGTTCGCACATGCACGCGGAGGGCACCACTAAGTCAAAGGAGTTTACAAAGGAAGGGTGATGTGACTGGTGCATGTGAAGTCATCCAATACAATATATCGCTAATAATAAAACATTCGTGGGGCCGCAACATTCATATGGGGCTGGATTACCAGCGAAGCTGTTTAGGATGCGTACGTGGGCTGCATACATGGGTTTCCTATGACACGACACTATGCCGACACAAGCGCCGCCGCGGTCACCGCACCTGCCATGCGTCTGCGGCAACCGCTGCTGCAGCCGCGCCGGCACCCCCGACGCGCGTGAGGTTATAACCACAGAAGCTCAGGCCACGTGCACACTCTTTCCCGCTCTCACCTTGCCCGTCTCCATTCCTGTCCACGTGCCGTGTCTCCGATACGGACGTAAACCGCCCAGGGTAGGCCCCTTGGAAACGCATGCGGGGGATGCATACAGGGACTAGAGGTAAACAGCCTCGCTGTAATAAATATCATATATCAAGAGGAAAAAATTGCCCGCCAATCCACCCTGTGAAGGTGGTTGGAAAGCGAAGCTTTTTACGCCACCCTCACGGTGACTGCGGCGCACTTGATATTTCACACACTACAACGTAACTTTAACCACGGCCTTTATTATTATTTACTTCACAACAATCTTCACTACTGCTTTATGATCGGTGTGATATACACTACTAGACTACCCCATAGTGGGGTAGTCTAGAAAATGAACCGAAGCAGTTACTAGGCTGGAAGGGTTTCGAATGACGTCAACCCTCTTTCAAGCAGCTGCATAAGCTTTGCAACAGCTGCAATCTAATCTTACGGACCGCACCGAGCCTGTTTTCGTTGTTTGCCCGCAGTCCTTATCATCCATCATGTTGGCTCATCACTGTGAAGCTTGTTTTTGTGGGTTTTCTTGCGAAAACGAGTGCTTAGTTGTACGCTGAATGCCTGAATTCAAGTAAGCTATACTGCTATACCTGCAATTGTTAGCGGTTCGTCGGGATCGTTTTTTGCTTACAACGACGGACACGACAGAACCCTTGGCTGGTAGAGGTACAAAGCTTCGCTTTAAGAACACCTCTGTTTGGCGGTTACGACGCTTGCCTCGCACCCAACCTAGCTAGTTCGATCATGCATACGATCATGAATCTTTCTTTTATTCTCCAAAATGCATGATCGGCCCTATATCAGATTAGTATTTCAAAATGAACGCGTGAACACGCGGCAGACATATGTTTTATGTCCCATGATGACCAGGTCAATTACGTCATTTTGTCGAGGCAGGAGACAGCTGCATTTAGGAGAAAACGTTTATGTTAGTACAAAACATTCTGTCATTAAATGTACACTAAAGCAAAATAATAAAACAACTTAGACTGATGAAATATTCTTTGAAAACTCTGCTCTCGTTAATTGCACTGCAATATGTCAATTACTAGAACAGAAAATAAAGCTCAAAGTAAATTTTTTTGAATTTCACGCGGAAACCCCAACGTCAGCACTTCAGTCTGACGTCACGGCTTCTAAAGTAATTTTTCGTATTTGGGGCACGTTGGCTAGGTAGAAGTTCGCGAAACTTGCCATATTCATTCTTGGGCGCTTTTAGAACACAGTGTAGTTAATCTTTACCGCTAAAAAATTAACTGAGACGGTAGAAGACGCTGTAAAAAACCATCACGTCACGGTGAGCTTGTGCGGGAACTTCAAGGTGGTGTCGCCACTCGCCTCCGTGTTTTTCGTTTCTTTCTGGCTTACCAAACGGCTTCTCACCCTAAGTGTGGTGTTTTCGGTATTGTGGAAGGGTAATCTACTGATACAGAAGAAATCATTTTTTCCTTTAGTGTCCCTTTAAGCATGTGACCAAAAACTGCCAACCGCATTGAAATATATTCGCGTTCCATCGCCTCTAAAAAATAACCGCAAGAGAAACTTCTATTTTCCTTTATTGCAACAAGATACCGCGAGGGTACCGTAATAATCGTACTCAAAGCATTCGCAGTGTTGGCTGTAATAAAATATTAGAAGTGAAATGAAGTAACAGGAGACAAGTGCTTCCAAACTCTTCACTTGAAAAGGAATATAAGGTGGCTACCCACTGATAACTCTGGCACTGAATACTCGGTGCTGCCAAGGAGAATGAATTGCACTGCGTAGAATTAAAATTTTTGCGTAGCAGTATAACGCTGTCGAGCCCTTTCGGCACGTGTCCGACATCGCTCTGCAAACTCTTCTTCTCTAAGGATCTGTTTAAGCTGCATTGTTAACGTTCCCTTGCAGGCCGCTGAAATTTTCGACTGGCCACCGCAAAATAAACAAGGGGAAGCGGACCAATTGCAGATGCCAGCGCGACCCTCCTAGTCCGGTTATTAGAGATGGGCAAAACGGCTCACTTCAGTGAGCGGCTCGGAACGGCTCCGCTCACTGAAACGAACCGGTTCATTTGAACGGCTCACCGGTTCACTTAAACGTGTAACCTGTATTATGCATATTCTATAGTTATGTGGCTTTGAAAAAAACGATATACTCATAATTTAATAACCGTGTTATTGGTATTTTCGCTATGTTTAGAGAATATTTTTACATATATTGAAAGCATGAATTTTAGTTGTAATGAAGCTTTCTTTTCTGATATTGGGTATAAAATGCTCATGATACTGTGACAGGCAGAATGCGACGTACTTTTTCCAGAAAAAAAAATATGTAACTTCATCGTCATTACAGAAGCTTGTCCGTTATTGTGGTACTTTAAAATCAACTTTTGTCAAACTAAGAACACAAAATGATTGTACATTATGTTTCAACTATATTCATTTATTCACATACGTACGTTCACTATAATATGGGTAAGATGTAAAGCCATGCAAAATGAATGTAGAAATCATTTCTTGAAGTACAATACAAAAATCATACGAAAGATCCAAAAAACTGCCGCACGTACCTTTCGTTTTTTGGTTTTTTTTCTCTTGAGTGCACGCGCGATACTGGCGATCATGCCATCATAGACCAGGACAAAAAAAAAAGATATGAAGTTCTATTACAACACAACAGATCATTGGCCTCGTTTTATTGACGTGCTAATGATACACGCTCAGAAAATGCGCTGAAGTGGATGTCATGGGCTACATTTTCATGGCTACACTAATTAGCACAAATGAAGACCAGGCCGTAAACTGTACGTTCACCTCTTGTCGTTAAAGGGCCCCTAAACCCCCCAGAGGTCGAAATTTAGTTGTGCTGCAGTTGTGCACGAGTCTACAACGAACGCGTAGCCGCGAGAATTTTTCGAAATGGTGCCGTAATAGCGGCAGTTACACGCGTTTGATGACCGAAAAACGGCCCTCGCTCGTTTCGCTCTTTCCTTCGCTACTCTCCTCATCGGCTGGTCTCCCCTCCTCGCCGAGTGCTTCTCGAAAGGTCACGTGACAAACGTCATCGCCAACGCGCTTCTCAAAACACTGCATACTTCCGGTCATGTCCACGCTAGCGGCACATATACCGACGGCGAACCGTCCGCCAGTGCCGTAGAACGTCTGCCCCGCGAGAGGTCTCCAAAGTAGACGGCAGTTCGGCCGGTGCTACACCCACTGTACCATCAATGGCCCAATCGACGACCGCGAACCTGCGCACCTCCGCCACCGGCAACGAAAACATCAGCTGCAGCCGGGAGACGACGGGCTCGGCTGTGCTCGCATCGAAGCCGACGGCGCCGCTAATATCAGCGTATTTTTCTTCTTTGTGTACAAGCATTGCGAAGAGCGATAACAACAATAAGAAAATATTGCGGCTTGTGAGCGTCGGTATTTAATTTCAAAGCGCCGTCCGTTTTAGCTTTGAAGGGAACCAGAAATAGCCTAGCGACGATATCGGCGCCGTCGAGCGATCAGCGGCGGTGAATCTGCCGCACAAATGAGTCCCGGTCTCATCCTCTCTACGTACGGCAAGAAAATCTCGCCGTTCGCGAGCAAGAACCGCTGTTGTACGGCGGCCCGCGAATGGCAAACTGCGTGCGATGAGCACTTCTACTCACACTCACAGGCACTCACTCACACTCGCACTCATCTCCACTCACACTCACCGGCACTCACCTGCACACACACTCACTGGCACTCACTCGCACTCGCAATCACTCGTACTCACACTCACAGGCACTCACTCACACTCGCACTCACCTCGACTTATACTCACTGGCACTCACTCGCACTCGCACTCACCTCCACTCAAACTCACTGGCACTCACTCGCACTCACGCCTTTGAAATGAGTGCGAGTGAGTGTGAGTGAGTGCACTCATGAGTGAGTGCGCCGACCTATGGCGATGAGTTACCGTGCCGGTAACGTGACTCAGCGCTTCTCGGCTACCCGCTGTTGCTGCGGTGCCAGCCCATGTTATGCGAAGCGTACCGCTATAGACCCTGTGTTGCGCGCACGTCTGGAAAGGCCAACACTGTCGCACTCTGTTCGCGCAGCTAATCAGACCGCTAAGCACGACTGTGTTGGAACGCGAGCGATTTGGCACTTGCGTTGCGGGCTGTAATTACCGATTCGCAAGGGCGCACAAAGGAGCAACACGACGAGGAAGAGCAGAAAGCGCGCGTACCTGCTAGCAGACTAACCGGAAGTCGTAGGTTCTGGTTCAACCAATGGACATTGTTTCCCCAGTTGACATCACCAGATTCCCCCTGCTGACATCGTGACGACCGCTGGGGATGCCGGAAAGGCGAGGGGAGGAGAACGGCATTGTTTTTTTTTTTTTTTTGGTGGCACTCCCGCAGCGCGTAGCGCTGCAGCGTTTGGCATCGTTGATCGTGATGGCATTCTGAACTCAATGCGCGTTTACTTGAAATGATTCAAAAAATATCTGAGGTGGTTTAGGGGCCCTTTAAAGACACGGAAGACCATCTTCGAAGTGTTATTGGACCAGCTCACGATGTGCGATCGGTGAGAGTCGTGCGACATCGTTGGAACAGCAGCAGGCAACGAACGGTACCATCCTTTGCCAATTAAGACTTATTTACTTCTCCCCTCGGTGGCATCGGGTGCCACACCATAAGACGGCAAAAAACCAAGGGGACTGCTGCGCACACCACACACTGCGAGCGAGTACCAGTAGCGCGAGTCGGCCCACACTGGCCATCATTCGTCGGTCAGAAATCGAAAAACATCGAAATCCAGCAGAAGACCCAGCTCTGAACGGTTCGGCACGGCTCATTCAAGGAGATAGAATCGGCTTCCTCACTCCGAAAGAACCGCCGCTCACTTACTGAACCATGGCTCCCTCGGTCTTCAAAAGAGCGGCCCGCTCCTGAGCGCTCAGGAGCGAGCCGGGTCTTTTGAAGAGCGAGGGAGCCGAGGCGAAAAGAGCGGCTCGCTCCTGAGCGCTCAGGAGCGAGCCGGATCTTTTGAAGAGCGAGGGAGCCGTGCGAAAAGAGCGGCTGGCTCCTGAGCGCTCAGGAGCGAGCCGGATCTTTTGAAGAGCGAGGGAGCCGAGCGAAAAGAGCGGCTGGCTCCTGAGCGCTCAGGAGCGAGCCGGATCTTTTGAAGAGCGAGGGAGCCGAGGCGAAAAGAGCGGCTGGCTCGTGAGCGCTCAGAGCGAGCCGGATCTTTTGAAGAGCGAGGGAGCCGAGGCGAGAAAGAGCGGCTGGCTCCTGAGCGCTCAGGAGCGAGCCGGATCTTTTGAAGAGCGAGGGAGCCGAGGCGAAAAGAGCGGCTGGCTCCTGAGCGCTCAGGAGCGAGCCGGATCTTTTGAAGAGCGAGGGGAGCCGATGGCGAAAAGAGCGGCTGGCTCGTGAGCGCTCAGGAGCGAGCCGGATCTTTTGAAGAGCGAGGGAGCCGAGGCGAAAAGAGCGGCTGGCTCCTGAGCGCTCAGGAGCGAGCCGGATCTTTTGAAGAGCGAGGGAGCCGAGGCGAAAAGAGCGGCTGGCTCCTGAGCGCTCAGGAGCGAGCCGGATCTTTGAAGAGCGAGGGAGCCGAGGGCGAAAAGAGCGGCTGGCTCCTGAGCGCTCAGGAGCGAGCCGGATCTTTTGAAGAGCGAGGGAGCCGAGGCGAAAAGAGCGGCTGGCTCCGTGAGCGCTCAGGAGCGAGCCGGATCTTTTGAAGAGCGAGGGAGCCGTAGGCGAAAAGAGCGGCTGGCTCCTGAGCGCTCAGAGCGAGCCGGATCTTTGAAGAGCGAGGGAGCCGAGGCGAAAGAGCGGCTGGCTCCTGAGCGCTCAGGAGCGAGCCGGATCTTTGAAGAGCGAGGGAGCCGAGGCGAAAAGAGCGGCTGGCTCCTGAGCGCTCAGGAGCGAGCCGGATCTTTTGAAGAGCGAGGGAGCCGAGGCGAAAAGAGCGGCTGGCTCGTGAGCGCTCAGGAGCGAGCCGGATCTTTTGAAGAGCGAGGGAGCCGAGGCGAAAAAGAGCGGCTGGCTCCTTGAGCGCTCAGGAGCGAGCCGATCTTTGGAAGAGCGAGGGAGCCGAGGGCGAAAAGAGCGGCTGGCTCGTGAGCGCCTCAGGAGCGAGCCGGATCTTTTGAAGAGCGAGGGAGCCGTGGCGAAAGAGCGGCTGGCTCGTGAGCGCTCAGGAGCGAGCCGGATCTTTTGAAGAGCGAGGGAGCCGATGGCGAAAAGAGCGGCTGGCTCGTGAGCGCTCAGGAGCGAGCCGGATCTTTTGAAGAGCGAGGGAGCCGAGGCGAAAAGAGCGGCTGGCTCGTGAGCGCTCAGGAGCGAGCCGGATCTTTTGAAGAGCGAGGGAGCCGAGGCGAAAAGAGCGGCTGGCTCCGTGAGCGCTCAGGAGCGAGCCGGATCTTTTGAAGAGCGAGGGAGCCGAGGCGAAAAGAGCGGCTGGCTCGGAGCGCTCAGGAGCGAGCCGGATCTTTGAAGAGCGAGGGAGCCGAGGCGAAAAGAGCGGCTGGCTCGTGAGCGCTCAGGAGCGAGCCGGATCTTTGAAGAGCGAGGGAGCCGTGGCGAAAAGAGCGGCTGGCTCCTGAGCGCTCAGGAGCGAGCCGGATCTTTTGAAGAGCGAAGGAGCCGTGGCGAAAAGAGCAGCTGGCTCCTTGAGCGCTCAGGAGCGAGCCGGATCTTTGAAGAGCGAGGGAGCCGGGCGAAAAGAGCGGCTGGCTCCTGAGCGCTCAGGAGCGAGCCGGATCTTTTGAAGAGCGAGGGAGCCGAGGCGAAAAGAGCGGCTGGCTCTGAGCGCTCAGGAGCGAGCCGGATCTTTTGAAGAGCGAGGGAGCCGAGGCGAAAAGAGCGGCTGGCTCGTGAGCGCTCAGGAGCGAGCCGGATCTTTTGAAGAGCGAGGGAGCCGAGGCGAAAAGAGCGGCTGGCTCGTGAGCGCTCAGGAGCGAGCCGGATCTTTTGAAGAGCGAGGGAGCCGAGGCGAAAAGAGCGGCTGGCTCCTGAGCGCTCAGGAGCGAGCCGGATCTTTTGAAGAGCGAGGGAGCCTGGGCGAAAAGAGCGGCTGGCTCGTGAGCGCTCAGGAGCGAGCCGGATCTTGTGAAGAGCGAGGGAGCCGTGGCGAAAGAGCGGATGGCTCCTGAGCGCTCAGGAGCGAGCCGGATCTTTTGAAGAGCGAGGGAGCCGTGCGAAAAGAGCGGCTGGCTCCTGAGCGCTCAGGAGCGAGCCGGATCTTTTGAAGAGCGAGGGAGCCGAGGCGAAAAGAGCGGCTGGCTCGTGAGCGCTCAGGAGCGAGCCGGATCTTTTGAAGAGCGAGGGAGCCGAGGCGAAAAAGAGCGGCTGGCTCCTGAGCGCTCAGGAGCGAGCCGGATCTTTTGAAGAGCGAGGGAGCCGAGGCGAAAAGAGCGGCTGGCTCCGTGAGCGCTCAGGAGCGAGCCGGATCTTTTGAAGAGCGAGGGAGCCTGACGCGAAAAGAGCGGCTGGCTCCTGAGCGCTCAGGAGCGAGCCGGATCTTTTGAAGAGCGAGGGAGCCGTGGCGAAAAGAGCGGCTGGCTCGTGAGCGCTCAGGAGCGAGCCGGATCTTTTGAAGAGCGAGGGAGCCGAGGCGAAAAGAGCGGATGGCTCCTGAGCGCTCAGGAGCGAGCCGGATCTTTTGAAGAGCGAGGGAGCCGAGGCGAAAAGAGCGGCTGGCTCCTGAGCGCTCAGGAGCGAGCCGGATCTTTTGAAGAGCGAGGGAGCCGAGGCGAAAAGAGTGGCTGGCTCCTGAGCGCTCAGGAGCGAGCCGGATCTTTTGAAGAGCGAGGGAGCCGAGGCGAAAAGAGCGGCTGGCTCGTGAGCGCTCAGGAGCGAGCCGGATCTTTTGAAGAGCGAGGGAGCCGAGGCGAAAAGAGCGGCTGGCTCGTGAGCGCTCAGGAGCGAGCCGGATCTTTTGAAGAGCGAGGGAGCCGTGGCGAAAAGAGCGGCTGGCTCCTGAGCGCTCAGGAGCGAGCCGGATCTTTTGAGCCGCTCTTTTGAAGAGCGAGGGAGCCGTGGTTCAGTAAGTGAGCGGCGGTTCTTTCGTTCTTCAGCCGAAGGCGAGGAGGTGAAGGCGACTCTTGCGAGGAAGGGCGGGAGGGCAGTTCCTTTCTCGTACCGCTAATAGATGGCGCGGAAGTCGCACCCAGAAGAAGACCCGGCTCTGACGGAACGCATCGGCACGGCTCTCTGAACGCGAGAGAACCGGCTCCCTTTCTTCAAAAGAACCGCCGCTCATTTTTACTGAACGACCGCTCACTCGCTCTTTAAAAAGAGCCGCTCACAAGATCCGGCTCGCTCCTGAGCGACCCATCTCTACCGGTTATCTACCTTCACTGCAGCAGATCGGACCCATCGAAACCCTTTCTCTTCTGCGCACTCCTCGCCTCTTGTCAGCCACATAGACAAGAAGTACCTGTCAAGGCAGACAATGCTAATACTTTCAAAACAAACAAAGCTCACCTCGTACAAACAAGGAGAGCGTTTACTGGGCTGTTCAAACAACGCTGCGGGTCACCGCCCGATGCTTGTGCCGACGGTTACGGGAACTTGACGTGAGGTGATTGGAATAAAATCACAATGTAATAGTTTTATGTTATATGACCTTTGAGCTTTTTATTTATTGAAATGACAATGAGCTGCAGATATAAGCGAGGTAACAGTTCCTGTCTTCTGTTTCATTTATTCGGTGCGTATGTAAACGTGCTTTATTGAACGCCTGAATCCTACTGAGCAAAGAATCGTCGCTGAATACTCTCATTTCAATTTTGCAGGCTCCCTCGGAATGAATTTCACATAAAGACCACTCTTTGGTCTCAAGACGAGCTCTGCATTGACACGAATTTTGTCTCGATGATGCAGAGAAACGAGCTTGTAGTTTCGAAGGATGTTAGCAATGACGACTTTTTCTTCCATCATAGCGAAACGTTGACCTAGGGGAAAAAAGTACACAACAATCGTAAGGCAAACGTTTTGAAATGATGTTGTAAGCATCGATATCGTTGTAAGAAGAATAGAAAAAGTCCAATAAGAAGACGCGTCAATCCTTGGCCGTCCCGGTAACAAGCTTTCTTGTGCAGGTTGGCAGAAACTGATTGATCTGCTTGGGCGGCATTAGCAGAAGTCATTGGTTTCACATACAAATGTCCTAGGTACTTCGAACAAATCCTTAAAAGAGTTTAGGGCAATGTACACCGGCCGGCAACAGTAATACAATGATGTTCATAGCCACATCGCAGAATCCTTAGTATTTTCCCACATTATGTATTTTACCCCTCCTTGTGAACCCATGCCAGCATCAGCCTACATTCCTGTCGGCATTCAGTTATGTCAACTTGTGGTACAACATTCCTGAAAATTATGCGTAGAATAGCCTGATTAAGCATGGGTTAAATTTTACACATGTGATAGGATGGTCATTAATTATTACCTAGGAGGAGAAATGCAATGCATTTGAACTTCGTGGCGTTCACAAAATTGGAACTGGGGGCCTTTATGTTGGGAAACCCGTTCCTTCAACCGCATGTTATCAACCACAGCTATATTTAGAGAGCTAATGCGACACTATCATTCGAAACAACAAAATATAGAAGCTGCCGGGGCGAAGGTTTTAAGAGAACAAACAGGAAAGCATGTAATGCCATAGAAAACTTCCTATATGACTCCCGCCGACTGAAATGTTAATGTTTTTGTTCTTTTGTTTGTTCCTTTCTCTATCTCATCAGGGTGGTTTCTGTTGTTCCTTTAATTAAAACGCAGAAACTATATAATCTGCGCCTGATTGTTCAATAATACTCCTTATTTTCTGCCCTCGCTAGTACGCAGTTTTTGGGCAAAGCAATAAACAATTAAATTCTTCGTATCATATACTATATACCTTTAAAAGTACATTCAATTAGAGCCTTTTTGCGCGCGCTACTCGAGTCTTGGCCAATCACCCTTGGTGGTTTTGCGACATGGTTTGAGGTTATCGTAATCATCATTGCCACCATCGTCACAGTGTAGATGCAAAGAAATGTTAATTGATCGATATTGTATTCAAAAGAAGGTGTAAGCACGAAGTGCTCGTTTCTTCAACACACCGTGTGTGTATGTTATTTATTTCACCACTCCTCCTACAGGATGTGCCCGACAACGTTGTGCATCATTGTTTTCGCTCTGGATTGTGGTATAATGGTGCATCTACTCAATCTGACTGCTCTTAAAGTGACTTGTCATTCCCCAGTCGATAGCAAACTTGCAAAAAAGCTAGCTCACAATTTGTGCCGACGCCTCCCCGATGGTGTCATTATACGTGTCTGTTTGTTTCTTCCCCTTTACTTTTCTCCATGCCAATAAGCAGGCCAAAATCAAACGCCTTTGGCCTCCCACTCGGTTTCTTCTCTCTCTTGTTTCACTAGAGCAAATAGAGGTTCTATGGAACGGCACACTTTTGAGTGGCAGCCTTGGCCTAGCGACCTACCTTTATATTTATTTATCGAATTTGCCGGTAAATATTTCAAACAATTATTTCATCTAGCTCACTTGGCAGATGTGCATGCCAGTACGCACTGTAAATCATATTTCAGTTCTGGAATGTTAAAAAAAAGGAGCCAGCCACCCAATAATTAAAGTAGTTTCAGGACAGTAGCAGGATTGAATCTCATCTACATCTACACCTACAACTGCGCAAATGATTAAATCGAAGCGCATCAATAAGGCACAGACTCACCAATGCAGTTTCTCGGGCCAGCAGAAAAAGGAACGAAAGCAAAAGGGTGTCTCCCTGTCACGTTTTCAGGAAGAAACCTATCTGGAATGAATTCTTCTGGTTTGGGGAATACTTCTGGGTCGCGATGCAGGTTGTAAATGCCAACTTGGATGTCCGCGCCTTTCGGCAGCTTTCGGCCAGCTGTGAAAGAAGGTGGGACTACATGAGTCTGCGAATTCCTGTCATCTAACTTGAAATGAAGTAATTAGAATTGCCCGCCGTGGTATACTAAAGGCTATGGCGTTGCGCTTTGGAGCTCGCAGTCGCGGGTTCGATCCCGGCCGCGGCGACCACAGTTTGAGGGGAGAAGAACACAAGAAAAGTCGTGTACTTTGATTTATGTACACGTTAAGGAACCACAGGTGGTCAAAATTAATTCGAGGTCCCCCACTACGGCGTGTCTCATAATCAGATCGTGGTTTTGGCCCGTAAAACTTCATAATTATAATAATTATTGGAATGCTTCAGCATCGAGCTATGAGTCCTGGCAAAGTTACATGAGCACACATCAGCTTCCATGGCGCATTATTATTATTATTATTATTATTATTATTATTATTATTATTATTATTATTATTATTATTATTATTATTATTATTATTATTATTATTATTATTATTATTATTATTATTATTAAGTATGCATACATAATACAATTGTAAACAGCAGAAAGAGAGCTAGCTGGCAACTGCCACGAGGAGGGGCACAATACCTGCCAGCTCTAAAAGACAAAATGTACATAGAAAAGTAATAGTGAGTGAACAGGACAAAGTAAGTGGGAGGGACATGGTGAGTGAACAAAAAGAGGTTAAAATAAAGTGAGGCACAACCACAAGAATAAAACATGCACGTTGGGCGCGCACTCATGGGGCGGCACTTGGCATCTTTAAATGGTCCACAAATTAGCACAACATTAGCTCATTATAAAGGTACTGAAATTTGGGCGAGTTGGTAGCTGTTCCTCTTGAAACTGCAGCGCACACAGGGACACAAGACAACACATAGCGCCTGTGTGTTATCTTTGCCTTGTGTCCTCGTTTCTTGTGTGCGCGCTGCAGTTTCAAGACGATTAGCGCATTATGTCAAGCTATAAGCGGGAGTCTACATTTGTAGCCTTAAAAATTCACAAAAAGGTTCTTTGTGCTTGGTCATGTTTTGACGCGCGACGAGCGGGAAATGTCATGTCATCCATTATAGCACATGTTAAGCCAAGTGAATGGTAGTCTCTGCTAAGTGCAATCCGGAGCGTACTGTAGGAGGGACAGTTCCATATTAAATGACTAAGTGTTTCTGTTGCACCTCAGGAAGCAGCGGATGCACTGAGCCCAATTGTCGGTGCAGCCACTCAACCACCATGAAACACCCTACAGGAAGCTTCAGTAACATAGCTCCAAGGCGGCGAGGTAAACCACGCCAACGAACGCGTGGAGAAAGCGATGAACTTGCTGAAATTCGCTTATTAGGGTGTTGTCCGAGCAACTGGTGGCGGATCAGCCGGCACATGTGTACTCAAGACCACGCATGGTGGTAAGGCATTACGTGTCGCAAGTATATATATGCTAAGCTATTATTGCGATAGAAATTATATGGACACCACAGGCGCATTTCTGCCGTCGCTGTCGTCGTCGCCGTGAGGTTCCGTAGAAATTCAACGGGCGATAAAATCGTCACCGCGCGCCGTATGGTCTATGTGCGAGTGAAAGCGTGCGAGTATCAGCCGGCGATCGCGGCTCAATCTCGCGCACGCAAGGGCGTTAAGCGGGAAGGAGGTGCGCCGTCTTCCAGATCACGCGCAACGCTCCGGAGGGAGGGTAGGGAGTTGGAGGGCGTTTTACTCCACGCCGCCCGAGCGACTGCACGCGCCCGCCAAGCTGCAAGGCTCCGCAAGGCTCCGGGGGGAGGGTAGGGAGGGAGGAGGCGGGGGCAGAGTCCTTCCTTCCTGCGCTGTGTTTTCGCGGCTTAGTTCGCGTTGATGCGAGCGGCATGACGAAGGTCAATTCGCTCGCTGCTGCAGCCGTGCTTACTCCTACAGCGTTTTGAGAGCGAGTTTCCGCGGTCATCGAGTGAGCTGCGTTCATGTTTGCTTATGCGCGCGTCACACCATGCTTGGTAATTTAGTTGGTATGCCTATGTTTACAAGTTTATACGGCCGATAAAACTACTATCCTTACTTCGTGTAGCTCTCTACTAGTTTGCTATCGCAAGAATGCTTCGCCTTTCGGGCGAAAGTGCGACTTCTTTATTGCGATAGCAATAATACGGACAATCGAGGTGAGAACAATCGAGACAATCGGCCATGATATCCCGGATGCGACGGCCCATGCGCGTCCCGAGCGGACCAGGACCCTCAGCGTGCTTGGCCAACGTCCTCTAGATGAATGGAGGTGTACTTTTAGCGGCTGTTGTCTGATCCTGCGCAGCCGACAGTACGTGCGTCCCGTACGCCGAGTGTTGCAGGTCACGTGATCTGCTGGGAGTGCCAGGACCCCCTTTCCCCCGCTTGACCTCGCTCTGCGGTCTGCTAGCCACCATTGTTAACTCAGTTGGCAGAGCGACCGCCAAAAAAGGGCTTAGTCACGGGTTCGATCCCCGGACCTGGAGGAAGTTTTCAACTGCGAGACTCTTTCTGAGAGACCGGTGTTCTATATATAGCTTCGTGCTACCTTCTTGTAAGTGACAACTTTACCTCTCACGAAACTTTCTCCACCTTTCGCCATTCCACAGAACTGATTTGCCACGTCAAATTAGTGCACTCATCTCAAGATTAGCATTAAAAGACATTACAAGCATTGTAGATAGGAACGTCCTGAACAACGTTTATAGAGCTTTCGTTTTATAAACGTTAACATAGACACCAGCAAATAGCATACGCCTGGAAGGATGGTAATTGTATTTCTGGAGATACGGCCTTCAACTTGCTTCTGTGCTTGAAATTTGCCGTGTTTTTGTTAATTACTGTTTTTTGTGCAACTACATTAATGCTACTTGGTCACTGAAGCTTGCTACCAGCACTTACATCCCTTTTACAGTGAAAATATGCGATGAGTAGCCGAAGCTATCTGATGCTGACATTTCTATAATAAATTAAAAAACCTACGTCTGATAGGCTACTTTAGCCAAACTAAGTTTCACCAAATAAAGAAGAAATTCTAGAACGTAGTGACTGATTTCCTTTTCATTATTACTGCCAACGGATCAACAGTATGGGAGCAATGGAAACTGCAGGCCGGAGCCAGCGTTTCAACAAGGAGGCATGTTTTCGTCATGAGCCCTGACAAGAGCGCCAACATCTCCTAAATATCAAGTATTAAAAAACAAAAAACTTCCATCTCCCTGTGAAACCTTTTACATACACTTTGAAAATCCTGCGTGATCCTGAAAAAAGAAGAAAACACCCAGCACTCTGGTAAACGTTGAGAGAACTCCAGTGTCACCTGAAGAACTCCTGAAAACTCCACGAAAAAGACTGAGAGGTTGTCTCGCAATCAGAAGAACCATACACTGCTTGCACGCGGCAGCAGGCAGACGAGTCCCGTCCTCAGCGACGTCAATTTGCATGTCGGAGATGCAAGACACCCGCCGCAAGCGAGTCCTCCCTGATATCCCCTGTCCTCAGTTTGCATTTGCTCCTTGTTCATACAGTATTTTTGCACATTTGGGTCGCGAATCTGCGAATCGCGCGTATACGCACGTGTAGCAGGCCGGTGGCGTGAAGGAAGAGCGCCGGCGGTGCTCTTAGACGTGCGGCAATGTCGCAGGCACCGCTTCTCGATTATTGCTGTGAGCGCGATCCGGCACTGTGGTAAAGTGCACGAAATTAGCCATACGGAGAGCATCTGCCAGTCCCCGATGCGGCGTGAAGCTCCTATAGCGAAGCGCTTAGAATGCTCGGCTGGGAAATGCCCGATCGTTTGTCCACTGCCAGGTCGGTTAGGGTATTTTTCTTTACGCCACACCACGTAATTTTCTTTACGCCACTTCTGAACGTAGGCATAAAGAGCGAACACGATCAGCCCATTTCCCGGTCACACAGTTATCATTCGCAGTAAAACATATATTTATGCGTTGTCGACCTAAGCATGACACGTGTAAACTACTTTGCGTAATCCAGCCGATTTTAAACGTACTATAATTCCCATGCATTGAAACGTAACGTTTCATTAGTGTAAATGCTCAGACATTTGAATAAAAAGTTGCCTTGCATATATTACAAACATTTCCTGATTATAATTCGATTATATGTGTTTTTTTTTACACTCGATGAAGTAAGCAAATGCTTTCGAGGTTGCTCGGACTACCATAGTTCCGCGCGCAGGTCTTGATGCAGCAACTACAAAATCACGTCTAAATGAAGTTCGCTTTTTTAGAACATTAAGCGGTCAGTTGGTGTTTCTTGCGATTTTCATGAGGGAAGAGAGTCGCGCTCGCTTATAGTTTCATGTACTGTCATGTAATGTCATGTCATGTTTTTTTTTATTTTTGTGTCTTTCATTTTTTTATATCCGTAAACGGTCTTTCCTCAAGTAAACTGACCTTGCTGACCCTGATGTAACTACGATCAGACAGTATATTTTTAAGGGAACATAAATGTAACTTCCCTGTTCGTTTCTTTGCGACATGAGCTGTATTTATATTCTATAGGCCCACGGTAACCTGTAATAAAGGACTAAAGCTTTCTGCTTGGAGGCAAAGTGAAAAAAAGAACAAAACTTACCGATTATGACGTCTTGCTCGCACTTTCGAGTGATGAATGGAACTGATGGATACAATCGCTGAGACTCCTGGAAGGAAAGACAAAACACTCGCAAAAAAAAGTCTGGGTAGCTTGATATCCTTAAAATTTCGAATCAATTGGCCCGATTGAAGATAGGCCTACATTGAAGCGAGGAAATGTAAAACACTCAAACTGTCCATAATGATGCATTTATTGTTCAAATGAAAAAAAAATGACGCGTAGGTATTTGTTCTGCACGCATTGCACCAATGCGCAGCCGGACTTTATTTTCAGGTAATAAAACTGGCCTTCCATTCAGGTGTTTTTTTTTTTTCGCTTCACTGAAGCCCCGCAGACTAAAGACTGCATGTGAGAGAAAATTAGCGCTCCCTCCGCTCGGTCCCTGCAAGTGCGACAGCGACGTCACTCCGAGTTGTTAAGTGATGTATTCTAAACCAGCAGGAAGACATCGGAGTCTGAAATCTCGGGACGAAACACGCGGGACGGCCACTGTCACTCCCGCTACCCCTAGAGACAGCACCGCATTCTGACTGGGTGAAAAAGTGAACGTTTTGAATGTTTACTTTATTTTAACGCACTCAGAGTGATCAAAGTTTGTTTTAAATGTTCAACTGCGCTCGACCTTTATGTAGGTGTATAACAGACGCTCAAATCTCGTCAAATGCGATCCGGTAGACCAGCATGGCAAAGAAAGGTCGAGGCAGCGATTTCAAACGTGATTTTAAGGTTGTAACTACCACGGAAGCATCGTCTATCAGCAAGCATGGGTTTAAAGGTAGTGCTGGCATATTTTTTTCTGAATTTTAGCACTTGAAGCTTGACCTAAAGAACTTCATTTCTTTTTTAGATGGCACAGAGGTTGAGCCGATGCACTGTGCGTGTAGAGTCTGTGAATAATTTCTGCTCCAGTAGTTTCACGCACTCAATTTTATTTCTCCTGACTGTTAAAATTTACACTTCTTGTACTACCTCATAAAGACAAAATTATCTTAGATCAATCTTCAGGTGCTGAAAGCGAATAGTTAGGTTGTGCACATGCGCAACGCGCATTTTGTCGTAGCTAGATACGATTATATACCGGGTGTTTCAGCAAACTCTTTCAAATATTTTTGAAGGTTGCATATGTTAGATAGCACAATTCTAGTTCATGAGCTAGTCTACTAGAAGAAGCGGACATTACTTGCACAAAAAATCGAAAAACATAATCAACTATTGAACAAAAATACATTACTTAAGTGTTTAACTCATTAACTTATGGCCCATGCTGGAATTTACAAATTCTAGCTGCGGAGTTCGCATGGCGGATTCACTTGGAACGAATTGCGAGGATGACACCAGCTTCGAGATATTAATTCCCGAACTTTGCGGAGAGATGCATTGGCGTTCCGGTTACTTTTGTGCTTCAATGCATAAAACAACGTTTTGTTAATAAAGTAACTGCAAGTAACATCACTACTACGGTCAACAACGTGCACACTCCAACGCCACCTTGTATGGACGAGACCGCTATTTCAACCAAGCAGCCGCTGCCAATCGTTGCTCGCGTACATTGAGAAGCATAGAACACGCGAGCGTGAGGCTGCGCTATGCGGAACGCCAGGGCAGCTTCGTGTCGTCTTCTGCATTGCTCGGGTGCGCCAAAGCTGCATGTGCTGAATCGAACCAATCTAACTGCGCTCGCAGTATTGCTGCGAGCGCAGCAATACGAAGACTGAGCCTTCACTTCTCAAATGATTCATGAAACCAGACAGTGGAGCAAAGTCGGAGCCGTGAGACCAGCCTTGTGTTTGCGCACCGCATGTAAACGGCTGGCTGTTTCCCCCGGCGGTGAATGAACCGCATTGATTTCAGCAAACTGTTCTCTGTTGAGGAAAAGGATTTGGTTCCTTTCTTGAACAGCTGGAGGTAACAAGAGGCGACAAATTGTTTTTCCGCGTTGGAAAACTTCAATGGCGTCTATGTAGTTCATTAAGGCCTAAGCTGGTGAAACCGCCTGCCTTTTACATTCTGCACACAAACACGAGGCTCAATTCTCCATGACAGCGATGCGCTACTGAAGAGACATTCTTTTGAGAGCAACAGAGGCTTTCCGAATACTAAATGCAGCAGACGACACGAGGCCACGCTGTCAAGTATCACTGTACATGCGCAGGCTTGCTTCGATGCGCGGCCACGCTGGCTACAATAGCACTTCATGGAGCCTGGCCGCGCGCTCTCGTGGTCCCCTAAACTCTGTTGTGCATAGGAGCTAAAGGGCCTCGATGCCTGTGGAAAAGCGGAACAAGCTCATGTGCTCTACACAGCAGTGAACAGATTTTTACTTATCAGCAGTGCATGCACTCTGATTTAGCAAATGTTGGAATACCGAGAACTGCACCCTTCAGCTCAATTACAACAAATCTTTAGAGAATATATGTTTTTTGAAGGCAGAAAATGCCTCTAAAGCGACTGTTAATAAGTAGCATCATCAAGAACTTTGCAACATACGTGACAAGGTCCCACTGGCCCTCTTAGTTACAGGGTGTTTCTTCTTTCTCCTTTTTAAAAGACTACACAATTTTTTTACAAATCGTTTGTCGCAGATAGCGCAATTATAGACTGAGTTTCATTACTCGTAGAGGTGGGGGGAAAAAACAAAACAAGCCCGTTCCTCTTCAAGCCCACAAAATCAGATGTCTTTAGCGCATAGGATGTCCACATGATTCTTTTTTCTCGTTTGTATACTTAGTGCGTACCTCAAAGGTGCGCGAAACTGTGCGCCCTCTCTCTCCTCTCTCGCTCTCTTTTCACCACTACATCCCCTTCCCGCAGTGCAGAGTAGCAAACGGGACCTGCGTCTGGTTAACTTCCATGTTCTTCCTTCTTTCTCTCTCTCTATCTCTCCCTCTCTCTCTCATACACATACACACGCATCTTCTGATCTTCTGATTCTGTTCTTCTGATCCCCTTAACCCAGAGCGGAATCACCGAAATGGATGATGTTCTGCTACCAGACCTCTTCCTCTCTCTTGTTAACTTCAAGTTAAACCCCAAGCCCACCCCTTCCATAGGCGAGTTTACATTACAGCTAATAACGCCAATCTTGACGTAAAATTCTACTTTCAGTGCTGTCACATTCGTAGACTGAATGTGAACACATTCGAGATCTAGGCCACATAATCGGAGAGTACGTATAATTTACACCTTCCAGCATGCTTTACTTTCGGCATCACTCCCGTACGTGCTTTTGAATTGAAGGCTGCATCGTCTGTCACCTGCGCAATCCTGCGCGGAATGCATTTATTTATTGTCATTTAGTTGAATATTGCGGAAATCTCAAAAGCTTGCAATCAAGGTCAATTAATCGAAGACTGAGCCTTCACTTCTCAAATGATTCATGAAACCAGACAGTGGACGCATACGTCCAATATACAATGTCTTCTGCGCACCACGGTGCTGAGCCCGGAGCACTGCATTCTGGGCTGCAGAACGACTGCTTCTCATGTACAATCAATGATACACAAGCCATCAAGAGAATGCAGTGCTAACTGAATGTATGACAATTTAACAATCCTTCTCACCTTTAGACAGCACTCCATGTACTTCATTTGCTTCAAGTCTTCCGAAGTGATGGGCCGGGTCTGGTTGGCGCCAAATATTGCGTCCAGCTCTTGGTGTATGAGTTCTTGGTGCTCCGAGTAGAGTCCAATAAGATACAGGGCCCAGCTCATTCCCATGGCTGTCGTGTCGTGACCCTTTAAATTCGTTGCACACAACATTTTGCATAAAACGAGCCAAAGAGAATAGGGCACTGTGGCTAGCAATACAGACTTTATAAAACGCTTTGTTTAATTAGAGAACCGTTTGTTCATGTTTGCAGGACAAGTAGCGGCGACAATAATTACTCATGGCCATCCCAGAAGCAGTCCAAAAAAATTATGGGGTTTTACGTGCCAAAACAACGATCTGATTATGAGGCACGCCGTAGTGGGGGACTCCAGAAATTTCTACCACCTGGGGTTCTTTAACGTGCACTAAAATCTAAGTACACGGGTGTTTTCGCAATTACGCACCCACCGAAATGCGGCCACCATGGCCGGGATTCGATCCCGCGACCTCTTGCTCAGCAGCCCAACACCATAGCCACTGAGCAACCATGGCGGTTTCCCAGAAGCAGTCAACGAATGCCACAAGCCATGATGCAGAGGTGCAGTTGTTTTGGTACATCCTGAGCTAGTGACCTTCCGGTGCTTTTTTTTCCCCTCATTCAGTGCAGGGCATCAAACCACAAGTTATTCTGGTCAACATCAGGACCTTTCTTTCTCGTCTCTTTCCTTCCTTTAGAGGCTAAATAAAAAGGATAGTAGCAGCTATAACAGCCTCATGTCTCGTTACTTAATTTGCGTGTGATGAGCGCGAAAGTTTATGTACTATGTTGATGGGACACAACATTGCAAGTTTTTATTTCGGAGCTTCAGCTGTAGATTTCAAAATCATAAAACGTTAGCACTAAAAACTGCTGAGTACACTGGCCGTACACATGCGAATGACTGTGTTAGGATGAATAAAAAAAATACATTGGTGCACTGCGCGCGCTATCAGTTTGGACAAATAAGCTCCAATGAAGATTGGCACGAAGAATTGAAAATGAAAAGAATCGTAATCAAAACACGGCCCTATGGACCGCATTTTGTAGGGATTCTTTTCATCCGATACTATACATTCCTTTTCATCTGTCCCATCGCGTGGTACATCCCGACGATAACAGTGGCACAGCTTCATTCGAGCGAACGCAAATGGCAAACAAACTGGAAAACGAAAAGAATCGTTACACTATATGGCATAGAAGAAATCCCATGCATAGAACAAATCTGTAAAATGCACTTCAACACAATACGAAGCGACCTGTTTAAGGACAGCGGACTGATAGCAGCACTGCAGTCCTCTAACAAGCAAGGTTGATTCACATGGGTCGCGAAATTGGGGCTCAAATCTGGTTCAAAGCCAACAGCCAGCGACACCAGTACGAAGGATGGTCGACTGGAGCACGACTATACACAGTGCTAAATACCGTTGCGGGAGGCCAATTTTGCTACTATAATAACTTTTAATATATAAATTATCAAAAAAAGTTATACGTTCAAAGAAAAGAATGTCTGTTATTCCCACAGAAAAATACGGATACTCGAGGCGCATTCACGCTGCCATTGTCGTCACGGTATGAAGAGCGCAAGCGTAGCCCACACGCGGAGAGTTTGGTGTTTGCAGACGCGAGTGACGCGGACGCGCAGCGCGTTTGGCTGCAAAAACGACGAAGCCATGCACCATGACGCTCTACTCAAGTGGCTCTGCAGCGGAGTCAGTGTAGCGCTCTGCCCACCGCTTCTGGCATGCACAAGCATTGTGCGCACGCTCACTAGCGTTCCTGCTAAGCAGCTGTGTGCATGCCACATCGCAGTGCGTACACCGGTTCAAGTGGAAGGGGCAGTAAATGACAAGCTGAAACAATCTAATGCTTTCATTGTAGTCTAAGAAACGACTGCGGTCGGTCTCATCTCGTGCCCAGTCGAGGTGCGCCTCCTGCAACGCCGCTGGTGGAGCTCCTCAACACGACAGTGCTATGAGACGCCTGGTAGCCGCCAGGGCACTGTTTCAGCTACGCAGAAGCATAGACCTGGACGCCTTGGTTGCTGCGTCGCGGTAACATGTCGTCCACGCGTATCCACGTGTGGAACACTGTTCGAGGAGCTTGAGCGCAACGCTCAATCTTGCTACTGCTCGCACTGCTTTGCCCTTCAAACGAAAATGGTAATTTGTTCGTTTAAAACAGATATTTAATTTGTTGGCGCCATCTGTTAGTCCGAGGACAGATTGACATGCCTTTCTCTTTGCAGGTGCGCTACATCTCTGGGACTTGTGCGCGGTGAAAGTAAAATATGGCTACCGGTTTTGTGCTTTCATTTTCCTGGTTCTGTCCGAGCTTTGATGTGCCTCTGCGTTCTTGCGTGTTCGCGGCTATCACTTGGCTTCGAATTTCTCTGCTCCAAATTTCTTTGTGAACACACAGTATGCTTAAGGTTCCTCCCGCTTGGCCCGGCCCTCTCTCCGCCATGTTAAGTGAAGCTGTTTTGGTAGCAGGTTGCCCAAATGTTGACGGTGCTGATGTAGCGCAACATCTTTTCTATGAAGCATTTCGAAGGTTAAACGCGGTGTGTTAAACAACTTGACATGTGTTTGCTTCACACACAAAGAGCAGAAATACTGCAAACTGCGGTTTGATGATCGTACCATTGATGATGTTGGCCATTTTTTTATCAATTTAAACTTTCCGCTCAACACCGTTAAGAGGAAGATATAGCTCGGCGCAAACTCCGATTTCCCAATTCAAATAAATGTTAAAGCGCAGAAATGCTCTTATGCGACAAACGCGGGCCCGATTTGAATTAATTTTGTTGCATTTGAGAAAGTTAAATTCTAGCAAGTATACGAGTATGAAGCATAATTTGATTTAGAACTTAGGGCATATTTTTTTCAGAAAGTTTCTGCAAATAACAAACTTTCAAAATAAATTTAAGCATGAAGCTTGCAATCCTTCACTCTGCACCAAAAACAGATATCGTAGTACTAGAAAGTTCATCTGTTAAGAGCATCTAAAGTGGACAAATTGAACGTATGAGAGTGCAGGTTACGTAATGTTGTCATAATACTTACGAATGGTTTGCAAAAGTCCTTCTACCAAATTAGTGATATATTTGAGAGCGGTGTATGATACATCAATTTTGTCTGCTTTATATGTCCTAGTCGGTACAATTTACAGAATTGTGATATATTCATGTAATGCTGAGCTGTAGAATAAAGCACATAAGTTCTGTTCAATTTTGCAATTTTCAACAATTTTTGTAACAAAATTCAATTTAGATAAGAAATCTGCTTCTTACAGCACATTTTCTTTTAAAGAAAATTGCTGCAGCAAATTTTTTTAAATGCAACAAGTCTCAATAAATTCGGTGAACTGGGCGCAGAGGAAAACCATTTCTTTGTTCCCATGTATTTAGACAAAAGGCCCGAGATAAAGCTTTACCTTAAGTGCTTATCTAGGACGTCTCTCAGAACAGCACACGCACTTTTTCCCCACCACATCCCATAAAGAGAAAAGGTTCATTTACCGACCAGAGCACGCTTCGATTTCCCGCCAAAATAACATGACAGTGAAAGCAGTCGCAAAATTAGCGTCACGCTCTCCGCGCAATAAGGTGGCAGCAGGGGGGGGGGGGGGGGGGGTATGCTGTAAGAATCCACCTAGTGGACTGTCCACTTTGGCTGTCGCCATTGGTTCCAGCACCACGAGCGAGAAGGAGACTGGCTGGCACCTCTGCGCTCGTGGTGGTGGAACCAATGGCGACAGCCGAAGTGCACAGTCCACTAGGTGGACTCTTACAGAATACCTCCCCTGCTGGACTACATAATTCTCTATGTTCGACGTATGTGTGGATATGAGCTTCTTGGAAGCTTCGATACCGTGTACACAGAACTTGTGCAAAAGCACAAACACGAGAGTTCCGGGAGCGAGGGCTGCTATCATTCGCACGCGGCACTCCATACCGTCGCTGTTTATCTTATCACGGCCAATGATAACATTTGCCACTGCTGCCGTGCGGATTCTCAAGCCGCGCACATGATAGCGGAATGGTTCTGCAAACCACCAAACGTAAAAGAGAATCATTGACCTTAAGCACGGTTGTTAAAGACTAAAAATCCGCACTAAGATGTCAAAAATTATGTAATGCTGACTGCACCGATCATGATTTGTTTTAACGTTCAGAGGTGAGAACCCTTAGAACGAACACGCAAGCGCCTGACCGACAGTACCGTCTGCGCCGTATGCTGATAGCCACCGCTGCTATCGACGAGGGCACAGAGTTCTCGGCTCAAAGCCTATTGCCCACAGCATGCGTCAAAACGACGGCTTGTATCGTTCCCATTACGGACGCGGCCCGCTTTTTCATTTATTTATTTTGTTTGTTTGTTTGCTTGTTTCACTTCGGAGGTGTAACTGCACGTATGATGGACCAGGCTACAAAAAATTTAAAAAAGCATCTCTCTTCGGCTCACGTCCGTGATTTGAAATCGTGGTTTTGGCATGCGGTATGATCTCCGCTCTAGACAAAGTCAGAGCCAAGTACAAGAGACAGCACACAATACTGGATTCCTGGACGTACAGTCCAGGAATCCAGCATCACAGCAGTATTTTTCGGAGCAAGTAGATCGCTTGAAGGCGTCTGGCTACCCTGACCACGTGTTAGTTTCAGTAGATGAGGTGCAGGTTAAAATAATTAGAAAGCAACCTCTCTGTTGGCAGAGAAGCGATGGAACAAATAAGAAAGACAAAGTAGCAGTAATTCCGTACATTCATCGCCTATCACGTAATCTTAAGAAAGTAGCACAAAGGTCGAGTGTTAAAGTAGTATTTTCTGCTTCCTTGAAGGTGCGCAAGGCTGTGCTAGTTAAAAGAACCATGTTCCAGTAAGCCGGGTGGTTGCACTGTGAACAATAAAGTAAATTGAAGGAATGTTAAACTGCGAGAAAAAACGAGGGCAAGGAACACACGATAAACCACTGCGCTCGTGGTGTTTTGCGTGTTCCTTCCGCTTGACTTCGTTTTTTCGCGCAGTTTTAACCTTCCTTCAAGTATGAACCAACTAGCCAGCAAGAACATCCTACATAAAGTAAAAGTCGTCGAGTGTCAAACCGGCGTGGTTTATAGAATTCCGCTCTCCTCCGGAAGGGTGTATATAGGACAAACCAGTCGCTGCTTAAACGACCGCCTAAGGGAACACTGCAATAATGTCTAAAACGGCGAAAATGGGCGTCTCGCCGCGCACTGCAAAAAGGGTACCTGCAATCCAAAATTTGATAGCTGCACCGTTACAGCCCGGAATCATAATGAATGGGCGAGGCTTATCACATATCGATTGAGGCGAAGTCGATATGTGATAAATAAGAAAATGTGTGAGTATAGCGTCCTTGACGTTGATAGAAAAGGAACTATGGTTTTGGGATGTGTAATGACTGCAGTGCGCATGTAAATAGTCACGTGTGTAAGCGGATATATAAGTGATGACTGGATTTTCGAATAAGCAAGCTGAAAGTTGCGCTATGTGTGTCTCGTCTTCACCTTTCGTCCTCGTCTTTTAAGCGCATTTACATCACCGTACAGCCCCGTCGAGAAAGCGCTTTCTGCTCTATACCTTTACACCAGGGAGGAGAACATAATCCAATTATCCGCCCCCCTCCATCCGCCTTCAAAAAAAAAAAAAAGAACCAGCCCTAAACGAGCCACCCTATATATCAATTTATTATTTCCTTTTTTTTTCTCTTTTTTTTTCTTTTTTCCAGCGAACGATCTGGCCATCGACCTGTGTATTTCAGCAGACTGCACGGACGGTTGTGTCAGCCATGCGTTCACGTGCTGATATTAGAATAGAGAGTTTTAGATTAGGGGGACGCAAGCGTTGGGGCCCCCTAGCTTCTGGGGCCGTGGTACTGCGCATGTGCAGACCCCTCTGCACATGCGCAGTACCACGGCCTCAGGAGTTAGGGAACCCCAACGCTTGCGTCCCCCTAATCTAAAACTCTCTATAATATCTCAGCTGTACTGTGCTACGTTCAGTCACATGGCTAAAATTTCCAGGTAGTAACTGAAGAACTTCCTGAATGGTACTGTAGATGGTAGCGAGCTCATGATGCTACTGATTCGACACCGCTATAGCCTCGCGAATTATGTATGAGGATAGTTACTGTACCTCAAACATAAAAGTGTCGACTTCTTCTCGAACATCTTCTTCGGTAAAATTTTCAGGGTCTTTGATGTGCTCTCGCAGAAGGATATCGAGGAATGGTTTCCTGGTTTTTCCTTTCATGCCGTAGATGTCACTTTCACTGGATGTTTCCTCGAGAGACTCTCGCAGTTCGGGACACGACAGAAGCTCTCCCTTTCGCTCACGGATAACCTGCAAAATTACATCGCACGGATGTGGTACTACAAACTTGTTGCATAGTTAAAACCATTCGGAGGACAGACAAAAGAAACAGAGGATCGTGTAACAAGAATGGTAAAAAGTCAGAGTTAGTCTAAGCTTCCGGTGAAAATGCAGCTTTGCGTATGTGCCTTCACACTCCTTTTAAATATTGATCTTCAACGAACTCGCTGAAGTTGTCATCAGCAGCAGCATTCTAAATTATGTTGACTGCACGACGAAGGGACGGAGACCGTTCCATCATCAATTACCACAGTTCTGAGTCAGCCGATTGCATCCTATATCAGCAAAGTTCCTAATCTCCTCACACCACCTAATTCCATGTCAACATCGACTGCATTAGCCCACCCATTGGAATGCTTTGTATTGCTATATAACATTACTGGTTATCTGCTCTCTACGTCCCATTGCCTGAGCTGCCAAGCTCTACTCCCCTTCAATGTCAGCTAGAATAGGAGATGTAGCTGTTTGCTTGCTTTCTAAACCATACCGTCGCATTCCGGTCTCTTAACGTTCTGGCTATCCTATTCGGTTCTGTCGTTCCTTGGTTGCATGCTCACTTCGCTTTTAAGCGTCTTCCTGACTTTCCAAGTTTCGGTCGCGTGGCTTAGTACTAGCAGAATGCACTGATTACATGTTGTGGTCACTCACACACCGCTCATGGCGCACACGCTCTCATTGCACGCACCGTACAACCACCGCGGGTTAGAGCACTCCGAGCCTACATGCACACAGGGTGCGGCGTCCGCGCCTGCTGCTTCGGCTCCGTGTGCGTACGGGCCGCTACGCGCGCGCATCCAGCCGGTCCTAGCTATAGGGGAAGGTGAGCGCGCGCACGCAGCAAGGGAGGCCCTACGTGTTGCTCTCCGGACAGAAACAAAATACATTAATTAGACTGGGTTTTGATACAACACGTTTTAACAATGCAACCGAATCGGAATCTAATTGTAAAACAAAAAACAAACAAATGGTTGCCGGTACGTGGCCGCTAACGGTGCACCTTGACAGAGAAAAACAAAGAAGAACCCAGTATAGAGAGACCGTGTATCCTTTGGTCAGCTCCTGCCATCGCACACCCCACAGCATAGAGAATAGAAAGAGAAACAAACAGAGGAACAGACAAGTCCCTGATCGGAAGGCGCTGCCTCAGGAGATCGAGATGACGGAAGAGTGCGCGCGCCCGCTGAGGCAGGGACCCCAACGAGCCAAAGTAACCATCGATGCACCCTCCGCCGCCTGCATGTCGTCTCCCCAGGACCCGTCTGTCGCGCGCGCAGCCAGAGCGCGCGCAAGCAAGAACCAGAGCGGGCGCATGCAAGGGCCCGAATCCCGCCATACCTCGGCAGATGGGGCAGCCCGTTGACCCCCTCGTAGGGCGGGATGAGATCCGAGTGACAGTGTTTTATAACTCAGTGCCACCCCGTCCAGGCAGGGATGCTGGAGACACGCAGTTATCGGAAACGCAACGGCGCGCGCAACTATTGCAAGCACTCCAAACCCCTTAATGTATCTACCTCTTTTTTGAAAGATGTAGGTATGCTGCCCTTTTTACAGCGAAGCTGCTAAGGGCTCAGTCTCAGATGGTAGTGTCCACGTGTAGAAAAAACTCTGATTGGCCGTATGCTATATGTGCAAGTGAAAGCGCGCGAGGGACGCGCGCTTTCACGGGGAGCGAACGCACGGCGGAGAGCAAACGCGACTTCTTCCGTCGCGCGAAATGCCATGGGGGGGGGCGAGAGAGGGAGGGGAGGCGACGTTTAGCTGCGGCACCAAATGCGTATCTTGCGACCGGGCGCAAGGGGAACTGGCGACTCCATCTCCCACGCGAAAGCAGGACAGTGGGAAGGCAGCGCGGGAGGGAGGGGTTGCGGCTTCTGCTCTGCGAGCAACTTGTATTTTGCGCGGCGCCGGGCGGTCGCGCGCACCGTATCTTGAAAGCGATCTGCAACACGGCTCCTACCTTTGTATGCGCTGTGATTTCGCCGCTCAGTTTCCGTTGAAGCGACATACCGCACGAACCTTCGCTCGCTGCTGCTGGCGCGCTTGCTCCCGCCAGTGTTTTGACAGCGGTTGTGTGCGGTCACATAAGCAACGCGCTGATCTGTTGTCGATGGTAGCGGCGTTTTGTCAGCGTTCGCATCGCACGCGCGCGGCATTGGGGACGTGTTTATGAAGAACGTGCCAACCGTTGCCGTACACCCCATGGCGATGTACCGTAGCGACCATAAGGCCATGGTCCCTGTGGTCACTAAATGAATGAAAACCACTGGATCATATATATTCCTCATTCTTTAATAGTTCAAATAACCAATTACACCATCACATCGTAATAGTCATAATTGGAAATACATAATTCCCACCATAATACAGCTTCGCTGGTCTTCTATCTCCACCCCAGTGGAAGGGCTGACAGTTTTTTTTTTACTTGAGACCATCTACCATATAAATTCCCGCCCATTTTTCTTAATCTGTAGAATTTCTTCTCACGATCCAACTACAACAACTAGATAAATGTTTTCCTGTGCGGCTCCAAGAGCAAACTCATGCTCCCTCACCAGATTATTGAATATTACCTTCATTTTTCGTATACTAACCATAAAGCTACCTTTAGACATGGCCGGTTCATGTCTTCAATCATTTTTTTGCAAGTAATCACTTTTCTATTTGTTTTACACAGTATCCTCTTGCGTAATGTACTCAGCCTTTGGGTGATCTCTTTTGCATTACTTTCTGCTCGATACACTTGATGCTATCGCACATAATTTAAACTACGAAGACAAGTTGCATATAAGAGAAATAAGTATTTTTTGGGGAATAGCAGTTAGCTCCGTAGCTGTATTACGTTTGTAGCGGTAGACAGTACGTACTCAACCTATGCGCATGAACCTAAGGTGCGTATTCTGTTCATGAGCTTGTGCGTGGGCAAAGATTGTATAGTAGCAAATTTAAGACCCATGAATGGACCAGTGAACCCTCCCATGTGTGATTTTCATTCATGTAAGCATGCCAAATTTTCTTATTGTCATGACTTTGTTGCTTTATGTACAGCTGATCATACAGGGTGTTTCATTTTAGCTGCCCCAAATTTTTAAAAGTACCCTGTGGCAGATAGCACAATTATAATCCTTGATCTAAACTACTCGATGAGGTGGCCTTTACTTCCACAAGAAATCAAAACGCCTAATTGATTAATTAACATAATTACGCTAATTAACTTTCTAATTATTTATTTTACGGAACATCTTTCAATACACCAATTATATCCCTTGAGTTCGCAAGGCGTATCCACTTGGAACGAATTGTGAGGATTGAACCGGTTTCGAGATATGAACTTTGTTAACTTTGTGCTTCAATGCATAAAACAGCATTTTCCTCAAAAAGTTCACTGGAACGCCCATGCATGTCATCGGACACTTTGAAAACTAATATATGATATATGGTATACTTGTTCCGCACAGGTGCAAAGCTCACCTTTATAAACAAGTTAAACTATTCCTTTAGATGTAATAAAATCGTTGCAACTGTCATAGTTTCTTTTCCGAAGGCTTTCCATAAATTTAGTGCATGCTCCTGATTCTGAATTTTGTTACACGGATGTTTATGAATTTCGCGTATGGCATTTGGCCGCTCATTCGATTTTCAGCGCCGCCAACCACCATCGCAATGTGACCACGAAAGAACGGCGCCGCGTTAGGCATTGCCAAAAGGCACAGACGTCAGCGGAAGAGATTTTTCTTTTTTAAGGCTTAGTCTTAGTACAATACTTGGCAGAAGGAGTTGTGTTTTAAGCCTCAGTAAGCGATTACGTGCGTAGATGCGCAATGTGAGAGGCATTCAATAAAGAAATGCGGCTACGAGACACCTATGAAGTTTCTTCTGTTGTCATGCTTTGCTTCTTGACCAGTCTTGTTCCTGGCACGAACACATATCAAGCATTCTTCTTTTTTTTTTCAATTTTTGTTAGATATGGCAGCAAGTAATTACAAAACAGCGTCGCATAATTTTAGAAGAAAGTTGCTTATATTTAATAAGTGAGATCGCGAACTCCAGCATAGCTGAGCTGCAAGCACATGCAGGGATAGGAACGATAGTCAATGAACTTTTACAGCGTGAATTGACATGGAAGCTGACATAACTAGAGTGCTGTGGGAACGAAATAGTAATATCTCCTCTAGGCTGCAATTCATTCTGCCCATTGAAAATTATTGTCACCTCATTTCTTGCATATTCAGAATCGATGAAAAGCGTACAGCTGTGAAATGATTGAGCATTTTCAATTCATCAGCGAGTTTTACCAAGTTTACAGGATATGGACGCCATGCGACGACTCTCTACATGACTTTCAGATATGAGAACATCAACTTTTCATGTCTAGGTTACTTATAAATTGCCTACGTAGCTATTTTAAGAATATGTCTGACGTAAAACTGCGAAAAACCATGAAAGACGTGAACCATCTACAAGAATACATACTGACACCGTGAGCAGACACCTCGTCGTTTAGCTTACAAGTATTTTTACTAGAACACTTTACGCATATTGTTCGAATGTGTAGCACGTTCTAAATATGAATATTTTAATCAGTCCTTCGCTTTTGATGCCCTATCAATTGGCGGGCCCAATTGTGCACACAGCAGCTGAAGAGGATATGAACGTGCGCTGAACCCATTATTATTATTATTATTATTATTATTATTATTATTATTATTATTATTATTATTATTATTATTATTATTATTATTATTATTATTATTATTATTATTATTATTATTATTATTATTATGTTTGAACACGTATATAAAATTGGAAATAAGAAGGAAAGAGGAAATAATGCACCAGCACGAGCAACACAAATCATGCAAAGGCACCGTACAAAGCCGCTCGACGAAAACGACGGCGCAGCCACGACGAACAGCCAGCCTTGCTAGCGGTGGGAAAGAGGAGTTAAAGTTCCAAACGGGCGGCGTGGGGTCTTACCCTTTGCACAGGACGATCTGCAGTACACCTACCGTCGTCAGCGAATGAACCGCGTTAATGCGAGCGCCTGACCTTTGTCATGCATTACGGCTTCATGAAGCAAGTGCACTTGGAGTTGTAGTTTCACTACGCGAACACGAATCGCACGTTCACTCTCAAATTTATTGAGTTCATTTGACGGAGAGTGAGATGTTTGGCTTGAATCAATTATGGTGACATCAAATGCACTCAAAGCTTCGCCCTGCGGAGATGGCGTTTCATTCGATGAGGAGCGAACGTGTTAGGGTAAAAAAAAGAAACAACAATTCAGAGCCCTTCCACTACTACGAAGGTGGAAGCCAGCGAAGCTGTGACTATAGTTGGTCTGCTGTAGTGAATATTGCCCCCACGATGAAAATGGGTGTATCGTCGTTGGGCATCACCCTACCGAACATGTCTATCATGAACGTTCCAGTTGAGAAGCTCGCGTTGAAACCTGGCCGTCGTACTGGGCAAGTTGGCTCTAGCGTTGCCGAGGCGTGCCCCACCGTTGTCGAGTTCCTGGAGGGCAAGACGACGCTGACGTTTGGCCTCAACATCGCGCTCCCTCAACTCGGGGTCTGCGGCTCTTCGTTGACGTTTCGCCTGGGCTTCGGAAGTCATCACGCTAGAATCGGCACGTCGACGACGAGGCCTTTCCTGAGCGCGATCGCGGCGGCGTTTCTCAAACGCGTTAGGACACGTCGTCAGTTGCTCATGAATGGCTCATACCCCCTTAAGCAATGGCTCATACCCCCGTAAACGTGGTACGGCATCCAACGGCACGAGCGCAAACCAAGGTGCACCAACGAGCCAGATGCGGAAGAAGACGACGACGTTCGAGCCAAAGCTGATGATGATAGTTTTTTTCTACACGTGGACAATCGTTTCTAACAGCTTCGCTGTTAACATCGTGTTAACATGTGTTTAACAGCTTCGCTGTAAAAAAAAAACTTATTGAAAACAATATTATGTAGGCACACATTCTGAAACGCATTAAAATGAGTGACAATATGGCGCGAAATGTTACCTTCAGAGTAAATTGATGAAGTTCTCCGATTTTCTGATGGAACAGCCTACCAGGCTTCGAAAGACGGAATATCGCGTCTATCCAGTATAACGGTGACTCTATGCGCCTTGTGAAGCTGTGACCAAGCCTGTGCGCGTGAAAGAAATACACAGCTTTGTGAAGTCCACAAGGGTATTTTTTGTGCAAATTCAGCATGACAGTGTACCTAAAATGTACACCACACACAGTTTAATATGCGATTCAAAGAAACACTTACACTTGGATGGCTTGAACATAATCCGAATGCTCGTTGCTTTGAGCATTGATCGTGTAGCCCATTATAGTATCTGAAAATGAAAGTTTTGATTTTTGTAGCTACAAAAAAAAAATGCCCGATGTCATGACTAATATACACGTGGCATGTATATTTGCGTTCATACATATCGGCTCTGCACCAAGAAAACGGTCCCTCTTAGTAGTGCGCACAACAACACGGTACTATTACCGTACACCTAATCTAGCACGTCTCAGCGTCAGATAATAAAGTAAGTAATCTGTAAACCAGAAAATGCCAACTGTGGCGTTCAATTTGTCACATTTATGTTAAGTACTCGTCAATTACCTTACTCACTTTCTCAAAAACAGTAATGCCACTCTATTATCCCTGGCTCATTTCATGCGTACAGTCAACCACAAAAGCTTGCGGACCACGCGAGCGCGTGGCCAAGAGCCTCTTCGCGACACTTCCGCTACGTCACCAGCGATCGACAGCAGCGCTACGTTGAAGACGCATCCCTCCTTAAATCTATGGCCTGTCTATTTTCGCACTGTGCGCAAATATTTTCTACCTATCTCTTTCAACGCGACGCGCTCTTTGTTAGCCAGGGCTACTTGCTTATATTTTGAGAGCAGAATATCAGTACAAGTAATCAGACAGCGTATTCTTCGGCTGTTATCAGTTCTATTTTCGCGTAGCCACGCTGTTTTTTTTTTTTTCGTGAGTGCGTGAGTGAGCGGTGAGGCAGCCATGGGACACAGATGCTTAGTCAGTAGGCAGAATTTTTCCGTTCCTCCCCCATCGCTAAGTGACAGTAGCGGCCGGGATTTGATCGCCTGCGCCCAGGTTTTGCTGCGCAAAGCCCGAACCACCGCGCTGCTATAGTGGTTACATTTAGAAAAATAATAAATAATCGGGTGCGATGACTCTTTTTATAACCCTTTGCGACACGGCGTCCTCGTTTGGGGACTCGAACTTCGGAGGCGCGTCCCACGCCACGTGTTTCTTCAAATGACCTAAAACTCAGTGTGCACATTCGTGTCCGCTTCCTGATGGGACAACTAGCGGTCAGTTAACTTCATTGTCCTGCGTACTGCTGCAGATGATCATTTTGCTGGAGACACTACCATGTTAGACAATCGTTCGACGTGCCGCGTTCCAAGACCAACGTCAAGAGTATTTTTTTTCTCCGGTCGACACGAATACAACCGAAAAAGCAAGTGTGCATGCGTTTCGGGCCTAATAGTTGATTCTTTTTATGCAAGCATTGAAGCTGACGGATTTAAGAATAATTAGATAATGAGTTATACGCTAATCAATTTTTTTACTGAAACTCGCACAAAACAGCACATTGCTTCGTCTTCTTTCTTGGAATGTAATCGTGAGCGTCTTGAAATGATGCCATGCGCATTTGACGCATTTGCAGACAGTGCATCATAATTCATGTCTGAAGGGTATGAATTTATTCACAAGACATTTACAGAAGTGTCATGAAACATAGGTCTCTCAATGATCTAGTAGGAAGTGAAATGTCCGCCGTTTTCTAGCACCTTATTGATGCGTGTGGGCATCGACTCGTACAAAGATTCAGTAATCTCCGGTCGACCGCGCAGGCTTTTCCATTCTTGTGCGATCGCTTGCCACAGCGTATCGGCCGTGCGGCCGCGGTTGGCTCGTGTGGACAGCCGTTTCTTCAACATGCCCCAGACATTTTCTATGGGATTCAAGTCGGCGCCACATGGAGGCCACTCAAGCTGGCAAACAGCATGTTCTTCTAGCAATGACTGGACGATACGCGCTTTATGGATCGGGCTGCGGTCGTGTTGAAAAAAATAGCAGCCGTCGCTGAAGGGACCGTCCAGCGCATACGGAACGAGGTGTCTAGTGATGACGTCGCAGTACCGTGACGCAGTGAAGGGCCCTTCCAGACGCACAAGGGGACCAAGGCCATCTTTGCTGATTGCTCCCCACACGCTCACGGAACACCGTCCACTGGATAGAACACTCTGTGTGTAATTAGGCAGATATCTGCAAGAAATAGCATACAATTGGGTTCCAGCGGCGCGTCTAAAAATGTTGTGATTCCTCTTGCGTATGAACTTTATAATGCTGTTATAGAGTTGCAATAGAAAACGTGCAAACATCATTAGATAGTACTGAAAGACCCACTGGCAGCTTTTAATTAGCTTCAGAGTAAGTAGTACTATGAAACAATCGTTAATGTTTTCAACATAATACCACTACAGAAAAATCTCGTAATGTCCAAAAGCTCATTTTACGTGAAACATGTTGTGATGCAGAATTAGCTTCGTGAATTAACTGCCAATACACTGTAAACACACCTGCAGTTTAGTGGACGCCAAACCCGCTTCCGTTGGTCCCAGCGCGTGGAAAAAGTTGACTCGTCGCTAAAGATGACATCGCCCCATTTCTCTGTTGTCCAATCTTTCATTGCTGTAGCGAACATGAGTCGTTCTTGTAGCTGGCTGTCTGAGAGGCAGGGCTTCTGTGCTGCTACGAAAGACTGCAGGCCAAGCTCACTCAGCCTTCTTCTTACAGTCTCAGACGATACCGTGAGCGAGAGCGCTTCTCGGATATCCTCTGCACTTTGAAAAGGATCAGCCACGATGACGGCCGTAATCAGGCGGTCCTCTTCCTCAGTCGTGGCCCTTGGACGCCCACTGCGCTCCATATCTGTGAATCTGTCATCGTCGCGGAAAGCTTGAATAATTCTATTCACGACAATCCGGCTCCTGTTGGTTCGGCGGCAGATTTCGCGCTGAGGTATTCCCTCTATAAATAAACGCACAATGTGCCTTCTTTCGTCAAGTGGAACACGCAGCGGCATCTTTCCAAATAGGCAATCACCACGTGGCCTGAAGCAAGTCTACTACGTTTTCAGCGACTGATGCGAAGATGCGCCTATGTGTGAAAGAAAATTTTCTATGCATCCGCTTTTTCTTTATTTTTGATGACAGTGAAACACCTCCCTACCCTTTCTTTCAAGACGCAGAAGCAGCAACACTCATTGGACCAAGATGCTGCCAACCAAAGTGCGCCAGTAAACGTCGCCTAAAAAAATCGTCACAGCGCTTCGTGAAACTTATCTACCCACTGGCACACCAGTCGACAAAGGTTGCAGTGATTGCTCCGATACTGCTATCAAGCCAGATATGTGGCGGTCTTATCGCAGACAGCGCTCTGCGTCAGCACAACGAACTAACAATGTCATGCACGGGAATAAAAAATTAACAGGCAGGCGAGTACCAAGAGGGCTCATATCCGGGAGAGCGCCCCTGTCGCCGCTAGGTGGCGTACCGCTAGGTGGCGCGGATAGGCAGTCTGGCACGCGCTCGCGTGGTCCGCAAACTTTTGTGGTTGACTGTACAAACTGGAATGCACTGATGGAAAGCGTAAATCACAGGGAGAGAATTGGGCCGCCCTCAGTTCCATGCGCCAGCGGTTTAAATGATTACACTGAGGACGATTGTTTTTCAGTGTGATAGCATTTATATGGAGACTCCAGGCGCATTTCTGCCGTCTCCGTCGCCGTAATGTTCCGTAAAAAGTCGAAGGGCGATAAAATCGTCGCCGCGCACCGTATGTTGTATGTGCGAGCGAAAGCGTGGGAGGGTGAGCCGATGATGGCGGTATGGCGGCTCAGTCTCGCGCGGGCAAGGGAGGAAAGCGGGGAGGAAGCGCGCCGTCTTCAATCGCGCGCAAGTCTCCTGGTGGAGGGGAGGGAGGGGGAGCGCGTTCTACTCCGGGTGGCCCGGGCGGCTGCGTGCGCCCGCCGGGCCGCCCTATCTTGAAAGCCATCTGCGACTGGGACAGAGTACGCGTTGCGCGGTGTTTTCGCCGCTAAGTTCGCGTTGATGCGAGAGGCAGCCCGACGGTGCTGCCGCGCTTCCTCCCTCCAGCGTTTTGACAGCGAGTTTCCGCGGTCATTGAGTGAGATGTGTTCATGTTTGCTCGTGCGCGCCTGACACCATGCTTGCTAATTTAGTTATATTATGCCTATGTTTACAAGCTTATACGGCCGGTAAAACTACTATCCTTACTTCGTATAGCTGTCTACTAATTTGCCATCGAAATCGATCTTTCGCCTTCCGAGCGAAACTGCGACATTTTTCGTCAAGCTGCACCTGTTTGGCGCAGTTAGGCGATGCATCTCTTCCGATCGCAACCATGGTGTCCAGAATGACCAGTGTCGGTACCCTTTAAGACTCACTTCTGGCTTTTCAACGCTACGGACGCTGTCAGAAGTGGAAATTCGACGAGGTTGCCGAACTTTCCTAACGTGGCCATCACCAACCCCCTGTCCACCCAGGCCAGTGTCCCATAACTGCGAATCCCGTGTTCACATCGCCATGGCGGACGACTCGTGACGACCGTGGCGACTTCGTGGGGATCGACCTTAGGCATGGGCGCCTAAGGTCGATCCCCACGATTACCACGATTAACCGATCACCACGATTAACAAATCCTCGTTTGTGGGCAACGCTATTTTCAAGGTGTGCACGACATCACATGGCTTTAAAAGCCTGTTATTAACTACATGTGTCCTCTGGAAGCACGAAGTAAAAAAAAAAATAGTAAAGCCGGAAGTAAAGCACCAGAACGCTACACCAGGAATATTTCAGTGTCTCACACGGCAAGCAATTCGTCCTACTAACGTGTCGCGAAATACAAAAGGAGGTTCTTGCAATCGGTAATACTTGTTGTTCGCTGTTTTCACAATCGCTACGCTTAGCAATCCATCCTCGATATTTTTACTCTGAAGCTACAGTGGTACTAAGAGAGGAAAATTGGGAATTACAGACGGGCAATACAAAGTGCATCGCTGTGAAGCTAAAAACAGCACGAAGTGATTGTAATCACCCTAGCATGCGATCAGAATATCTGTCCAAAGTAGAGCCTTGCTCCGCGTTTCACCCTGAAAGTCTACCGAGATAAAGCCCACTGCAAGGCTTTGTAACGTTGCCGCACGCAAATCGGAGGTCAGGAGTGCGAAAAGCAAAAAAATGCAAAGAGAAATTAAATTACCAATGGTCAGATGACGACAAGCGACAAGCCTGTGTGTAAGCAGAAGTTTGTTGTTTTCTTGGCGTTACGCGCGACGCAGGCGACAGAGACGGAGCAAAATTTTAGAGGTCATTCCTACCTTATCTGATAGAACATCGCTCGCGTATATGCAGAGCGGGCGGGCTGCCGATCTGTTTTCTCTTTCTCGAGGCTACAGTTCCTTCACTCGAAGGACCAATTTTGTAACGCTTGACATCTCTAGATACCTTGCAAAGCACTATAGCTAGGCAAGATGAAACAGAATGCATATGTCGCCCGTGCTTTATTACAGCGCTTGCATACAAAATGCCTTAAGAGTAAATGATAAGCGCCCTCTTCCGATGGATGATCGTTGTTCATCATATATATATATATATATATATATATATATATATATATATATACGCACCAGGCTAAAGGCGACATTCATTCATGCGCGGCACGTTTAGGATTTCAGAGTACTGCGCTCGCGGCGTGCAGGCAGGATGTCGCTTGTTCTTAACTATTTCTTTATTGATTTTTCATATTTCGTGAGCTTTCTTGATCGCGCGGGAAAGAAAATATTCCGCATTTAGGTAAGAAGTTAGAAAGCGCTAAATCGCGCGTTTCCCTGGAACGCTTCACAGTTTTCTCATTGACGTTTTTCCTTGCGTTATAGACTTTCGAAGCTGATTAATTACCCTTGGCTATTTATGTTTATTACAGAATATAAAAAAATTGTGTGACTTGCTCTACAGAGTGGCCAACATGCCTTAGTCGCGTTCCACTACAGCGGACCAGCACGCTTATAAATAAAAGAAAAAGTAAGAAAGAACATTTGCTACAATTGGCTGGATCGCCCGTGTAGTATTTGACACAGTGGCAGAAAAAGTGTGAATCGGCTCCTTTTTCACCTATGTTGTATTTAAAAGCTACAAGAAATAATGGTTGCCACTGTCTTTGTATAATGTAACAAGTGAAAGAACAATGAACTTGCGCCACCATATAGTGCCCACTTATATAGCAAAATTCTTCAACGCCAGCCTTTAAACAAAGTTCCAGTGAAATCCAAGTACTATAGAATTTCAACATGCGCGAACTCTATTGCAACCAAGCCTTCAAGGAAGAAATTTTGCTCGCTATTTTCGTGAAATATTATATAGTTAGGTCCAGTTTTGGGATTCGCCCCAAACGTAGGGACTAACATGGAGGCCTACAATAATTATTAAAACTCACCGCATATTATGTCTAAAGCACACAGGGTTACTAGAGGAACGATGTCGCAGGAACAATCTTTTCCAAGCTGTCCAAGTTTGCGCACCAAAACGTTGGACTGGTCATTGACGGCAGGCAGGAAGTCTTCCAGGATTCGAAAATGGAATGCAGGCGTCAGCAGTTTTCGCCGAGAGCGCCACTTTGATCCTGAACTGTGAAACGCAAAGCTTCCTTTACAAATAATCAAGTGACCAGAAAAATTTCTACTTTTTGGTTGTCTGCTTTCTTTAGCGGGTCATTTTTATTTGCCTGAAATCGCAACGGTACCATTGGCAGGTACTCCTGCTGAAACAGCACGATACCCTAAAGATTCGAGATCAATGCTTTGGTTCTCTGTTCTGAAACGATCGGGTTATTCAACAACGTAGGTTTAGTTTTCTTGTGTTGCTTTGTTCAGATCAAGTGATGATTGTTTACTTTTGTCTAAAATTAGTCCTGCTAATCTACAGCTTTCTTTATTTTTTTGGCGAATATGTGAGATATTTCTGCTGCGAGCTTCATTTTGTCATTCGTGCTTGCATTACTTAAAAAAAAGGAAATGATGCGGATGTAATCAATGCACAAAAGTCATTTATGCGGTGATACTGGGATATATTAATGGATAACTGGATATATGACTCGATTTGCTGCCTTATCGAAAGGTAATAAGGACCGTATATGTGCTTCTGGAACGTTAATAAATTTAAGACGTAAAGAAACTTTTTTTTTTTTTGGCTGAAGGATGAATACTTCCACACATTTAGTTTTCTGGGTTTTTTTTTTCTATTCTTTTTTTTACCCTAGCTAGTGGTGTCATTTTGCTATCACTGAGTATATTAGACAGTCAGGCGAGGAAAGTTGCGAACATTCACAATATCAACTGAATAAATCACTCATTCAACTGAAAGTTATACTCGCCGTGGTGCGTTTGGCTGGGGCGCCGCGCTGCTAAGACCGAGGTCATGGACCAAACGGGACCAAACGGCGTTTGGTCCCGGCCGCGGCGGCCACATATCGATGGGGAAGAAATGCAAGAACGCTCGCGTACTTATATTTGGGTGCCCATTGAAGAACCCCCGAGGTGGCTAGATTAATCAGGAGACCCATTCGCATGCGTAACTCATAATCACATCGTAGGTTTCGCACGTGAAACCCCAGAATTTAACTAATTTTAACAGAGTGCTTCACCAGTGCTACTGCTCGTATGCTTTAGGCGCCCGAGGACGTGCAATTTATTAGCCTGAATTATTTTCAATTTTTCAGCTTCATCACCCCTGCCCAAAGCTACATTAACCTGTTCAAGCGAGGCGGAAAAGACGCATTTTACGTAGTTAGCAACAAGGTTTGCATACGAGTGCAGCTGCTAGCACATATTGTTGTGATGCATTCACCCTCCGTTAAACTGCGACAAATTTCATCGATATTCTAAGTAGTGCAAATAAAACTGCACTCAACAAAGTACATCCACCGTACAACGAACAAAAAATGAATCAGAAAGAAACGAGAAGCCTTCAGCGCGCGTAAATAGCGAAGAATTTGTCAGCATAGGGGATCCCTGATCAGGTAATACCTTATTCCTATTGGGTATCGATTCGTTAATTTCACCTTCCCTGCTAAGGCTGGCAACTTAGTTTGAATTACGGAATATGCAAGTAATGCAAAACGTAGGAATAAGGGACTATCGCCCATATGCATTTCCCAACATAAAATATCCTTACATAGCAAATTTTTTTTTTAATCTCACACAAAATATTCGGTCGTTTATTAGCAGTGTGCCGCAAGAACACCGTTTTAATTCCCACCCTTTCTCTCTTTCTGTGTTTAGCAGCAAACGTTAGTTTGAAACACAAATAAGAGTGCTATGAAACGATGGAAGAAACATTTACCTTGTAAGAAGACCACTTCCAAGCCATGGCCCTAATAGTTCGTATTCATGACCTTTCTTGAGTATTGTATTACTTGCCAAAACATCCTGAAAAAAGTAGAGCCTTCAGACTTCAGAGCGATTTCGGTCATAAAATATATTGATGTTTATAATTACCTCAACAGCATCAGCTTTGAACACTACTAGAATGGGATGAGTAGCGTCATAAAATCGAAGCATGCCATGTTTCTGGTAAATTCGAGAAAATCCGGCGGACAGCTGGAACAAATCTATTAGCAGAAACAAAAGAGACAGCTCATAGAGGCGCACACGTACACAGTCAATATTGGTGCCTCATGGGCTTACGCAACGCTACACGGCTCAACGCAAATATCGCTAAAGCCCTTCAGTGTGATCGAACCAGCCGGCATAGACAGAAGATACAAGGTTAACGGCTCTTGCCGTTTCAGCTAGACGATGCGCGACTGCCACCAAGGTAAGATGGCATAGGGGATTGCGCCAGCTGATGAAGCGATAATAGACGGACACCGAGGCGAACTGCGAGAAGTAGTGGCAAGGACGTGTTCCGAGGAAACGTGCGAGCAGTGCGAGAGCTTACGGGTTCCGACGTCCAAGCGATGCGCCTCTTTCGAAAGGGTCCGATGTATCGACCATGTGGTCAGCATGGGGATGGGCTCCGTTCGCCCGGGAAACTTCTCCATGTAGACCATAGTCTCGCGTTGCTTGTGTTTAATGTAGTACAACAGGCCGGCCAAGCAGGCACACGCACCGACAGCAGCGGCCACGGAATACAGCGCGAGCGACGCGAGTAAGGCCGGTAGCACATCGCGAAGCCCGTGAAAAAAGACCGCATCCATAGTGCTGCTTGCCGCCTCGCAGCTGGAACCCGTCAGCGAGGCGGTGAAAGGAGCAACACTGCTTCACATTGCCATTGTTGTTGAGCTCGAGCGAAGTTCCGATAATGCATCCGTCAAAAGGGAGGGCGCGACAGGAGACACGCATGGGTCACGGCGCAATTCGCAGCACCACTCGGCTGATATTTCGTCTCTACGCAACGAAAGATTGCGAAAGATGAGGGTCAGACTCGTGGGCGCGAGGCTCCCTCCCGATTCGGGCGGTCGAACTACGCGGCCCGAAGCGCCACGCGACCGGCAGCAGATGGTGCTCGAGTTAGCACTAATTTGTAGGGAAAGGGACGGCGCAGCGAGTCGGGATTAACTGCACAATATACCAAAGTCACTCTTCATGCCTGAAACATTGTTTGTGATTAGGACGAAACCGTATAAACCAGGGCCCGTATTCACAGAAAACTTCGTACGCTAGAATTGTTCGTAAGAGAAAATTGCAGCCAATCCCGACGCTGGACACATTATTAGCCCCAGAGTCGCTCAGCCCCAGAGCCCCATTCAGCCCCAGAGTCGCTCATGGGTTGTGATGAAATGCGTAAATCATACTAAAGCAAAGTTATTGGTTTATCCGAGTGTTAACCATCGCGGTGGTAACGAAGACCGAAAACTATCAATAAAAATAAAGAATAAAAATGAGCAGGAAAATACAAAATGCAAAAAAAAAACAACCAAAACACCCTGGACGAGACAGCCGGTGAGTTGAATATGGAGAGTATTCCTCGACAACAATTTTTTTTTTTTAACTGTCCATGCCGATCTCACCACGGCGGTATGCGTTAGCTTCCGCAGTGGTATGGAACGCCTCCGCAAACCTAAATATATCGAAAAAGCTACCAGTTTTCACATTGCCTTTTTCATCTTATAAGTACGAACATGTGTGAATGTTTAAAGTGTAAAATTCCGCGACAGCTCCTTTGGAAATGCGAGCGTGCGTAACTGTTACGTTAGCTGCTTCTAAAAAAAAAAAAAATCGGCGGGAATGTTTTTCAGGTTATGCGCGTCAGATCACGTAACAAAAAATCGCGTAACAAAAAGCAGAATTCTATTGTATGAGGAGGATTACTAGAGGAGCAGACATTAATTACATGAGAAATAACTGTATATAAGTAGATAATTAACAAATTTATTACAGGTTAATATACCACAGTCGTGGCCGCAGTCGTGGCCCAGTGGGCAGGACGCCCGGCTCGGCAGCGGGATGTGCGTAATTCCAACCCCTCCACCGGACACACAGCGGTTATTAGGACGCGTACATGCTGCCCCCGACCAACGTCCGGCTTTACAGGATGTGTTGCTAGGGAGAGATTCGTACAGAGCGATATGCTTGCTGCGCAAGAACCAAGACAAATAAAACACCTAACAAATCTAAAAGGAGTCTGGCGGTCACATGCCGCCAACTTCCCAATAGGTGGGTGGGTAGTTTCAAAGCTATTAAATCGCTTTTAAACCTGACCCCTCAGGGTAAACGTGGCAAGTGAGGAATCGAAGCCGGCGTCGGAGTTCGCAACGCACGTTCACTTGGAGCGTATTTTAAAACTTGCCCCAATTTCGAGATAAACACCCTTAAACTTGAGACAAAATGCACTGCTGTTCCACTTCTTTCTTTAACAAAACGCCTTTTTAAACACTGAAGGACAAACTTAAAAGGAACACCGATGCATTTGATTGCACATTTTCGGATCGGATATCTAAAAATTGGTGCCAGTATCGGAAGTACATCTAAGTGGATAGACAATGCGAACTCATCATCTCTGATTCGTAAATCGCGACGTGTACCTTGAAGTTATTCCGGAAAACTACATTTAATAGTGTTTCTTTTTTAGTATCATTATTGATTATTGAATATCAATTTCTATTTATCGTGCCATATAACGCCCACCATTCCGAGTATTGTAACTCAAGCGGTAGCATTGTGGTACTCCTTCTCGATTCTTCTACACATTTGAAAAAAATCTGTTCAAATTAAGATATATATATATATATATATATATATATATATATATATATATATACCTGGTATATCAGGGGAGCTTGCAAAGATATTGGGTCCTACGTCAACAGTGTGTTTGTACACACTGCAGTCGCAAGATATCTTTGTTCAAGAATTTGAATGTACCAATCAGTAACTGCATTTGAGAGTTGCGTGACGGAAGCGCATGTATGTTTGGCTACCCATGCGTACTCTCGGTGTTCACTTAGGGCTATCGCCGCGAAATCATGGCTTGCCGTGAGGAAAGACTTCCGGCTTCACGCATTCGTGCAAGTGGCCACCATGCACAACGCATCATCTCATGCGCAAGAAGAAAGTATGTTCTTGCGTATGTCACTCGCTAAGATGTTTAATATAACGTTGATTTGACTCGTAGTCTTGTCACCAAGTTATATGCCAGCAAAAACAAAAGAAAAAAAACGTCAAAGCAAGTTTCTACGGGATAGGTGTATAGCGAGGTAGACATAAACCGAAAATAGAGCGAGCGAGCACGGCAAGCGACTCGGCGACCTTGACCGAACGAGCTGTAGCGAATGCATCGCAGAAAATTCTGGCGTCGTATCTCAAATATGCAACAAAAGATCGACCTCCGGCTCCTTGTATTGTTTCCGCTCGAACGGTGTTGTGTGGTGGTACATGTGGCATTGAAAAACCACGAACGCTTTGCTCTATTTCGCTCCCAAATTGCCACTCGCTGAGCATTCGCATCGCAAGTGTGCGCTACTTTGACTCATGGACCTTGAGCCAGGACACGACACGACATCGTAAACGAATATTCAGCGACCTCCACGTTTTCTTGGTGTCCGTGGCCTGTGTGGCGCTTGCACTTCGCACGCAATCCGTTGGCAGGAGCAATCACTGGTCGGCAAGGCGAGCCTATACGTAGCTTGCATTCACCTTCATTTCTTCTTCTCTCATTCCTTTAATGCAACCTAGGTCATTCCAAGATGTCTTGTGTACTAGGGAGCAGGAAGATCAGCCTTAGGTGTTCCAAATACTAATAGTAGTAACGACAGCAGCTTCCTATTAAGAGGGCCCTGCAACGCTTACTACCCGCACAGCTGTTTCTTAGCATCACCACACCACTAAGCCTCTCTCTCACCTCTCTTTTTACGACAAATGGGATGTATCGGTCTTGGTGGCAGCATGTGATGCCAGCTATACTCTAATCCAGCCATATGCTATCCTGGGGAGCACTTATTTCTCGCCTACATTTTGTAACGTGCCTTGCGATTGCAGTCAACAAAACAACATATAAATGCCAACATCCAGTTTTGAAAGCACTATGCTGAGCATTCTAAATAAATACATCCACGAAAGGTTACGAAGTACAGAAACATTCCAAAGAAGGTTGCAAGTACTCTTTTATTCAAAGATAAAAATAATAAAAATCTTTTGTTAAAGTCTGTTCTCTTCCTCCGTTGCAGTTTGAGGAATGCGGCAAAACTAAGTAGGCACGTGTGAGTAAAGAGAGAATAAAAGAACACTTTGAAATGCTTTAAGGTGATGTTAAAGCTAACGGTGCATCAATTTCGCGCGCTAGTTAGCTGCAATAATACTTCCGCAGTCATCAGCCCTTTAGCGCTCAGGCGACCTTGAAATCATTGATTGTGCTCAATTTTCTTTCGTAGCTGCTTGCGGCTGTGCGGTGTCAACGCGGTATCAGCCAACGAGTGTGACTGTGACAAGAGCGGGGAACGCGCACGTAACAATAGTCATTGCAGGAAGGGGCGTGTTAGCACGTAACCTAAAGCCGGACCCGATGCTGTTTTCAGCTTACGCGGTCATCGCAGCGCACGCTTTATAGGAGCTGCGCGGTATTATGAACCTATACGATAATCGGAGTCACAGCTGTCTGCAAGCATCGCATTTTTCCGATTGACTGGGTGACAGGAGAAATATCAGGATCAGTATCTTGTTATTAGATTATAACGACCGGCACCCGAACGCCGGCCAATTAGGAAACGCTCACACGGAGACAAGTTTTGTGAACACGGGCAGATATTAAGGCGAAAGCCTTAGGTGTCTATACCGACGGTGCCCTTGGTATGCCCTTGGCGGTGACCTTGGCGAAACTGCGCTCTGATGAAAAATGGCTGACGTCGCAAAACAATGCTCGGATGGACGACACATTTCTCAAGGCGGTTCCTGTAAACAAAGTAAATTAGTAGATTTGAAAAGGAAATTTGGTACATTTCGGTCTGGGTGGGAATCGAACCCGAACCTCCGGGGAGCGAGGCCAGCACGCTTACCTGAAGCCACGGCTGCTCCAATGTTCCGGCTTACTAAAGATATGCCTAGTGTGTGCGTGACTGTACACGTTACGTTGCAGCCATCTCGCTGACTAAAGGTGTGGCCTAGTGCGCGCACTAACATGCTGCACTTTAGGTACTACGTGAAGTGTTCATATGTGGCATTCAGGAGGTCACCTTGTAGTGCCACACGTGTACTTGCCATTATGGCTCGTTATGTCTTGCAAGACATCTAGCCCCGATTGTATACCTTAATGCATTGTCAATATGTCTTACAAAGAAGTCTAAACCCGATTGTATAACTTCACGTATTACCAAATGTGCAGCAGGCTTTCGCCTTCTTGTGTTACAAGAGTGAAACACCTGCCCAACTTTTTCTTTTTAAAAGGCCCCTCGCCAGGTTTGGCCATTTGAAACAGAAAAATTGGAGGACGCTTAAGCTTCGCCTTTAAGAGTGGAACGCGATAGCGTTATCGGGTACCGTTCGCATCGCATTTTTCTTTCAATGGGCTTTACTGCAACACAGATCGTGGGAAAGCCTGCTTACAAAGACCAAGCTTACACCGATCCCCTTAAAGTCAGCTTCACTTTTAAACAGAAATGCATTGCTGGGAAGACGTTTATCCAGCGGCAATATAAGTCGTCTTATATTAAAATGTGAAGGCCCTAGCACGTTTTTTTATTATTTTATAAATGTTTTGTTATTCGCCCGACGCGCGCTCGTGTCCAAAACGCATTAGGCAGGCGAAGTCCCAATTTGATCTGCCGAGGATGCGAACGCCATCTGGATAGCATTTTTTCAAGTAAACTACCCGAGCGGGCCGTGTTGATATGGTATAAATGCTGGAAAAGGGGTTTGTGTTTCAGTTTCCTCGTAACAGAATTATGTTTTCTAGTACATTCAAATTACAATTCCACGCCACCATGTCTGTAGTTTGTGGTTAAGTCGTACTTCATCATTTTTCTGACGGATTTCACTGTGAGAAATTCTATTTTTGTTCACCAAAACACTGCACCACGTGGATGGCCTGCGCGGTCGGGGTGGTTGGAGATTATTTTATCCGCCACGGGGACGCCGGCATCCACGCCGATGCCGATGCCGGATTTTCTGCGACACGGGGCCCTTAACGCTAACGCGTTAAAATCACAGGGTATTACATCATGCGCTAATGATCGTGTCTGTGAGTATTACAATGCTGCGTGCCCACTCTGAAAACAGCTGAAATTTCAAACCAAACGCCACGCGCTCTCCCTCACGATAAAGCTGCGCTCCCAGCCAGAGTGTCAAGGTCACAAGCACGAATGCCTGTACGTAAAATGCATTGCTATAGCTACGTCACTCCTCATGACATGTGACTTCGGTTACTCGTCTAATGCGGAAGGCGCAACCCGCTGCTGTCAATGCGCTGCGTAGCAAAAAAGGAAGCGAAAAAAAAGGACGGCGTGGTTCGACGCGTGAACATCACGGGGTCCCTCGACTTTGGCATGTAAGAAAGCAGGGAAGGAACACCACTTGGCGACTCTCGTCGAGGCAGAGGGAGAGAGCGTTGGCAGGGACGCTCACCTTATGGCGCGATATGGTAAAGCCTGGCCCACATGGAGCGAACTTTAACGGCGAACTTCGTGCGGCCCGCAACAGCGCGGCGGGACGCCAGCGTGCCGCCGCCATGTTGCACCCACATGCGGCGACAAACAGGAGGCCGCCGCCACCACGATTTCATTCCCAGTAAAATGCAGTGAAAAAAATAGTTCTGTATCTGCAACTGAACCATATTGGTCACGCCTGGACGGCTGTGATCAGTCGATCATGTACGCGATGCGCGCAGCTTTTGTTGCCATGTTCGCTCTAGGCTCTTTAGCTGGCTAGCCGAGTCAAATGCGGCGGCAGGAAGTCGGACGCGACCACGCCCTGATTGTTCCACACTGTCGGCCTTCATTCGCCGCTTCCGGTGAGTAGTTGACCACCTGCGAGCATATCTAGCCTGCCTTGATCGACGGTGAACAGCCGCCGGCCGCCGGGCGGACGCCGCGCGGCGCCGTTCGCAAGTTCTAACAGCGAAGCTGTTTAAGCCAGCCGTAAAATGTGCGCGTTTCACGAAAAGCCAGCCGTGCCGTAGCCATGGCAACCAGCGACGCCGCAGCTGCTAGAACACCTGGCATAACCTCGGGACGTCATGCCAAGCCGCGCATGCGGAGTAGCGACAAATGACAAATGAGAGCGAGACAGAGTGCGCGCGTCATGCGCTATCCTCGGGAGAGAGAAGCAACCACCTCGCGGAGCGTCGCGCGCTATGCTCGGGAGAGAGAAAGAGAAAATGAGAGAGAGAGAGAAAAACAAGTTGTAGCAGCACCAACGAGGCAATGTGCAGAGGTGCTGCCGACGCCATCCGCGCTTCTCCGTTTTCCCGGATTAGTGCCGAACGCTCGCGGTGTTCGTTACTAGGCACCTCTGGCGGCGGCACGACCGAGCTCCCACCACCTGCGCACTACTGCGCAGGAGCCGTGACGCAGTCCCGGCGTGTCGTATGCTGCGCGCCACCCGTACACTGTACATAGCTTTCACCCCACATCCACTACGTGTGCTCGGACTGCAAGTGCTTCGCGCGGCGTTCCCCGATGCCACGGGCCACGAGGAAATGCTTATACACTTCGTAAAACTTAGCATCACTTGGCATTACTTCGTTTAACTTAGCATCACTTCGTATAGCTAGGACCAGCTAGGAACCGATCAGCTCCACTGTGTATTTAGCCTTGCGCCACTGGTGCAAGCTACCCCGATTTTTATTTTTATTTTTTGCAAGAAAATCGCTCTCCATGTGGGTCGGGCTTAACAGGTACGCTAAATTGTTCAACCTAATCCAATGCTGAACCGATTTCAAAAATTATTCTTGTAAAATGCTCCTGAAATATTGTTTCACAACTTCCAGCGTAAAACAAAAATTTGCAATGGGACCTGGTGAGTGGAATTGAATTCTGTTGTTTTACGTGCCAAAACCACGATTTGATTGTGAGGTACGGCGTAGTGGAGGACTCCGGAATAATTTTGACACACACGATGAACTTTAACGCGCCCCCAATGCACGAGACAGGGGCGTTTTTGCATATCGCCCCCATAGAAATGCGACCGCCGTGGCCGGGATCTGATCCTGCGAACTCGTGCTTAGCAGCTCAACACCATAGGAGCTAAGCCACCGTGGTGGCTGCCTGGGGAGGGGCCCTGTAGGAAGACGACACGACGGCAGCCGACGATAGCTCTCTACTGCTTGCAATCTAGCTCCGTGAGGTGCGTGGCGTGATGGTTACTGAGAATGATACCTTCTTCTTATACCCTCTTCCTTTATCTTAATATTTGCATTTTCCCTGTACATCGTATTCGGTGCGCATCATTGTTGCTCATAGTTTCAATTTCGCAATCGCACGTTCACAATCGCCAACTATCGAGCGCACCGGAATCCGCGAGAGACGTTGAACCATTCGCGAGAACCGGTCGCGGCCATGAAGGTCAGCTCATGGGAGCACCCATTTATCTCGTCGTAACATTTACTCTCAAACAAATGGAGACACGTCACCAACACACAACACATCGCCCCGCATCCTAACTTCCCTTCCCCGCAGAAGACCTTATCCGTTACTGGACTTCCTGGGCGCGTCCTTAGTTGTCTTCGATGTATTGCAACGTACAACTCTCTCTCACACTGCTCTGCATGCACCGGCGAGTAATAAGTTGATTCAACGCAGACTGTATCAAGAAAAAAAAACCAGACAGGTCACCAATCAAATATAATAAACTCCATTCCGGCGATCCCTATAGAGTGATTTGTCCCGCTCGCTGCCCGTACGCTCTTGCGGGCAGCGAGCGGCGTGAGTCATCGTGAAAACACATCGACGTGACTCATCGTGTTGCTGATGCTCAAATGTACGGCGGAGATACCATTTGCTTGGGGTAAATGTAATCTGCATGAGCTCAGTGGCTTACTGTCCAGTGGCGCAATGCTCGAGCGCTGTACGTTGAATTGCTCAGACATAGCTTACATGGCACCACAGATTCCTAGCCGACACGCTACGGGTATCCCAGCAGCGGGTAGGGCTGGTTCCTTGAACTTGTTGACAACGTTGCGTCGCAGCCTATACGTTGAAAGGAAAAGCACTCCGTGACAAATGTGTTCCTGCAAAAGTGGCCGCTATAAGCACCCCGCGATGAAAGGGCTGAATTAAGATATTACATGGAGTGAAGGGGCTGATATTGAACTTCGCTCACCCCTTGTACCTCTATATTCTTCCCATTCTTGTTAAACCCAACATCGCTGCTGGCTTATAGTATCACAACTATAAGGAATGAGAGTTAAGTGCTTGATAGACATCTTTCATTGTGAACACCAATGGCTCGTTTTACGGCATTGACCCATTTCTTGTATTAAGTGGTCCGAAAGCGTCCTTAATAGTATTGGACCCCTCCCCTCCATCTTCCAATTTAGGCCAGATCTGTAGCGCCCATAGCACCATCTCCCATCAACGTTCTGTACCATCTATGCCGCAGCAGCAGGGACGGGCATCGAGCGCTTCTGGTTTATTTCTGGCATGTATACACTGACCTAATACGTGGCTCTAAGTTAACTACCTTATGAAATTGCTGTAATTTTTTTTACTATGCTCATGACAACTAGGCTTCAACGGAATCCTGGCTGCGGCACACACATTCCGATGGGGGCAGGATGTGAAACGCTCGAGTAGTTACATTTGATGGCGCACTCAAAAACTGTACAGGTGGTCAAAATTACCCTGGAACCCTGAATCACGACCACGGCGGGCGATTCCTGGGACGGCGCAACGCAAAAGTGCTTGTGCATTCGGATCTAGGTCCCCGTATGGCAATTCTTTTTCTCTCGGGGTTGCATAAGGCACTGTGACTGTCGCGGAAGGCCGAATCAATTTGCTAAACAAAACTTACTCTACATCAATCAATTATGTGGTGTTTCTTCTTTTTGTTTTTTGTTTTGTTTTTGTGTGTGTGCGTGCGTGCGTGCGTGCGTGCGTGCGTGCGTGTGCGTGTGCGTGTGCGTGCGTGCGTGCGTGCGTGCGTGCGTGCGTGCGTGCGTGTGCGTGTGCGTGTGCGTGTGCGTGTGTGTGTGCGTGCGTGCGTGCGTGCGTGCGTGCGTGCGTGCGTGCGTGCGTGCGTGCGTGCGTGCGTGCGTGCGTGCGTGCGTGTGTGTGTGTGTGTGTGTGTGTGTGTGTGTGGTGTGTGTGTGTGTGTGTGTGTGTGTGTGGTGCGTGCGTGCGTGCGTGCGTGCGTGCGTGCGTGCGTGCGTGCGTGCGTGCGTGCGTGCGTGCGTGCGTGCGTGCGTGCGTGCGTGCGTGCGTGCGTGCGTGCGTGCGTGCGTGCGTGTGCGTGCGTGCGTGCGTGCGTGCGTGCGTGCGTGTGTGTGTGTGGTGTGTGTGTGTGTGTGTGTGTGTGTGTGTGTGTGTGTGTGTGTGTGTGTGTGTGTGTGTGTGTGTGTGTGTGTGTGTGTGTGTGTGTGTGTGTGTGTGTGTGTGTGTGTGTGTGTGTGTGTGTGTGTGTGTGTGTGTGTGTGTGTGTGTGTGTGTGTGTGTGTGTGTGTGTGTGTGTGTGTGTGTGTGTGTGTGTGTGTGTGTGTGTGTGTGTGTGTGTGTGTGTGTGTGTGTGTGTGTGTGTGTGTGTGTGTGTGTGTGTGTGTGTGTGTGTGTGTGTGTGTGTGTGTGTGTGTGTGTGTGTGTGTGTGTGTGTGTGTGTGTGTGTGTGTGTGTGTGTGTGTGTGTGTGTGTGTGTGTGTGTGTGTGTGTGTGTGTGTGTGTGTGTGTGTGTGTGTGTGTGTGTGTGTGTGTGTGTGTGTGTGTGTGTGGTGTGTGTGTTGTGTGTGTGTGTGTGTGTGTGTGTGTGTGTGTTGTGTGTGGTGTGTGGTGTGTTGTGTGTGTGTGTGTGTGTGTGTGTGTGTGTGTGTGTGTGTGTGTGTGGTGTGTGTGTGTGTGTGTGTGTGTGTGTGTGTGTGTGTGTGTTCCTGCTAGGAATGCACTCCGATCATAATAATATGGAACAGGCTGTTTTAACAACGTCGGTGGCTAGATGGTGGGGCCTCTTGCGGCCTTCTATCTGCTTTTTACATACGTGCACCTGGGCAGGGATAATATACTGATTCCATTGCAATCGAGCGCAAGGAATAGCTACATTATACCGGCCCAGTAAACAAGATTTGCCCCAAAGTTCATTTACCGTGAACCAAAATTCTAGCTACACATTAAAGAAACTTGGGTGATCCAAATTAATCCGTAGTCATGCGCTACGGTCTCTCTCACAGCCCATTGCGCAGCTTGAGGAGGTAAAGCGCCAGCTACCGAAGTCTTTGCAGCTCCATAAGTATTCGAAGTTAGAAGTAATGCATGATGTGATGTATGAGGCGAAGTGTTATTTTATGACCAAATTACTCAATACGTTGGCAATCCCTGACCTTCAATATAATGTTTTGGTGATTAACGACGGCAGCACGGTAAGGGGGGCTCTGAAATGCCCTTTATTCCGAAATTGTAGCTAAACACTTAAAAAAGCACTAAATGAGAGAACAATATGTCTATATAACAAGTTAAAATAATCGATACCATTGGCGAGAAATTCACTCTACATTCTAAGCGCATGACTTAAAGTTAGAAATATACATATCAATTGCGATGTAAATAAATACAGTCATATCTATGAAAATGGACATTCAGTTCTCTAAGCTGCGGTAAGACCCCACCAGATGGCTTAATGGCTATGAGGTTGCGCTGCTAAGCCCGAGGTCGCTCGTTCAATTCCCGGTCACGGCTCTCTGCCTACGTTATCACCTGGATCGACCAGTCGTGTGTATCGACAAACATAGTGTGTATTCAGATCAGTTCGGCCGGGTACGTCCGGTGGCTATTTTAGTTTTGATGAAAAAAAAATATTTTCGGCCTTATAGCCAAAAAAAAATGAAAGCAATCTTAGCTTTGCGAGGAAAAAAAAAGTTGTCTTCGGGACAAAAATATCGAAGTGCTGTGTCAGTCAAAACTCGCAATCTGGTTAGCTCCCAAAGGATGGGTGTTGTTGCTACGGCTCTAAACATGTTTATTGATGGACTGCGGGTCAACATTCATTATAACTAATTACCACGGATTATCACCACTGTGATATGAACAAAAAACATCGCGAAAACGAAAAATGCACAGTATTAGAAAAAGCCAGATTTTTTGAGACATGGTCTCCTTTGGCGATTTCACATAGGTTCGGCGTACATGGGATCTCGATGTCTATTTATTGTTTATCCATACATACTGCAGCCCTAGAAGGCCCTAGCCAGAGTGGGCACAAGGTACAAATGAAGGCGCCATAAAAAACAATAATTGAGGCTAAAATACCAAGAGTCATAAATACTTTAAAAGAAGGAAAACGTAAGCATGCACCTATGTAATAACCACCGAATGTGGCCTCTTCGTCAAAAAAGAGCCCTTTTGCGCCTCCAGAACGTCGTATTAAGCGGACCAAAAGGTATCAAAATGTAGGTCTCCACGAGAGAAGAAGCAATAAGTCGCAGAGTGGGTAAAATTAACCATACTTGCGTAATTAACACTAATACTGTCGAAAATTAACCTCATTACACCACAGACTGCACTCTCACCGGGATTGGCCCACCTGGCCTCTTACTAAAAAAAAAAAGAAAGAGAAAGGCGGGTCAGCTAAAATTGACGCGAAAGACGAAAACGTCGACGTAAATGCCCGTAAAAAATCAAATGAAGAAACTGGGCCTGAATAAAATAAATAGGGGGTCCGGAAAGCAATGTTACGTCTGACAATGCATTGTACCATGGTACAAAGAAAATATTGCAAAATGTAAAAATTTATTGCAATTTTGCCACATGGCGTCTTCTATAATGGCCCCGATTTAGTACATATATATATATATATATATATATATATATATATATATATATATATATATATCAGCTAGCGCAATACAGGGGTAATTGGAGATCACAGAGGCCTTGGTCCTGTAGTGGACATAAATATAGGCTGATGATGATGATGATGATGATGATGATGATGATGATGATGATGATGATGATGATGATGATGATGATGATGAAATACATATACCATGTACGTCGACCTTGTCTTCTTTCACGTCGAATTGGGGTGACACGTATTTCTTATATACTTTTTCGCCGCATGTATAAGGAGCACGGTCTTCAATAGGGTACAAACTTAGGCGGGTTGGTGTAGCATAGTTCAAGTTCTGGAAGACCCTTGTCTGTGTATTTCGCCTGAGTGCTGGTCTTCCAGAATTTGAACAGTCTACATATTTTGCCAGCCTGTTGCCATGAAATTGTTGAAACTTGAAGCAAATAACTTTGAGCTCATCGGCACAAAAAACTGATGAGAGACGCTCAAGCTTGGGCCCATGTCAGTACATTAGCCGTACATTAAAAATCATTCTGTAAGAAAACCATCTTTGACTTTGTAAAAATTTTTCTAAATTAAGTCTTGGTTTGAGCTAATGAAATCTGAAAGAATACTTTGCAATATTTGCTTTGTTTTGGAATTACAAAGCGAGAAACGTTACCCCATAAACGGCGCTACCGCTGCAACATATGGGGCCTAATGCGTGTTCACTGTTGCAGGTTTCTTTCCTTTCCGACCCGAAAATGCTTCAGGATAGTTTGGCACCCTCCATGATGCCTCAACAACGGTTTCGGCAGCGAAGAAGTTAACTGCTTGATTTTTATTTGCTTGCTTGTTTCTAATTCCCTGTGTGCTGCATTGCGTCTTGTTTATTATCGCTTGCACGAGCTGCAACCTATGAACCACCATCGCATATGCTTTCGAATGCGAACACACTCAAACAATGCTCTGCGTAAGTGATGCCCTTCATAACTCACGTATATATATCGCAAGAAAATGTGCATCCGTTCTTGCATATCTTACGGGCTGCAATCTTGGAAACGTTGTGAGCTGTGTTGCGTGTTTTCTCCATCACTTGAAGTACGTCAGTCGACGAAGCAACGGTTGCAGGACAGCGAAGATCCTCTTTGCAAAAACCTTGGCAGCAAGTGAATGTACAGTTTACTCTGGCCGTCGTAACCTGAGCGAATGTTCACTGTGTCTGCAGCATTGTTATTTAGCTTGCTTCTGTCATGTATTGAATGCCCCGGCGAACTATCGAATCCCGGTTTAACATGTTGCGTCTGTAGCGAACTTTATGCGCTACTTTATTATATAAACCTAAAGCAGACCCACAAAAATGTATCTGTCCGACATTTGTTTACATGGGGTCTTAGCTGTGTAATGGCGACCGCGAAAAAGACAAATGCGTCTCTTCATAAAAATTAAATAGTTTGACTCCTGCAACAGGAGGCGGCACTTCGTAACCTTTAAGATATCGTAAGTAGCAGAGTGACTAAGAGTGAGGCAAGAAAGAAAACACAGCAGAACATATGGCGTATATGCATCAACAGAACACACGCTATCCACAGCACCCTCAACACACAGTGTGCACGATACGATAACTTGAACCTGAAACGCATTTAGACATTTCCTTAGTTCAGTTTTTGGAATGATTTGAATGATCAGTGGCCGAATGTATTTGTAAATCTGCTGCTTCAAGTTATGTACAGATTATTAATTTCCTTCGGTTTTTGACGGGTCCGTCATACATCACCTAAAATTGCTCATTCATTCATTCATTCGACAATGTAAAGTATACTGTATATATTTCGGCCTAGAAGTGGTCACCCGATTCCCTTCGCACAAAAAGAAGCTAGCATAATACAGTCTCAGTGGCTTCGAATTGTGAGAATGCCTCAGCACAGATAATTTAAAAGGAACGTTGCATATATCCTACAGGATACAACAGGCATTCCCTTTCGTCCGTCCTCAGCAATGCAGGGTAGCCAACCAGGCTCTGCCTAATTTGCCTCCCTGCCATTCCTTTATCTCTTCTGTCTCTCTACAAGCATGAGATATGCGGATTCACATGACAGCACACGACGATCGAAGCAAAAAAGAATGAATTACATGCATTGTCACTTTTCCAGTTGACAACAAGGTGCGAATAAAAGCAGAGGCTGGCTATGGCATAGTATGACTAGGGGACCACGTGGCTAACACTTTCTGCGGCTGAGCACTAGGTCCCAAGTTCAATTTTCGGCCGCGGTGGCCGCAAATCAATAGGGGCGAAAAGCAAGAACGCTCGTGCACTTAAATTTAGGTGGTCGTTAAAGAACACCAGGTGGCCGAAATTATTCCGGCGCCCCCCATTGTGGCGTCTAACGTTGACCCAGTGTTAATTTATGACGTTGAACAGAAATAATAAATGAACCCATCGATCGGACGACTGTAAAAATGAGAATAAATTGCACAAGGATAAGTCTTCTGCTTATCCATCGGCACCGGTTCTCCCCACAAGGTTTGCGAAAGCGCCACCTAATACCGACTCTCTCCGTTCTGCGAGTCTGCGAAATGCAAAGGTGTACCTGCAGCGTCTAGAAATTCTGCAGAGCTGTAACACTGCAGAACCAGAACGTTATTTCTTGATAGTTAATGCACCGTGCAGCTGTTAAGTCATTCTTATCTCATCGCGGAAATCCGAGCTAAAGGAGGCACGACTTGATGACCTAGTGATATGTGAAAGGTGTCTGACCTTGATGTCTCGATCGGGGTCCTTTCCGCGAAGTTGTGTGCATCGGAGGCTATCCACAAGGGCAGTGCGGAAAAGGCGCCCTATCGCTTCATCGAGGACATCACCAGACGGATATGTTATCAGCGATATTCTGTAATCGAAGGTTATATCACGTAACGTGTTACACCGAAAGAGGAAAATCACAAAGAAAGTAGCCGTCTGCACTGAATCTGGCTCTTGGTATGACGTGAGAAGTAGGTCAATCGAGGGTGCGGGCAACGGAATGAGTATGACCACGAACGCTCGTTTTTGGCAGGCTGTCAAATTTCTTCGGCAGAGGTGATCTAAACCACGTGATCTGGGACTGAGGACACCGTTGTACATGTCTTTCAATGGCGCCGTATAAAACGGTGAGGCCAAAAACGCCTTCAGTGAGACGAGTGACCTGCCAGAAACGAGGAAGATGGACCCGTCCCTCGCTAGCCTGCCTTATTTACTGCCATGGACAGTGCTGAAAGTGGTGGCAACCTTAAGTGCGACATTTCTAGGTATTGTGGCCGTTCTTGTTGTGGTCGTCTACTACCGCTGGAGGCGCACGCATGTGCACTTGAAGCATCTTCCGGGCATCGAAGATGACTGGCCCTTCCTACGGAATATTATCACACACTGGCACATGAAGAGCAGAGAGAAAGAGCACGATTTGGATTACAATGTCCGTAAGTACGAGAGCATCTACGTTGTGCGCTTCTGCTCTTCGCGGGCTTGTACACATTCAGCGTGGACTGAGGGATTTACTCCCTCCGCACACGCAGGAAGTGTCAGTTTGCGGAAACAGTTCAGGGCAGACGCGGCCAGGAAGGTGCACTCCCTAAGGCGGCTTTGGCCGATAGAAGAAAGTTTACGGTGAAGGCGTGATCTAATATTAGGCTAACAAGCTCTATGGAGAAAGATGAATGACGATGACGAAGTGTCATTTCAAAGAAGAATTATTCTCCGTCTCTATGTTCATCTAAGCAGGTCATCACAAACAAACGGGAATGGCTGTAATCAGGAGATGCAAGAATGATGAAAAAAATTGTACATTATAAAAGAAGTACTTCAATGTGAAAATTATCATAGCACGTACGTTGACCACTAATCGGTATACATTACATGAAAAAGCACTTAAACTCCCGGTGACGCTGCGTCCGCCAGAACAGTTTAATAGAAGATGTTATAACTGCAGTAAAATTGACCTTAACGTGCAACTAGCCACTTCTGAGGCGTGAGAAGTGAGCAGGTTATGCTCATGGTACCTTCCTGGTTTAGAGCACAGAATATCCCAAGGTAATGCTTAAGAGGTGAAACTAGACACATTCTAAATTACTAGTTGTGAGTTTGGATCATCTACAAAGTGCCATTTTCTTCGACGATGGAAGATATGCCTACGCTGATGAAATGAGGCGCAGTTTTAGGTTTGTTTTATTTTGTATTCTCGTAAGTGGGGAGGGGGAGGGGGTGAAACCAAATTAGTTTGACGTAGAAACACCAGGATGTAAGAACATTTCCGCAGCAGGTTCTGAAGTGTTCAGGAACAAAAAGTCAGAATATTGTGAAGCATAATTTTGCCGTATGGGAATTCGCGAAGTTTTTCGCTATGTCGCAGAGCAGATGGTCTGGATGCAAGAGTGGTCTCGAAAGACATTTATTGCCTTTCGCAGTCTTCTTCGAGTACTTGAATGCGGGTTCTCAAAGGATGAAGCACCTGCCCTACTTCCGGGCCTACATGGGAGACGTCCCCTATCTGGTCATCCACAAGGCGGAAGCTACTGAAGTACGTGGACATCTATTGATAGACTATTTGTGGTGGAACGTAGTCGGCCTTACCACAGTGCGCATTGTGAAGGTTACCATGGTTTGCATAGCACGCCTTTATAAAACACAAGAAAAGGGTAATGGAGATTTCTCTCCGCCGTGTATTTTACAAATTATAAATGATCGCTTGATGAAATTTATCCGCTGACTGTGATTTAAATATTTGGCACAGTGTTCAGTTTCGATGTGAATGCCCTAATGTTTTTATTCGAAGGCCAAGAAGTTATGTATTACTTTGATCCGCGAGAAAAGAAGATGCGAGGTAATGAGAAGTAACGACTCAAAGCAAAACATTGCACTAGTGAACAATTTTAAGTACTTCTTATAACCTCAGGCGCACTGAACACGCGGTCATAAACATTTAATGATATATTCTACAGTACCAAAGGTGATCAACACGAATGAATGTGACGTTTGCTTTAAGATGATATAATTTAAATGAGCAGTGCAACTAACACAAATATAGCGATATTATAGAAAATGCCGGTATTATATCCAATTGGGACTTGACAGTTCAGAAATCAGGAGACGAAGTGCGCAAGTATTTAGATAAAAACGTCGCGTACACTGTAGTCAGAACAGCGATACCATCACACACCACATTTCTGTAGCAGTTTAGTAAGTACCTGAGTTTCCTGGCGAGTTGAGCACAGGTGGCATGGTACTGATCAAACATATCGGGCATTATGGCAGCCCCATAGAATTTGCTGCACCAATTTAAACGGTGATGAATTAATAAGTTAACGGTCTGATCAGGCGCATGTGTAGGTCTCTGAAGAACACGATAGTTCCACATGGGTGAAATAAATTAGGTGACACAAGTGCGCTTTGTAAAAGCTCTTATACGACCCCCAATTTACAGCAACGCAAATGCAGGAGAAAAAAAGAACGCCAACCCGCTGCGGCAGCTTAGTGGTCATGTTGTTGCGCTGCTGTGCTCGAGGTCACGAGTTTGATCCCCATCTCGGCGGCCTCAATTTGGTGGGGACGAGTTGCAAAAACGCTCGTGTACTTTGATTTGGGTGCACGTTAACCAAGCCTAGGGGGTCAAAATTAATCCGGAGTCCACCACTACAGCCTGCCTCATAATCAAATTGTGGTTTTGGCACGTCAAACCGCAGAATTCAGTTTTAATTTAATGTTTTTTTTACGTAAACAGGCTTACTATTTGAGCAAATTATGCTAAATTCTTTCAAACTCGCCGAAAGGCCACATCACTAAAAAGCTTATAAGGTAATAAGCACTAATGTTTTCGTGTTCTATGTGCCTCTCCACATGTACTTAAGAATGCCTGCAACAAAAAACTCGCAAAATTCAGCAAGTATTGACAAATGCTGAGAGTCAGAAGTTCGATGAGAGGAATGTGGAGGGGTTGGCCGAAGGAGCATGGCTTCGGCGTGTTACTGCACACTCCGGCAAAGGCGAAGGTACAGACCGAGCAAAGTAGGGAGAAAGATTGCGAAATAATGCAGTGGGACCTGAGCAACTGCTGTTTGATGGCGTACGTGAGCAGTATTCTGCACAGTCATAAGAGCTAAATGATGACATGCGACACACACTGTATAACGAATGCTATGTATATACGTAAGCTATCTTCGTGAAATGTACTAGCGCATTGCCAGGGTAACAAAAAAAACTTAGAAACGGCTTTCACACTGTTCAAACCATGCCCACAGAGGCAGTCCACAATTTATTTCCGCGAGGTGCACGAGGCCTTTGTGTTTATGTCATTTGCGCGAGGCCATTGTTTTTGCTTCACAAATAGTGTGTGGGCCGACAAAGTTATGCAATTAAAATGCGGCAGGTGCCCTAATCCCTGCAAATCGCAAATGCGCATCTAGGTTTGTTTCATACTCTCTCACCACCCCCTCCAACGCCCATAAAAGAATTTTAAAAATCTTAGAACAACTTTCGATGTACGCAGTCTATGCAGCACCTGCTCTTTCGCGTAGAATGTATATCTTAAAGGGGGAGGCAGTGAAAACAAGAGTCTCTTCGAGTGTGCTCCGACCTATCGCACACTCGAAGAGACTCTTGTTTTCACTCCATTGAACACTCTAGAAACACACAGAGAATATAGTTAATGGTCTCAGCCCGTGCAGGTATCGAGGTCTGTATCAGTCGACGTAACAGTGCCTCCCGGCCTCATAATATCTCTAGAAATCGGACCGTTTAGCCTCTCTTCAGACAGTTCAGGTGGTCCTGTCAACAATCGGGATCGGTCCAATGTTCTCCCGTGGCTATTAGGATGAAACAGGAAACAAAGGCATAACATCACCGCTTGAAAACGTGAGCCCGACTTCACAACGTGTTTGTTCGTACGTGTTTTGCTATTGTACGGTTCGTATTTGCTAATAATATTTCCTACATGATGATTAGCCAACATCTGCTCTTACGAACAATTCTAGCGTAAAGACATTTTACTGAATGCGGGCCGTGATTCTTAAGGAAATACCATTGGAGTATGCCAGTTTTGCTTGCGCGTCTTCTTCATACCTGACAGAATAAAGTGACTCGGACTCCATTATACAGTACGACGACGCACCCATTTTGAGACGTTTTATATAACAGAATCACAACAACGATGGGATTAGTTATCGATGTGCACTTCGTTTTCGATTCATATACGTAAGTGTCAAGTAGTTTTATAGCGCATGCCGAGAAGGGAAACTATATAGTCCATTGCGTATGGTCGTCTTTTGTAATGTGAAGAAGGGCTTTTCGCATTCCGACTAGTTCTGCTAGCCGTTAAATTAGGTTGTAGTCCAGCAGTAAAATTGTCTCAATCCAGATAACCCAGATATTACAACAGCTGCAGCACATGATGAAGTGACTGACCCATCTGCAAAATATAAATATAGTATTTTCCGAGTTGTCATAAATATTATAAATATATATGACAGTTATTTCAGGCTGGATACTTTAGACCTACCTGTCTGACATGCAGGGAATCAAGGGTCTAACAATTGACCTTCGTAGAAGCCACAACTACCACGTATAAATAGTGATACGCTACCTAGTCCGACGGAAGCAGACACTTATTTGCGGTGTAATCGAATCTATAGTCCAGTGAGTGTTCGACGGAAACCCCTAGTGTGAGGAAAGAACATTAGCTAAATAAAGCATACATTTGCCAAATAAAGTCGAATACAATAACAATTCGGTCATCTTGTGGCCCATGCGGGTTCTTTGTTCCCACTTCGCAAAAACCGAACGCTGCAGCCTCGCTTGCACGGGGAGACAAGTTACGCTGTATGACCACATGCCGAAATACAAGTGTGGTCATCAAGTGCAGAAATACAAAGTGTGTTTAAAAGTAGTAGTTATTTGACTAGGCCGATTCAGACCAATAAAGTGCGCTTTGCTGGGACAGGCACTTGTTATGTCACCAGATGTCACAGCTGGCCATTGGAATAATGAACCGCCATACCAGCAGCTTCCACAGACACTAGCGCCACAGTTCCCTCTAGCAATTTTTGCAGGAAACTCTGGTGGTGATATCCACATCTATTTTCACTCGACGACAGAGACCGACGGTACGCGACCAGTCAAATAACGAAGTCTTTGCTGCTTATTGACTGTTCTATATTACGCGTTCATTTACCTGCACTTGCGCGCTACTGCTTGAGTTATGGGGTGTCATGATGATGTTCGCGACAGTATAAATGACGAAGTAGATAAGTATGTTTGGCACGTCATGTTTCCGTGGCTCCATAATGTAATTGTTAATAAACATATGTAGAGTGGTCAGAAAATGTACTACATCTAATACGTTGCAGAAGTACTCTGCACTCTATTCTGTCCCTCTCCGCCATTTTTATTGTATTTAGCGCAGCAAATTACTTGCTCTCTACTAAGCAACTTTGAGTGGGGCGAAAACCCCGATATGTCTTGCGTATGGTGCTGCGCTCTTGACAAAGCTCAATGCACAGTTGCATGTAGCTCAGGAATGCTGCCAGTGGACGGATTTGACGAACACACGTCCTCCCGGAGCCTGTCGCGGACGCATCGGCATACCTTCTTTAGAGCAGTATAGTCGCGGTATGCCATGCAATGACGGCAGTCTCCAAAGCCTCTTACAAGCCCCTTCTAGCATACAATAAAGACAAGTCATGTTTAGTAAAGCTTAAAGTATAAAGAACGCTAGCGTAGCTGCCCTCGACATTTGTTCTCAATAGTACTGTTTATGTCAGCGGGCTTCGTGGTGGTGGTGGTGGTGGTGGTGGTGGTGTTACCGACAGGTGGGTTTAGCTTGGTTACAGTGGCCTAGTCATCGAAGCGGGTAATTGTTTCCCCTAATGTAACACCCCCCTGGTAAAGAGGATTTTAAAAATTATGGGGTTTTACGCGCCAAAACCACGATCTGATTACGAGGCACGCCGTAGTGGGGGACTTCGGATTGATTTCAACCACAAGAAGTTCTTTAACGTGCACCTAAATCTAAGTACACGGATGTTTTCTTATTTCGCCCCCATCGAAATGTGGCCGTCATGGCCACGATTCGATCCCACGACCTCGTTCTTAGCAGCTCAACACCATGGCCACTAAGCAACCATGGCGGGTAGGGCTTTAAAGAAATAAATGGGCCGGACCAGACCTAGTCTAGGTGCTTCTGACAATGCCACTGAAGCCCGCCACCAGACTTCAAGAAACACAGAGAGGAAGCGTGAAACTTCCTTGCCGGCTATGGCGGATCCTACTGGATAAACCGGGTGTTGTAAACACGGATGGGGAAGTCCTTTCTTCGGTAGTCTTTCGAGAGGCGTTTCAATTTTAGCAAAGTAGCTCGAGCACGACCTAACATATATAGAGCTCGATGTCCTTTATCTCCTGGCACTAGGAACAAAGCAGAGAACGGGCACAGCTTGTCTTAAATAGCCGCGCTGCCTCATATCACGATGAATCACTCTTATACAGTAGTGAGGTTATATTTCGACCAAACTAATTGGTGCCTCGTGGTTTAAATAAGAGGTGAAACACGAAGCGATTTGAAAATGGTCATGAATGTCTCCCTTTAGTCACTTCACCAGATCCTTAAACCATGGCTGTGCGATTCGATGGCACATAAAGAATCGAGGGCATTACCTTAGTACCTAAAATTGGCAAGTGCCTGCGACCATTTATAGACTCGTGTGTGCACCTTCATGTGCGCACCTTGATGTGCGCATTTAATAATGGTGCTCTTTTTCTCTCCTTCTCTCTCGTTTCGTCCATATTTCCCCTTCTTCCTGTGAAGGGTCCCAAACAGGACGCGTGTCTGGGTAACCTCCCTGCTTTTCCATTCTTCTATAGCTCTCTCTTATCAGGGTTTAGGGCTTTGACCTCTGCAGATGTGAGAATGTATGTAGGCCGGAGTATAAGCTTCGTCATTTCCCGCAATACCAATGTGAGGTAGAGCTAACTTTAACTTGAGCACGAAACCTTCGCTGCTGAGTTCTTTCACGAGCGCTCGCAAAAGTATCATGAACTTGTTGTAAGGTGGACCACAATGTCCTGTACATAATTGTAGCAGTAATCCTTACAGGCTACTGCAACAAATCCGTAAGGATTTCCGCTAATCCATGGGTGCAAGGGATGCAACAAATCCTTAAGGATTTGAAGCGGGCACATCCTGCCTTCTGGGCAGGGAAATTATTTAGTTTGCGTATATTAGCAGTTATGGCAGCACTCTCCATAACCGCAAACGAGGCTATGGAGGTCCAGTCGACCAGGCGAAGCTGCTCCATAAGTTATGCAGAACCAAGCCGCACAGAGATTTCTGTCCGCTTTTACGGACTCTTCCGTATATATTACGGAGTATTTCAGTAAGCTGTAGGTATAAATGCGGGAGAGCATAGATTTTGCTTCTACAAGAACGCGCCCTGCTGCTTAGGTTTGCGTTCGTTTACACTTACGAGGTACGCGAAGGTCAGAAAATTGATTGTAGCTTCATCGCAGTAAACGTGTGTACGGGCGTCGAGATCGTTAAAAAACAAAAAAAAAAATGTTTCCCTATGCCATTTATGGGACATTTAATTTTATTCATGCAGCACGTTTGACATTGCGTGTGTGTGTGTGTGTGTGTGTGTGTGTGTGTGTGTGTGTGTGTGTGTGTGTGTGTGTGCGTGCGTGCGTGCGTGCGTGCGTGCGTGCGTGCGTGCGTGCGTGCGTGCGTGCGTGCGTGCGTGCGTGCACAATTGCCTGGCACTTGAGATTCCCAGTGAAAACCATGCTTTACAACTCAATAAAATTAAATAAAGCTTTGCTGTTGCCACGCTTTGAATGCATGGGCTCTCAGCTGTCTTCGATGACGTCATCTCAAGTGACATACATGCCTAGAAGTATTGGAGAAGGTGTCACCAGCACGCGCCATAAAATTGTATGCTGATATTGTCGCCTTTTTACTTTCATTCTCTTCCTCTCCCTACCCACCTTTTCTTTCTTTGTTTTTTAATGACAAATAATAGCAAATGTGTAAAAAATATGAGAATTTTAAGCCAGCTGGCTAACTATTTTCGACTGAGACTGTACTACAAGTTACGAGGTGTAGGCACATTTGCGTCTTCCTTAGTGAGTAAAGCAGGCTTTCTGTTTATCTGTCAAAGGAGATGCCAACATTTGCCAGTTATACGTGTATTCTACTACTCATCGCTCTGACTGTGGGTAAACATACCCATAACACCATTAGTCGTAAGAGGCAATGAAAGAAGTCATGCACGTGGGAAAAGTTGGTAGAACCTCTTAGACAAAAAAAATAACTATACAATGCTTAATCTAAAGGTCCTTCGTTCGATCCCGGGTTTCGGCACCATAAACCATGTTGGAGACAGAGACTGACGTCCGTCGGTTGCGGTTTATTGTACCAACTGGTACGATGGCGGCTAGCGCGAGCTCTCGTCTCCTGCCTTCTAAACCTCTTCTTCTTCTATAGATTTCAATACTATATCTTCCCCGGCTCTTTCACTGGGTTCACTTTACTGAAAAGACACAATACCTTATAACTTTTCTGAAAACAACGTAATAGCAGCACACGCAAATATGTTGCTTGAGACACTTTATATGACTCGATGCATTCGGTTATTGTCAAGATGTCTAAACATCCTGCTGAAGAGCAAATTGGACTCTTTTTAGCGTGTACTTACATGAACTCCCCAGGAATCGGGGCCAGCTTTCACAAAACTACTGTTACGCAAATGCTGCTTGCGATTTGCTATTGCTTCATTGTGATAACATTTATACAGACACTGTAGGTGCGTTCACGCCATCGCCGTAGCTCCTCATCTCGCAAGCGTTGTGAGACACCTGCCAGCCTCCAGGGCGCGGTTCCTTCTTTCCAGCAGCAGTTGCATCTGGTGCTCCGTCGCGCTAACATGCCACACCCGCGTATATTTCTAACACAGTCCAAGGAGTTCGAGCGCTACTCTAAACTTTGTTATCGCTCTCAATACTTCCCATTTTTTCTTGTTTCTACTGCGAGTCTGGTGCCCGGTCTAGTCGTTTCTCCTTCACGTTGTATTACCTTTTAAACACCACAATCGCTGTGCCCTCAATCTCCCAGATCACCATGTCGTCGTATTATTTGTCTGGCTCGTTTCTTTTCCTTCAGGCAATCTTCGGCAACCCTACCATGCTGCAGAAATCAATTGAGTACACGTGGCTGCATCCATGGTTGGGAACAGGCCTCTTGACAAGGTAAAATATTGTTAAGGTTGCTTCTTCATCAACGATTAGCAGAATGTTGCTGCTATCTCTGTCATGAATACTACGAAAGGAGCTTCCTAACTAATCCCCGTTTGACTCCTCCGTATATTATGGATTTCCTCGGCGAAGGTAGAACGTCGACAGATTCATAGACAACGGGTGGAGAAGATTTTGAGGGGCGAAAGTGCGACAGGCCTGCTCGGACGAGCTGTTTCTTTGTAAGAACAATGGTCTGAGTTTCATGAAACGCTGAAAATGAAAGAGAATGTAGAGTTTCAACCAAACGAATGAAATTAGGTTTCCGAACTGAACACAACATGAGCGAGAGTTGAGGAAAGTTCATACACAGAACTTGACAGACAAAACTTTCAGCGGAATATCTGAGTCACCCTTTCTGCCATGCCTCCACCTGCAGACTCCCATGCTCTGCAGACTTCCAAAACTGGCAAATGAACTCGGTATATTAGATACAGGTCATCACTGTGTTTTCAGTGATGACACTGTGTTTTCAGCATAAAGGTTTACGCGAGCATGCACGAGCTGGTGAGATGCGTACGCGACATTATGCTCGCCGATTTGCAGCACGGGTGCCAAGTGGAAGACGCGCAGGCGAATGCTGACGCCCGCGTTCCACTTCCGCATCCTGGAAGACTTCCTGCCCGTCATGAACGAACACTCGGTAGTGTTCAAGGACTTGCTCAAGCAGCACGTGGGAAAACCCGATGGTGTGGACATCGTGCCTTCGGTTGCACGCTGCACCTTGGACGTCATATGCGGTGAGGTTCACAGAGCTGATCTTGCATGCGCAGATTAGCCACTGACGCCTGTTTGATGAGAATCCAACGTGACTGGTTTACAGACAGCATAACACAAACACACTTTATTGGCGTTGACTTACATACTGTTTTTTTTTTTGCACTCTATCCTGTCCTGCGTCTTTACGCTAGCAAGACTCGCATATCAAAACAGCCAGAGCAGAATGAGAAATCGGTGACAAGTAATCGAGCCATAACGCTCAACTAGACAACAGCATCATGGTTATATCCGCACCGGAAAGCCTATTACCAATGTTATACTTACAAGTTATCACTTTTGATGAAACAAAACCCGATAAATTGCGTTGATAAAGCGTACAGAAACAAACAAAAGTAAATAAACAAAATACATACAAAACCTAAACTAATATTCTGCTTTATTTGATTTAGATAAAATGTCTCTGTGGTGAAGCGCGATGACAAACTGAAGCAAGAAAAAATAATGGAGAAGCTTAGGTTATATACAGGCTACATTATTCAGTCAAGAATGTCTCACCGCCACTAAGTAATATAGAAGGCTTGTTGGTGCACTTCCGAAAAAATTACTCACCGGCTAGTCCCCCATGCAGGATCTGAATAAAAGTTTATTGTCGGTCTGTCTGTACACTGTTGCTTCAGGTTTGTGAGAAGATTCAGATTTGTGTTTGTGTTTAGGTTTGGTGAGGAAATTTGGGTCCTGAAATCTTTTCTTGCGGCCCCATGGTCCCCCAATAGTGGCATTCTATGTACTCACCAAGTGTGAATGAGCTCGCCCAAGTAAAGGGCTTACTCGACTGTCAATGATGATATTCTTGCTGCATATAACGGCTTTAGGCACTATGTGGGGACAAAATTGCTACGTTTCTCAGCCATGACTTCTTATACGTTTTCGCCATTATTCAGCGTAGAGACTGACGTTTATAATTCGAAGGTATTGCTAATTCTAGCAGATTAACGGCAAAATCAATAGCTGCATAATTATGAAATTACTGGCAAGTTTCATCTTACCTATAAAATGATGTTCCTCCACACGCTATCAACTAGTCTAGATTCTGTTGTTCCAAGTTTCCTCCTCCTCCAAGTTCTATAAATGATTATGGGAAAATTACAGCAACGATCCCCTCCATATTTCGCCTTTGCTTTGTTGACACATTTTCACGCGTTTTAAGCTGCTGTTATGATGATAATGACAAGCAATAACAGAATAGCTTTATGGCGCCTGGAACAAGTATGGCCAAACAGTGCCAAGCCATTCTGTTTTGTGTGCGCTTTTATTATAACGCACTAAAACAATTTGACCAACGGAGGAACAGAACAGGTTAAGCATTAAACCGACATGCAATAAAAAAAATATCAGCACAGTTTTCACTTGGTGCTGTTTGAATTTCCGCTAAATTTATTTCAGTTGATAAGATATTTCGGACTCTTTCTAGGAGTCACGTGACCTTAATACGCAGCGTGTAAGAAAATGTGCCTAGAAATTTGTCGCCTCAAAGAGAAAAAGAAGGAGGAATGCACAGAAAGGTGGTGACGTGTTGAACAAAATAAATTAAGGTTTCTTTTTTGTTGCACAAGTTTTCGTTAACTGCATGCCTTATAACCAACGCTAATATTCGCAGCATGAGAGCATTAGGCTTTGTTTACAGAAAATACATATTTAATATGAAATGCTTCTGCCGCGCATACATCTGCAGAAACTGCCATGGGTACATGTGTCAACGCCCAGCGATGTTCTGACTCAAAGTACGTCCGCGCTGTGTTGCGGTAAGTGCACCCCTTTCTTTCAGCGTTCCCTTATAACACGCCAGCACTATCGCCATAGATTACTTGCATGTTCTCACAGCGTTAAGAAAATGGTAAATGAAGAAATCACTTACCGCTTCCAGATTCAGCTGTTATTCTTTTATATTAATTGAGGAACTAAACATGAACATAACTGCATTTTGCCGTAGTGGGCCATACTAAAAAAAAGCGTATTTTCTTTTAAAGAGCTAAAAAAATTTCGGCAGTTTAGTAATTAACACTCGCCCCTTCAGTTCAGCTAATAACATTTTCCTGCAAATGTCATCGCAAAACCAAGCCCTCCCTTTTCTACTCAGCTCAACGTAACACCAAAACTGCGCGCAATAAAGGTGCGACACCTTTCTTGAGAAGATTGCTACAATGTGAGCATTGCATTGCGAGTGTATAAAACGTAAAATACAAGTATCCGTGTCCAACGCTGGCGGCAGTCGCGACGTGCATAAACAGACCACGCAAGCACACTCCCAAGGTTCACCGTGAGGGTATAATGCAAGAGTAGGCTCACGCCGTGCTGCGACCGTCCATTGTGCTTACTAAGGCGAGCCAGAGTTGTTCTATAATTTCCGTTATTTTGCGTAAAAGAGCGGTTCTGACAAGGCTGTTGCGACCACTAAAAATTCCTTGCTTTCAAAAGGCACCGACTTTTTTCATGCGCAGTATGTGGGGCAGAATAAAAATTCCTACCACCAATTTTTTATTTAGTTGTTTATTTACTTTAACACGACAGTGCTAAGGGCCCCGTGTCGCAAGAAATCTGGTGTTGGTGTCGGCGTCGGCGGCGTTGTCCGTTAGAAAAAAAATTATATTTAGGTATATGTATATGCGACGCGTTGCTATATGACATGTGGTTATGCGGGTTATATTGCCACACCATTCCATCACTAAAGTGGCTCATACCTGGTCTTACATTCGTGACAAAATTATTCGTTGGAATTCTGAGAATGACAGACCACAAACAAATGTCATGAAACAATACACCGACAGCGCACGCATCTTATGTTAAATATTTTCAGACTGAAATATTAAAAGTACGAAACAAAAGCGGAAACTTGAAAATTATGCAATTTTTTTCGCGCGGCTGTGCAATAACTCCGTGATCGGCCGATGCAAGAGGCCGCGTTTCTACCAGAAAATTAGCCTCCGTGCATAACGTTCGCCGCCAGCGTTTCCCGGTAAACATTGCTGGTTACATAAGCTGCAGTTGCCCGGAACCGTGGGAAGCAGTCAGGCATCTTTGAATGCTATCGCGTTTCCACTCTTAAAGGCGAAGCTTAAGCGTCCTCCAAGATTTAGTTATAGAACATTGCACAGAGTCATATTGTAGACCCAAGGAAGAGCAGAGTATAAAAAATAAGATTAAGGAATCAAGGCTATAGAAGGAGTTTCAACTGCTTCGTATCAGCAAGGGCCATGCGTCACCTTCAAACCTTCAACCAAACTGCTTGGCGAAACAGAGCTAAGCTGGGCTTACAGTGGCATTGTACTCGGAAATAATCCATCAGACATGTGAGGCTGAATGCGCCGGTTCATTTCAGGCCACCAAAGCAGAGCAGTAACGTGCTTAGTTAGCACTTGGGCGGGAGACCGCAAACACGGTTCTGATGATTTCCCCTGTGCCCCGAATAGCTGACGTGTCTGACGGCAATGGGAAATTTGTGTCTCCCGCCTCCGACCATTAACATGCATTATTTCTGCTTTAACATGCTCGCCGTAATTCACAAAATAAAAGTGGAATAGCAGCTTTTTCGTCTGTCTCAGTAATATTGCTCCGCTTGACTTCCAATCTTTCGCCCCCTATCAACAATCATCGTTGCGACCCTTTAAAGTCTGTCGTGATAACGTTTTCGTATTATACAAATAATTAACAGAAAAAAATACAGAATCAAAATGAAATCATTCAACTACTCGCCAAAAACCATGCTTATTTATTTATTAGTTCTGTGCTTATTAGATGCTGCTCGCCTAATGAACTCCATTCTCCTAAATGCGAAATATATGATACAGGAAATCAACTATTTGCAGAGACGTTAAACATAATAAGTCATTCTTGTTGCTGGTGGTGGTGTTTTCATGTTAAACGTTGCAGGAATTTCCGGCAGAAGGAGCAGTGCACTTCAGCAACCGTTCAATTAGTATTCTTAAACTACATGCGTAGGGTCCTGTCCACGGAGTGGTCCTGTCTCAATTGTTACGATTGCTTGCTTTACACTAGCTCTCTTCCACCATACAACGAGAAAACATAAACCAAAAGCAACATAACTCAGTGTGCTGGATTTTCAAGGACAAACACCAGAAACACAGAAATCTAGAAGAGGTAGCCTTTAATAAATCAGTAAACCCACAGCTCATATAGTGTATTCATCTGTAACGAGCACGCCCGCATTTTTTTTTATTCAGCACCCTGTCATCACGTGTCCACTTGTTATTTCCAATAACAAAAACTGCATTCCACTTTCTTGTAGGCTTGGTGAGCTCTGGTTCTCACGCGCCACGAAGCCCTGGACTTGGAATGATTTTACCTACAGATTCACCGCCGATTATGTGGAGTTTAATAATAGCGTGAATACTGTCCACACGTTCACGAGAAAGGTATGTTCGCTATTCATAACAAGCGTTGATATTCCGCCTAAGAAAACCACTAATGAGAAATATTTTATTACATTTATTAATTCGAGCAGGAATAGGAAGCGTTAAGGTTTGGAGCTCTGGAGTCATCCAGAGCTCCAAAAACATAGCAACGCCAATTCTACTTTGGCAGATGCTTCCCAGAAGTCATAACAAAGCTAATTCATTTAGGTGGCTAGTGCGTGAACCTGCTTTGAGGCAGCAGCACTACTTTAATATTTTCGATCATGGATTTGAGCTTCGAGACGAAATATAGAGTCGCGGGTGGCATACGACTCGTGGGTCATGGAATATACACGCAAAATTGCCGCGCGGCTGGCCACTCGGGGCACTTTGCGTGTATTCGCGGGCTTCTTTCACGTTCGGAAAAACACTTTTATGCAGCACGTATTGAGCAACAGAAAGCTGTATCGGGAGTTTTCCATGTTGCTCTCCAATTTTCTCAGTGACACTTTTCCTCTGGTTATAATATTTGAGAAGTTCATTAATAATTATGACTCATTAAGCAATTAGGCGGAATGCAAAAATAATCTGAGTATCTCCAAGCGATGACAAACACTATTACCTTGTTTCTGTCCAGCTACGTTTATCCAGCATATTTTTAAATCTTGGTGCATGATAGTTGAGACAACCTGCATAACTTATTGATTTTCTCTCTAGTGAAATCTTATATTTCTCGAGCAACAAAAATAGTGCTAACAGTTCCTGCGGTACACGTCATGTACTCTGTGTGACCAAATGGTAGTCAAGGGAGCGCCACTTGTTGAATCGCTCGGGGCATTGCTTTACTTGAATATTACGCTATACTTTTATGTTCTGCTTGAAAATAGTGTTCCATTCTAAAACCTGTCTTCACAGTACAAAAAGGTATGACATTTTTAAATCATCAAACTGCGCTACGAAATGGTTGTGACATAGCTATAAAACTTTAGTACGTGCAATTTTATGGTAAAGCCATTAGAGGTACACAGTACAATTTCAGAATACAGAATTCAAGTTTCGTGCCTTTCTCACAATTCAGATCCCAAACAAAGGTCTCCTTCTTTTAAAAATGTTGGAAATGGGAAGTTTGGCCCCTTGTTTGGTCTGCTATCCCAAAATCATAGGTAGGAAAAGCAGCAAAAGATCATGAATATGTAAAACACTGTCAAGATTCTAAATAAAATGGCAGAACACTTACAAAGCAATTCCGTAAATACCTGAGAAAATAATTAAAAAAGGTCATTAGACTGCAAGTGCAACAGAAACATGTACAGGTATTGTAAACCCGGAGGAAATAAAAAATGCATATTCACTGCCATTCGCAAGAAATTTATCAATTCGGCGCTGATCTAAAGTGTGCGAAATATTTCTCGCTGAATGTTATATTGCGGGCGCTGAACGAGACAGTGCTCGACAGAAGCTTTCATTATGCTGCAGTACGAGCACTCAGATGATGTGTTTTTTATGTAGACAATGCAAGTCAGGGGCATAGGTTACCATGAGGCGTAAACAGTCTAAGAGCACGTCTAGTGTGCGGTCGATCTTGAGGTTTTGCATGGAAGCGCAGCAGAGGGCCAATGTACACAATAAAGAGGCCGGCTTTGCACGGTCGTCAAACCATGTTGTTCGGCGTAACTTGTTTGGCAGGCCGCAAAGACTCTTAGCATCCGACGGTAAGAAGGCAACATTTGTCAGTGATTCTAACGTATGTCAGAAAGACCTTGTAGTGGTGCAAACGCGGAGATGGAAAAGACGCTCACGTAGCGATATTTTATATTTGTCTAGTTCGTTTCACTGAAAAATTAAATAGACTGGTAGCACCCCGCAAGCAAGCCCTCGAAGGAATGGAACAAAAATGCAAAGGGAAGCTGTACCGAGAGGCCCACAGGATAACTAGCTTGTCAGGATGATCTGCTATACCTGCTGAACAGTCTGACAATCAAAAAGTGGCACTGAGTACAGCGGTGGCTCCAGCAGACTGCGAAGAATATAGGATAAAAGTAGTTGAAGCGACAAAGATCGAATGAATTTCGCATAATTATCTATGATCATTACGTCACTCTATTTAAGATGCACCTGCGTGAAATGTGGATCGTATAATATTGTGTGCGTTCGGCCAGAGTAGGGAATAAACGCTTGGCATTTACATTTCGTGAGTCAAAAATGAGGAGATAAATTTTTGTCATTTCCACAGGTCATCAAAGACCGGAAGAAAATGCTCCTGGAGCTCCAGGCAGCGTCCGACCAAGTCGATGGTGCAGGCGAGGACGAGTACTTGAACCTTAGCGGTTGTAGAAGGGCCTTCCTGGATCTGCTGCTATCCCAGCATTTCAAGGACCCGTCGTTCACAGAGGAGGACATAAGAGAGGAAGTCGACACATTTACTTTTGAGGTAAGCGTACGAATAAACATATGGGACTGGAAAATCCTGATCTCACTTTGTCACACCATTTTGCTTTCTCGGTACTGTGAAGCTTTCGCAAGTGTTCGAACGTTAACGGTTCAGGTTGAGTGAGCGTGCCTCATCCCATATCTCAATGGTTAGGATGCTAGTAGTGCTTCGCGGTTTTTCTAGTCGCAAGTATCCAATTTCATTCTCTCTGATTATGCACGTATTGTAGAGTTTGAGAGGATATTGCGACATAACCTCCGTAACGCTGTAACGTCAGAATCAATCGATATATTTGGTAAGTATGTGAAAAAATAGAAGAGGAAGTAAAACAATGATGAAAAACATTGTTAATCCGGCGTTCCGGAGAGGCAAACCATAAAAACGTCAGCTTTTTACAAAATGCTGTCGAATGCCGCATACTGATATTTTCAATCCTTGTGTTGTCTTTTCCTTCCGCTACACATCTAATCTCCCGCTACACATCTAATCTCGCACTTTTTTTCGTTCTTTTCCTTGCTCCGCCCTCCCTACGTTTTCGCTATCCCTCGCATTTCGGCTTTAAATTTCTCTTCTTCTTGTGAGCCCGACGTAGCTCGCGAGTTGACCTTACTTAGTCGGCCAATCATGCGCAATGAAGCTGTGAGTTTTCTTCATCCTTTTCTGCCGTCGAGCGTGCGAACGTGTTCTGGCCGAACCATTCTAACAAACCCGCCTATAGCTGGTGCTCTTATACACAGTACAGATGACAGGAGCTTACGATCAACTGAAACACAGAAAAGTCGTGAACAAGGATGCAGCAGAATACCTTTCTCCACTTTGTCGCAAATTTTACACGCTAATAGCCAATGTCTCCGCCTTTTTTTTTTCTCCGTGGCCTCTTTTCCCATCAACAATGAATAAAATTTACCATTGAGCCACTGTTGATCATGTACCTTAATCCTTTGATCTTTATCTTCTATGTATTTATATATATCCTAGTGTTGACTTCGGCCTATATAGATTATTCCAATACGAATACCCTCGCTATCAAGATAATGCCCCAAAACAAACGTAAATTATCAAGTGGTTGCCTGAATAATCCGTTCCTTTTTTCGAATAATTAACAACAAATAAATTACGTTAACCCTCAATTTACTGCGTGAAAATAGACAATAAAGGAAAGCAGACCAAACCGAAAATTTAAAAAAAATTAAAACAGAACATTCTATTGCAAAGCTCACAGGCTTCACTAATGTTGTGCGCCTACCCGGCTGGATCCTTACTAACAGGGTCACGATACGACAGCTGTGGGAATCAGCTGGACCCTGTACCTGCTGGGGCTGCATCAGGACGTGCAGCAGAAGGTGTACGAGGAGCTGGAGGATATCTTTGGTGATGACAGAGACCGAGACGCCACCATGGAAGACATCAGGCGAATGAAGTATCTTGAATGTGCCATCAAGGTGCGCTGCTTTCGCATACCCGAAAGAGGTTGTTTCCTTAGGTAATGAAGTAGAAGAATTCACAACGTTAAGCAGCCTACATGTAACAACTCAACAAACAGCGCCCCCTAACAACTGCGAGTGGGAAATGAACTCTGTTTATACGGGAAAGCTTCGTTTTTCTCAAACACTAATCGTACAAGCGCGACATGTTGGCAAATTTCTTAGCAAATGTTTCTCATACGCGTGCAGCAGCACATTATGGAAATAGCGGCTTTAGTTTTACTTGTTAAAAAGCCAGTCAGAAAATTCCCGAGAAGTTTAAACTCTGGGATTCTGTATTTATATTTGCAGGCATCTTGACACTGAAGCTAGGCAATGTTATCGAAGAAACTACAGCACGAATTGGACTATATGTGACAAAGGCAGCACCGGGCTGAAAGACTCAGCACTCAGCTGCTTAGATCAGAAAGTTCAAAAATTACTTGGAAATAGTTTCAACATTTCTGTTTTCAGAACTCGATTACGAAATATAGCAGAAACTTGCACAGGTGTACGCAGTCTTGTGAGGGGAAGCGCTCTCTCTCTGGCTGTTCAAGTGATCTGAGATGCGACGCTTAAATAAGGACGCGAGATCGCTGTCTTTTTTTTCCGAAACATGCCACCGCATTGGCGCTTCATCCGCAGTACAGACGCCCACACTCATCTACGTCCCTTGCTAGGAATTTCGAAACCTAACGATCTCGTGCTCCGCGTCGTATCGGAGTGGGGGAACTATCATGATTCCGTAGAATCCTTAATTGTGTCTCTGGCGCAGACGTCCATCGACAAGTCGTGGCCATTTCCTTTTCTGCCCTCGCGAAACCCGAATTTATTAGATATTATAGCGTGGATCAGCTGATGAACTAAGAGTTCAGGCGTGAGTAAGCACTGTAGCTCCTAAGCGAAGAGTGATTTCTTCAGTAACCCCGACAATTGTTAACAGAGAAACTGCTTGGCTGGTAATCTCGAGAAATTGTTCAAAACGCGCCAAGTTGTTTGGAAAATCAAAAACTGGGCTGGTTGCTTCGGCGTTGCCTAAAATGTAACAGTGCGACTTAGGACTAGGATACAAACATAAAAGAAGACGAGGATAGCTCTTGTCCTCGACTATTATTCGGTTTTATTTTTCATCGGAAATTTCACTCTCCCATATTCATTCATGTGATTTTGAAGTTCCGTAAAGGTAGAAGCCTTCTTTCAATCACACGAGCATTTTTATTATAAATCCCATTATTACTGCAATATACGGTGAGGGAGACATGTGAACCCCGTTAAATAATAATAATAATAATAATAATAATAATAATAATAATAATAATAATAATAATAATAATAATAATAATAATAATAATAATAATAATAATAATAATAATAATAATTTGTAAAGAAGCTATGGAGATTTGAGTTGGCGAACATTTGTAGCCATCTCGCTGGAATGATTCCCTGAACTCCCGGTGATATACCACGAAAAATAAATATTTGCCTTAATCAGAAAGCAACACTAAATTCTGTGCGCTAATGTTGCTCTCGATGATAATTTTTTTCTTCGGCAGCGTATTCCGTTCAATCTTTGCATTCAGATACACAAAAATAGCGCGGATTTCGTCGAGATATGAATAAACGTGCTTACACCGCTGTCAGGGCAAGGCCACGAAGTTATTGCCACCTAGAAATAAAAGGAATGGGGCTTAATGAGCGGCGAATACTTTTGAAAAGAAACGAAGGCCACCACAGGGCAGAGGAAAAGAATCATAAGATGATCAGTATGACTGCTAATCACCATGCCTGAAATATTTAAAGAGTGACGAATTTCTTCGTGTAGATCATCTTATTTAATTAAACCGTTTTTTGTTGAGCCCACTCTATCGAGCTGTTCAACTGGGATTAAGGAGCTCTTCCTGATCTTTCTGCAAAAATCGTAATGGATACGATCGGCTGTTTAACTGAATTTCGACGGGTAAGTGCTTAAATATGAAGTAGATACAAGTTGCATCAAAAAGATATATTCTTCGAAGTTTCTAAATGTGCACTCGGCAATGCGGGTTCGTGCCAACTAGTAAAATTGTCTCAACGACAAGACCTTACTACGATTTCACAATGGAAGAATAAGCTGAGAATTTTGCGCCGATGCAAGGTATCATGAAACACGGTTTTCCCATCATGTAACTTTCTTTCAAGGTAATGCCTGGTGCGATGAAACATTGTGTTATTCGAGCGCAATACAACAACAACATCACTGCAATAGAAAGTTGTCTTATGTGATACTCGCCACTTTAGTTTCATAGATGTAACGCTGTCATCTCTTACTGCTACTTCTCCCTATGTAATCTTGTCTCGTGGACATAAATGTCGAAACCTACTATGTCAAAACAAATTGTATCAACTGGTTTCTGAGAATAACTGCAAGTTGTTGTGAATGCGACACACCAATAGAAAATTTATTCAGAGAATGTCGGAGGCCAGGAGAGCTTCGTTGGCCCTAAATGTACACGTAAAAGCCGAGGATGTGATGTATTTCTCATAATCTCTTGTTTGTCATCACTTTTTCTTTTTTTCTTACAATTTCTGGGAGTTATTTTAGGAGGCACAAAGGCTGTTTCCGTCAGTTCCACTTGTTGGGCGTCTCCTACAAGAAGACTGGACGTATGGTAAGTGACTTCGGGAGCATAAATGTGATTTGGTTTTTGTTGTTCCTTTCTTTGGGCATTTTGTGCAGTCATTTTATACCGGTCGTTAGCGTTACCATATCCCACGTTAGTAATCATTTATCCCCGTCAGACGTGAGAGGGCACGAACTTAGGCTGTGGTCGGGTTCAGCAGACATTAAATGCAATTTTAGTTTCTCAAGATATAACTCGCACAGTATAGATATAGAAAGCAAAAAATAAGCATTTCAATCAACAACAGCTTGCTCCGTTTGTGCGCACAATATTGGCCCAAGCCTCATCGCGATGAAAATATCGCAAATAAACTGCGAAACTGAAAACAGTTATCATAGGGGAAATTGAGCAAAATACAGACTTTAATTTTGAGCCCGCGTACTTTTGGCTCCTGCCTGTTTGAGTAGGCTTGTGTACAAAAGCGGGCTTGAGTTAAACAGCAAGGGTGCTTTGCATTGTGTTGCAAACGAATCAGAAAAATACAACGAAAGGAAGCATGGCCACTAATGTATCCTGCCTGGCAAGTGCAATACATTACTTTTATTTTCTCGAATTTCACTAATCAAGATCAGACGTTTATTCTGGTCACTGTTGAGATCATGCTAAGAAATTAATCGCACATTTTGCGAATAAAGCACACTTTTGTAAGAGCATGCTTCGCGAATCTTCATTCTGTGCCCCTAAAAATTTCTGTTCTTGCAGATGGCTACATTATACCGAAAGGAACAGTGTGCACAGTCTTCATATACGTCCTGCACCGAGACCCTAGGGAATTTCCGAAACCGGAGGAATACATACCGGAGCGGTTCCTACCGGAAAATTGCGTCGGCCGACATCCGTTCGCCTACGTGCCTTTTTCTGCCGGCTACAGGAATTGCATCGGTAAACAACACGCCGCACATGTCACATTACATGACGATTACATGCAGCATTAAGAAGAACACATTTATTATTTATTTATTTATTTATTTATTTATCTATTTATCTATTTATTTATTTATTTATTTATTTATTTATTTATTTATTTATTTATTTATTTATTTATTTATTTATTTATTTATCACAGTACCCACAGCGCCATTTCTGGCATTACAGTGGGGGGGGGGGTTGAAGAAGGAAGAGGTGCACAAAGTACTACCGCGCACAGGCGGCGGAAAAAAAATAACATTGAGATAGGAAAAACACAAAATTAATAAACAAAAATTTCACAGCAAGGCAGAAAATCAGTCATTTGATTTTGAAGATGTATTTTGATATGTCGATCCCTAACAACGTGGGAGAAATAGGAAAAACGAAAGGCCGTACTTAGTGCGGGAAAGGGCATCGTCGTTAGGGTGAGGTCTCTCAGTTATATTCGTGAGTTCGTTGTCATGATAGCAGTCAGCCGCTGTGCATTGCACAAACAGAGACGCTGCAGCCCTAACGTGTACAACCTCTTGTAAACGCTACCACTGTGGCGCAAAAAGTACGCCCTCGCTGCTTCTGCATCTAGCAAAGGGAGAAAGCGGCAGCCACAGTACTTGCTACTATTTATTTTATTTATTAAGTACCTGCATAAAGTGTACATGCATTACAGCAGGAAGGTATAACAACAAACCAAAACACAAAGTAAGAATTAGGCAAACACATAGTGCGTGATTAAGAATCCCATTCGATGAATACGGACTAGCTCGGGATGGAAGGCTATTGCACTCTCTGATCTGGCGTACGAACAAAGCATAACGGAATGCCCCGAATGTAGGCAGTTGAATCCAAGCAGTCATAATCATGCCATCAACATTTATTATTGATAATTGTCACTATATGCGTAGCTATTAGCCGATTATCATGGTCAAATTTGCAGGGGGGCCTCAGAGTTTTCAGAATTTAGTTTATGAATGTGCATCTGCAAAAAGATGTTGACTGGAGGCTTCAGAACATCGAGCCCAAGCAAACAACCAATGTCCTTGCACCTTAAGCTTGCTGTTCTTCAATGATTCATGAGGTTGAACGCCCATAGCAACACTCAGTCTATGGCAAACGCTGTGACGGAGCGCTCCGGTTTATTCTGACAACCTGTGCCTCTAATTATAAGTAAACGAGCGTTTTCTTGTTATTACATTTCGCCCCCATCGAAACACAGAGACCCTGACTCGAACCCGTGACTTGGTGCCCAGCAGCTGAACGCCATAACCACTCAGCCACCGCGGCGGTTATTCACTGTTTTACGGTGGGGCATTAACGTGAGGCAGCTCAGAAATCCTGGCTGCACGTCTAGGTAGCAGCAGAATTGACGTTTCTCCTTATATCTTTCGTATTCATAAAACTCTTAGTGCAACTTAATCACTGGTCTCCCATTTCATAGAATATACCACGCAAAATTTATAGTTTATGCAGTGCCAGTGGGAACCAAAGATTGTGTCGTATGGTACACGCTAGCTTACTGACCTAAGATGCCGATGTGAGTTGGAAGAAGCGCTTTATATGGATTTGTATACCGTGGTAAACCTCAAATTTATGAAGTTCAGTTGACTGAGGAGTACGTAGGAATGTGATAAAAACACAGCAAGGTGTAATGCGGAAGCGCAAACAGTGCACGTCGAAAAGCACCTTTGCCTTGGAAGACGAACTGGTGTGTGCTTTCATGAAATACGTGGCTGATTATGATATGTCTTTCGGTATACCAATGCAGGGCATATCACTGAGCCCATTGACCTTAGTGTTTAGCTAAAAAATAAATATTTTAACCGCCTGCCATTGCAACATGATAACAGCCTACCATTAAAAACCATTTGTTTTTGCTGTTTTTTCGCGCCTGTTTAAAGTTTAGCCACCATACAGTCTTGTTTTTACTACTAAAATTAGAACTGAATGTTGTGCGCGGTTGGTAGCCATATGGATGTTTTGAATCTCCTTTAAGGAGACCATTGCATCACAGGGTCCCACGGTAGCTAAGCAACAACCGTATTTTAGTGCAAGCTAGGCATGCGGTTATTAATAAATAAGCGCACTGTGCGCACACATGTCTGACTTATGCACTGCACTTGTCTAAACTCCAGGCTGCGTGCCTTAGTGGTCAGATATCTGATTTTTTTTTTCTTTGGCGGCTTCCGTGTTCATAAGTCATTCTTTGGCGACCATGCAAGCGCTGCAAAAAATAGTATAGCGGGAAAATTTTAGCACGGCCCAGTTCATGCCATGCCGGTTTAACAATTATGAGGCTCAAGATCTTTTCTTTTTATTCGTTTGAAAGGAAAAGCGAAAATTCACATTCAACTGGCGCTGCCGGCTTGTCACCGGTCTGTAATTCTGTCTTTGGTTTCTATGCAGGTCAGAAATTCGCTTCGATGGAGATGAAGACACTTGTGTCCCGCGTGCTGAGGAACTACAAGCTGGAATCAATGTACCACAGAGATAAGGTGCAAGCTGTGGCCGAACTTGTGCTTCGCGCTCGCAATGGTCTGCGGATACGCCTCACTCCACGAGAGTAGTAACACCGACGTTGTTATGCATCTATGCTTCTTGTTCTTTACACCACGTGTAAAAAAACATGTTATCTAAGCACAGTTCTCTCCACGGCGACATCAGGGAAAATGTGTGTGTGTGTCCCTCATTAATTTCACACTGTGGCCTTACGTTCGCTCGCTCATGTCTGATGACTAGTCTTCACACGTTAATGCTGCTCATGTCTCTATTTCACAACGTAGGGCTGCACCAAACTTTAAGCCCGTGAAAACTACGCGCACTGACACTTTAACAATAAAGTTTTTTTTTTTCACCAGGAATGACCAAGTGTCTGTTTCTTTTCCTTTTTCCCCTATAATTCTCACGCACGAAGTCGGCCGCTATCCACAAGGCTGACTAAAGCAGTCAGACTAAACACGCGTGTATTTTCATAAAGTAATGCTCATTGAAGGGCAAAAAGGTTTTGACTTCAAGACCAATATTCCTTTCGAGAGAGGGATGTGGTTATCCATACAAACGTATGCACGCGCACGCACGAGAGGGCACGCTAAATTCAGGTGTGTCGTTGTGCGTCCCATACACGATAATGTGTACTACTTCTTCATATCTTTAAGCATGAACAGCTGCTCGGTGGAGCCAAGCAGGGTGGTATCCTGTAAGTATCCACTTATTTGACATGTCTATTTCGTCTGCTGCTGAAGAGCTGATAAGCGGGGGGCGCATGTCTCCTTCTCGTGCGCCCCGAAGCCTAGCCAATCATAACTTCAGCAGCAGACGAAATGAACGTCTTCACTAGGTGGACACGCGTGTTTTCGTATTTCGCCTCCATCTAAATGCGGCCGCCGCGGACGGAATTCGATCCCGCGACCTCGTGCTCCGCAGCGCCGTGCCTTAGCCACTGAGCCGCCGCGGCAAGTGGTGGCGACCATTGTCAGCAGGCAGTGTACACACTATGGAGCTAGCGGGACACCGAGTATGCTATCCTGCTTTAACTGTGGTACAAAGAAGTGGCCCAACTGAAAACGAGTCTAAGTTAAGGCCGGAAGTCTACCCAGGTGTTGTTTCATCTTTTACCCTGCACCGGTGATACAAGAGAAGGGAAAAAAGCTGAAATGAATGCCAACTGTTACGAATTTTTTATCAACCCACTTTTGCCAGCAAACAGCGGCCTTCCTCATCGAGCACGGAAGTTTCATGCCTGACTTTAAATGCTGATCAGTAGCTTTTTTTTTTCCTCAGTGTAGACATCACATGCTTGTTTTGACTAATGCCTGACAAGGCTTCACTTCGCCTCTATATCATTAATGGCATGCCGAATATTTGGTGGAGTAATAGTGAAGATGGAAGCACCCGCACGGTACTCTGTACTACACAGCATAGAGTGCAACGGCTGCGAATTGTCTCTCGCGGTCGGAATAGGCAGCTTCTTTGTGATGTGAAGGCGCGAGCTGAATTTCAAGCAGAAAATAAATCCTGCTGGTTTCATGGATTATATCAAGTAATCTTAATTAAAATGTCCTAATTATCAGCGAACAAATTCAAAAAGAAAAACGCGTTCCACCTTTTTTTCACAAAAAACACGCGACAACCATTCGCTACAGTTAATGGCAATCTGTCTTGCCGACCTTCAAGATACTAAAGCACCCCCCCCCCCTCAACCTCCCCCTGCCTGCCTTTCAAATCACTAAGATTGTCTGCACACTTAAGTGCAGGAACATCTGCGTTAGTGTGTAGGATCACGAGATATATGCCACTCTAAATAATTAAAATCGTGTAACATTATTTATCGGCCTAACTATAATGGCGTGCAGTGGAGGGCATTACTAAAAGACCCAACTATGTGCACACAGTGTAGAGAGAATAACACCATAACTAAAGCAAACATATCGTAATGTACATGATTGTGTAATGCAACCTTCGCTGTCAAAGCATACTAGGCTTTGATTGTTTTTTTCTGAGCTATAACTTACAGTCCATACGCAAGAACCTCAAACGTTTCTTTGTGTGAAAACAGGGTGAGGATACAAGGTTGAGAAGGGAGGACAAGTGTTGCGTTTTCTTTCTCTTTTTTGCGTTCGCCTTTTCTTCTGCCATAATTTTCTATGAGTGCTGTGCACCGAGTGCCACGAACGGTGGTCGATAATTAAATTGAGGCTACTGACGAGAGCGTTGGAATTAAGTCTCCCAGCTCTTCGCTTTCTCTTATGGTGACAGTAATATTAAATGTGAATAAAATGCAATATCGAAGCGCGTGGTGTTAATGTTAATATGCAGGCTACTTATCAATGCGAAATCAATGTTCCATCCCACCAGAGCTAATCGAGGCAAAATTCTGCAAAAGCAAACGGTTTTCCAAATGACATAATTCGAGCTTAATTAGATTCTTTTAACTTGCATAAAACCATCGCAAACAAACAGCGTGAGCAAAAAGCCACGTCAATTCTATCCTTTCTTTACTTAAAAAAGAACATAGAATCACTTCCGAGAGAAACAAACAGCGATTAAGAGCCAGGAAAGACAGGGTTACTTAAGCGGTCTTTGATGCCAGCAAAGCAATGCTTAGCATAGGTAGAAAGTTTTCATTTTGCCGGGGGAAGCTGACCAGCTTTCCGAACTCCACCCATGTATGCATATATATATATATATATATATATAATCCATCTCATCCGTTACAATTCATATATATTACCTTCAATGACAGTTACACTGGAAACTTCGTGTGACCTCGAAAGATTGTTCACTGAAGCGAGGAGCTTTTATGAGTATTTGCAAGAGCACCTCAGAGTACGCGACAACTCAGTTTTACAGCCTGAGTCCCCTCGCACCGCGAAGAGACTGGCGCCTCTTGGTTTAGCCATGCGACAAGCGGATTCAGTTAAACACGTTAGGGAGATATATGTGTTTTGTGCGTATTAAGTCGCACAAGTACACATCTATGAAAAGAAGCAATGTAACGCCTTGTAAAATTTTTAATACAGAAGATACAATCAAGCAATCTTTTCCTGACGAAAGGTCAGTTATTGAGAAGATAAGACATAGCATATATAAACATTAAACGATATATAACAATTTCCGAACACAACTTATGACTAGAATTATTAGCATAAGTATAATGTGATTCCATAACGCCATAGTTTCATTACATGTCAAAGCATGCCTTATGTCACTGGTTTCGTTTCTTTTCCGGAGGCAGAATAAAGGATTATAGAGTAAAATTATCAGGTGCCCAAATAAATAAACATATTGACAAATAAATAAATGATACAGTGATATCTCAAAAGCGCAAAAGGACTCGATAGCAAATATAGGAACAGCGTGGATTGTGTTATTGAGGGGAAAATGCAGCATATGAAGAATAAAAATTAGTAAGGAAAATGCACAGATAGACTAAGGAGTTTTACAAATAGCGCAACCACGTGTTTTTTCTTACCCAAATGCCTTCACTCTGCTTGCGCTGTTATGGACCCTATTTTCGTTCCTTTGTATACCTTTTTGCGTTGTTTTCTAAGCCAGGTGGTTTGCTTTGACTTGTAAGTTGGTGCCTTTTTCTCTCCTATTAAAGACATCAGTTCGTTGTTTGATGCGATGATTTCAACATCATTGAAAAAGTGTTCCTTCAGGGCACTTGATCTGGAAATGAAGTCGTCGGCAATTTTATTCAAATTGATTTTACAGGAAAGATCTTTGTGGGCGTGCAAAATTGCCAGATGGTTCAAACGGGCTTGTCCAGTCGTCGACCACGAGTACATTTTCAGTTGTTGAAGGCAAGAAAAGGACCTCTCGGATGTGGTCGACGAGACCGATATGGCCAATGCATTTTTTTAGCTTGGCCATTTCTGGCAAAAGGGTTCGCAGGTGTTCGCCCTTGCCCCCCGTAAACATGTGCACGACGTCCCCGAATGTGTGCAATGATGCCGACCTTTGCTAGCTTAAAATGTCAATCATCATATCTCTGCATGTGCAAAATCAGGCGTCCTGGTTCAAGGTCGTCACCGTAGAACTACGTTATATATGCTTCGTCTTCCTTCCACATGGCAAGCTGCTCAATGTGGGACTTATGCTGCCACATATCAGGTGGATACCTGTTGGTTAACTTTAGACAGCACTGTGTCAAGTACTTCATAGAACCTCTGGCGGTACATGTCACTCGCTGATGGAAACACAGGAGCTGAGGAACCTTCTTGATAGTGGCGCGGAGTCTTCTTTCGCCTAGCGGCTAGAACACACGGGTCTACTTTTACTTCTACTTTTCCTGCCTCTGACATACATATCTGGGTCACGCGCTTCACTTTGGAGTTAATCTGCGCCGAGTTCAAGCTTGGGCCATCCCAGATGGCTGGTCCCTTCGCGTGCGTTGTCTGCCCGCGCGCCTAGTGTTATGTTTTCGCTGGTGCTTATACGGTGGAAAATACGCTTCTTTTTCAGCGTCAGACGGGTTCTGGCGAAGTACCGACACGCGAGGGGCCCACTATTGGTTTTGTCGTTGGTGCTCATGCTGTGTTTGTAGCCGGTGCACATTGCAACGTGTGCAGCCGCGGTAGAAGCGAGCTCGACGCCTGTTTTCTATTTCTCATTTTATTGCGACAGCAATTGTATCGACACCCCAGGCAAATTTTCGCTGTCGTCGTCACCGTGATATTCCGTATAAAGTCCAAAAGTCATACGAGTGAGCGACCCATACACTGTGGGTGCGAGAAAAAGCCCGTAACACTGAGCCGCAAAGCATGGCGGCTTGATGGACATTATCTTCCCACGCGCTCAATATTCGGGTTAGTTGGAGCTCACGTGATCAAATGCGCGCGTGGGGAGGAGAGCACGCGTCTTCTCGTCTAGCCCTGCCCCAGCTGCAAACTACTGTGTGCGGTTGACGCTTACATGGCCCGCGTGCCGTATCCAATTGTTGGTAATCATTGGGGGGGTGCACTGTTCAAGGGCGAGCAGGGATGGCTGCTAATTTCATGCGTGCTGTCTTCCTTCTTAGGCTGTTTTTCCGCGCCCCAAGTGTTGCAGATCGCATAGCCTAAGTTAAGAGACAGGGGTAATTGGAGATCGCTGACAGAAGCCGTCCTGTAGGGGATATAAAAATATGCATATGATGATGATGAATATAATTTTTGGAGTCGCGGTGAATCGCATAGCTGTACGAACCATTCGCCCCCACTGCCGGCGTTCTTCATAATGCCAGCATTGTGATAGCGACTGTTCGTGGTCATCCCGCAGGATATTTGCAAGTTTACATGGTCCGTGCATGGCACGATGTTTGTTATTTTAATTAGTAAGTAAATGTTACTACAGTTTATATAGACGATATAACCAACGTACAGACTCGTGTGAGGGCCGCACTTTTTTGCCGCAACTATGACGAGCCTTAGATGGAACTGGGCCATTTTATCTAATTTTTCCAACTACGAGTATGAAATCCGCCATAAACCTCCGCGATCGCCTCCTCTCGCCATCTGTAGTCGTGTACAACTTTAGAATGTGTGAGTCAACTTTAATAAATATCCGGCAAATTGATGGCCTGGGTCTAGGCCGCGCCGGGGGCAGCAGAGAGACCCTGTCTTTCGGTAGCTTCCCGGGCTTGCTGGATGGCCCAAATTTGGTCCTGAAGATCAGAGCTAGTCAGTGCGGTTCTCCACCGCGCCCTTAGGTCATCCGGGGGGACTGCAATTCTCCTCTGAACTATTTCACAATCCCAGAGTATGTGTTCTAGGGTGGCTACTCTATCATTACATAACTTACATTTGGCCTCAGGGTATAAATCTGGAAACATGCGGTTAAGATGTACCGGGTTCGTGTAAGTTCTGGTTTGAAGTCGCCTCCAGTCAACCGCCTGAGACTTGTTTAATTTTGGGTTAGGAGGTGGATATATACACCTCGACTTTCTGTAGAATTGGGTAATGTCACTGAATGAGAAAAGTCTAGAGCTATCCATCCGTTCTATCTCCTCCTCGGCCAGAGCCCCCCCTAGTCGGGCGCGGTTAGTGAGTCCTCGCGCAACACGATGGGCAGACTCGTTAAGGTTTGGGTTGGCGGTGGATTCGCAGTCTGTATGGGCTGGAAACCAGATGATTTCCTTGTCGTAACATTCCTCAGATGATATAAGTTTGGTTTCACTGTTTAGAATTTTTGCAGCTTCAGCTGATATCCGTCCTCTGGCATAATTTCGTATAGCCGATTGAGAGTCGCTAATAATGTATATATATTTGGGAGAAGCAATAGCCAGAGCGATGGCAACCTCCTCCACAACTTTAGAAGGCAGCGGCATTTGCCCCTCAAAGGCGGATGCACACAAGCATCCACCAATGGGCGTGCAGTCTAGACTGAAGTCATGAGCCGGACGGCCGGTGACCCCACTGACGGAGGACAGGGCAGCCCGCGCTTCGAGCTAGGCCGAGTCGCGTCAGCGGGACTACTTCTTTAAATTAAATTATAAGGTTTTACGTGCCAAAACAACGATCTGATTATGAGGCACGCCGTAGTGGGGGACTCCAGAAATTTGGACCACCTGGGGTTCTTTAACGGGCACCTAAATCTAAGTACACGGGTGTTTTCGCGTTTCACCCCCATCGAAATGCGGCCGCCGTGGCTGGAATTGGATCCCGCGACCTCGTGCTCAGCAGCCCAACACTATATAGGCACCGGGCGCGGGATGAATTTGGACCGGTGGCGCCTTCATGCGGCTGCGCCATGCATGTAATGGCATGTGGCGGCCGGGCCGCGCGCAGCAGGCGCTGCCGTGAAACAAAGTCTGATCAAATATGTTGCGTTTTTGGGTGCACCAACAGTTACTGAAACATGACTGAAGCTGGTTAGGCCATGAAATTTAGCCATTGTTCATCGCGGCATCGCGTTTTTCAGGCGGAAAGTCTGTATATGTGCGGTCTGTAGGCAACAGCGCGTTGAGTGCTCAGCAATTGAAACGCGATACTCGAATCGCATGGTGGCCAGCGCTTTTTGCATTGACTGTAAGCGCTGGGGACACAAAACTGATGCATTGTGGTGTAGAGGGAAAGCGAAAACCTTCGTAACGCATTATGACTGCATTTGGTCCCACGGCGCTCACCTGTGGTTTGAAAAAAAAAAAAAACGGCGGCAGCCGCGCGCTGCCAGCGCTTCAATCGCTGGGCACTGTACATTTCCGACGCTGATTTGCTATGGTCTAGTTCTAACGTTAATAAAAGAGCCGTTCATACGCAAGAGCTTCGTGTCCCACTTGCCTGTCTTCGCCTCCGCATTGTAACGGCTCCCGAGCTTGGGCACCGAAGGCGAACACTCAGACGTGTAGTCATTTTGCCGTCTTATCAGTGTATCAGTCTTCCTTTTAATGTACATTTTCCTTCCTAGCAATTCCCAACTCGGGTTGAGTCCGGCAAATGACTGTGCTGTGCATCGACGGCGAACGCCAACTCAGTGGCGTGTTCACACTCGCCGCCACCGACGGCTCCCGCCGCGCTAAGCTATATAAAATGGGCCGTGACTGAAGATTGGGCTAGTTTATAAGCAATTAAGAATGGGGAAGCATTGCAAAGATAAAAGAACTACAACGGACAGAGAACGATTGACATATGTGCGATCGGCGAAGCAACTCAAGAAACAGAATAAGGAAGACGTATGTCTCCTTTTTTTTCTGTCCATAATTGTTGTGTTCTTCGCCTATTTACATGACTAAATCCGCGAGAATGTTAACGCGCACAGCAAAATAACATCTGGAACATAACAGCTGGAGTTCCACGTCTTAGCTTGCCGCGGTGAGCTCCGTTCGCGTAGTGCATTTGCACCGCAATTTGCGCTCGTTTTCTGCTTTATATACTACTTGATGCCACGAATGTGATCTGCCTCGCACAAGTGACGACCTTTCTCAAAAGAAGACACGCGTAAATGCGTTTTCCGGTGCGTCAGCCCTTATAACCCGTAGTGCCAAATCACTGGAAGCACCGAGCGCCTTCGTCCCGTCGTCTGCTTCACATGCCAGTGCTTTGACAGGTGCCGTTCGCGGCGCTGTTCGCCAGCATATCGCCGGCGCGCCGGTGGCGCCTTACAACGGCCGCCCGGTGCCTATAGCCCCTGAGCAACCTCGGCGGGTCTATTTCTTTAGTCGCGGTGGCAATCGGCTGCTGCGCTTCAGTGATCAGGGCGGGGCGCCTTTCCTGCCTTCTTAAATTGTAACCGACTTTTTTTTCTATATAGTTGCTACGCAGGAAAGTACGCTGCGCGGGAAAATTCGCAGTGGAGCGCGATCGGAATGAGCGCTCAACGCGATTGCTTCTCGGTTAGATTTTTAAAAAGTTATTTGCTTTCAAGTTGGGGGTGCGGCTCTCACACGTATTTATACGGGAAGAATCTTTTTCGTGTAATTGTCTCATGCTTCGCTATCACTAATACTGCTCCGCCTTTCCGGCAAAACTGCAGCCTCCTTCTTTTCTTCTTTTTTCTGAGTCCTAGTAAAGGCTCTGCTGCGCATGACTGCTATTGATTGTGATTTCGAGTGAATCCGCCTTGGCCTCTCTTCGGTTACTTAGTTATATATATGTTGATGGCCTCTGCATGCACGTTGCGATGTGCAGAGCCCCCCCTCCCGTAGTCGGCGCCTATGATGCTTAGTATGCAAATGCTGTTATGGAAACAGTGTTATTGTACGCCTGTTACACAAGAAGCGCTGTAGATATGCAAAGTTCAGCCTTCGGGCTGTACAAGGACTGCTGATCTGTTTTTTTTTTTTTCGTTAAAAAGAAAGGACAGACGTGAAAGGCGATTTTCAGTAGACGTGCACGCGAGAGGTCCAGTCACGAACTTTAAACTCATTCCGAGCACTCTAAGCACAACCCATAGTCATTGCAAGGCGGTCGCAGAAGAAAAGCAACACGCTACAAATCTATCACAACATATGCACCACCACAAACGTTTAATTCGATCTCTGCACAAAAGCCCTCACTCGTAACAACATGTGTGTACGCAACGAGAAAAGCACTCGGGACAAGAAAGCAGTATGAGTGGCTTGCGTTAGGCAACCTTGAGCCTGGTCTTTTTCTTTTTCTCTCTCTCTTATATATATACGCTCGTACCGCAAAGCAATTTACGGAACTGTGCTCCGATTGCGCCACGCACGCAGCGGCAGAGCAGATTACGGTTCTTGCCGGGCACGTCAGTGTGCGCCAACGGCCTTCTATCTACAGAGATTTGGCTCGCAAGTCACCGCCTCCGTCGGTCGGCGAGTTTTTCTCTTGTGCCGAACCCGAGCGCGGAAATACCAATCCCTTCAAGGATTTCCGGTTGCATCCCAGGTAGTTCTTGTTTCATACGCAGGCCGTCGTATGGTGCCCGAGAAGCCGTCGCCCCGAGCCTCAGGGCCACGGGCCGGCTTAATAGGTGCAGCGCGAACGCGAAGAATGAAAAGGTACGCACGCCCACTGGCCCACACGAGCAGCGACCTTGCGCTGGCAGCGGCGCCTTTTCGTCGCGCTACTTTTGTGGTGGTTAAGCGTGGAAAGTCGGGTTCAACACCAAGCGCTGGTGCGCCGCACTCCGGACTGAGCTTCGGCGCGGAACGCCTCACCGTGGGACCAGCGGCCATGACAACGGAATGCATTCACTGTATCTCTATTAATGAGGCTGCGGCGAATGCTTGTTAAGCACTTCCTCGAAGCCATAAAAATTCGCGCGCTACGCATGACAACGCGATATACTCCCGAAACGTAAACACGCTGATTATAGCTTTGCTTGCGTCACTCACCACGACCGCGTGAAGGAAAGCTAGAACGTGGCGAATATGACGTTGTGCGTATATGAAGCCAGGAAGTCACCGTGAACTTTTCCGTACCTATTATCTGGTGGAGTGACCTAATGTTTGACCTCGGAGTGTTTGTCTGTTCGCAATCCATGAAGTAGAACTTAGAACAAGAGGACTCATACGGTCATCTGCATCACCTTCTTACACTACTTACAATATTAATGCGCTTTTGAAAAACACTATTGCAAAAATTCTAATGACCTATCTCATTAGTGGCCTCTGCATCACCATTACCAGATGAGCTATTTTTGTTCGGGTTCAGTAATAACAGCTGATCACGGAACATTGCATAGAGACCCTGTCCTGATGCCCGAAACATTCTTGAAACCCGCCCGCATTTGCCTTTACTGCTGCCTGCCCTTCAACAAGTTTTTACATTCTTCCTCGAAACGTAGTGCTTCCGCCTTGGTCATATAAGGGCGGAGTTTGATTGAACTTCATCCGCAAGCATCAAACGCGGCTAAGACAATCGAATGCAGAAGCGAGATATAATATAGCAATCGAGCTTTGCATGATCAAACAGCTCTGATGAGCAAGGCGCCGTGAAAAGATCGTAACAACTGCTTCGTGCATACAAGTGACAGGTTTTCAGGTAACTGGCCTGCAAAACGAACGGCGGTGAATAATACATCCCTCACACATTGTCAAGGCCAAAGTAGGTGTTCCCCGCTAGGCGTTTAATGCCTCTATAACCCCTGGAAGGGTAGCGATGAAGCTCGCCAGATCGGTAAGGTGAATATGATTTATATCTTTATTGCAACTTATTGCACTCTTTTACTTCCACGGCTGCGTCATAAACAGTTTCGCTCAATACTGCCTCTTATAGGGCAACAATCTATTTGTTTTCGCCTGTAGAGTTGCTCAAATTGGATCTATCTACCTCAGAGGGCAGTGCCGCGTAAATAGTAATAATGTCCTTTCTTGTAGTCATTGCTCTTGTCAGGAAACTAATAATGTTAAGTTCTCGTCCTTTCTGGCAAACCTTCCAACCTCAGCCATAGGCAGCCTAATTAACTAGCGCATAACTTGAACGAAAACTGCAAGGAGCAAATCAATGGTGACCATTGATAGCACGAACGGCAAGTCGAGTTTCAAAAGGAAGATTGATGGGTGTATAAATGCTGTAGATCAATTTTGTTCATGTGGGGTTCTTTAACATACACCTAAACAGCTGTACAGCAGAATTTTTCATTCCAGATTCTTCTAAATTCCGGTGCCACCCCAAAAAATTTAACCCGTGACCTGTTTCTTAGCAGCAGAGCATCATGGCCACAAAGCCGCCGCGGCGAGTTTAAAATAAAGCTACCCTACTATAATTAAAGAGAATTGGAATAAAAGTATACCTTATTTCTGCCTCTCTATACTTCTTTTCACTAGCAATCGCAAAAAAATCTACATTTTAGCTCCATTAGTATTCTTATGGCATATGGGCGCAAGTTGTCTGGATACAAGTAAGTGTGCACGACCGACCTTGTTAGAAGGCTGCGCAGCTCTAAACGCGGAAGCTTCTCAGCCAACGTAATCAGCCGCAAGCAAGGGATTCTGCGTCGCCAAGGCTGCTGAAGAAAGTATGTGTGCATTCGCCGATTTTATGCTTATACCTTCAGTACACGCTTCGTGTCTGTTTCTTCTTAAACTAAACAAAACGGCGTCACAGCGGCTGTGGAAAGTTTGTAAACGAGGAAAAGAGCGACGAGAATTGATGGTTTTTATTAGTCGGAATGATGTTGTAACGACTAAAGAATCGAACTTCCTGTCATAATTTTATAGCCGTGAGTCAATAGAAATATATTTCTGCGGCGACATTTAATTCGTTCCGCAGCCCTTGTGTTAGCTCTGATACACAATCTCTGAGGTGTCAGTATGTCTGACGATTGAATTGATTGATTCATTGGTTGATGGGGGTTTAGCGTACTAAAGCAACACAAGGGGAGCTATGAGAAACTTTTTAGGGGAATACCAGATTGACCCCTGGGGTTCTTTACCGTACCCAAAAACAGCGTGGTACACGAGCATTTTCGCACCACACCCCCACCGTAATGCGGCCCGCTTCGTACGTAGCAGCATAAAACCATAGCAGTCAGGTCACGGAGGCTTGGATCCTTAAATGTACTTCTGTTAAAAAATAAACCAGCGTAATTCCTTCTGTAATCGGTACAGTGATATCTTCAATGCGCACGCGGATGTCCTCTTCAACCTGCACCCTTTTAATCTAAACAGCGAAATCATCTTGCTTTATCACTGGATCACTGGCGGTTGCCTATATGAGAACATCAAGAAAGAAAAGCTTCTGTTTATACCTGTGCTTATCGCCCAAAAACAAAGTGCAAGCTTAAAAGCGCCGTATTTGCAAAGAAAAAAAAACTTGGGGTACGATGTATCATTCTCCTCTATGGGAAATAGGGTAAGCACGTACAGGGAACAGCACATGCCTGAGAGTTTTTTATGTCAAAGGCGTTAACAGAGTAGAAAACCGAAGCTCCAAATGCACTTCGACCTCTCCTGTTCGAGCTTTTGTTGTTTTATTAGTATAAATTACTCACATTATGGCGCTACAGAAATGAACAACGGAGGAAACCACAGGAGGAACGGTCACTCTTACTTGTTCTCCTGAACTAGCGAGTACTACGGCTGCCACTTAAAGCAGTGCGAGCGTTTTAGTTTCATAATGCCAGGACGCAAGCTACTCCAGCTGCTAAAACAGGGATACAAAAAGGCACACACAAAAAAAGCAGAGATGCGCACGCCACCTAGTACGCATTTAAAAGTCTGTTAAGCCCGAACGACCAAGAAGTGCCCTCTCAACATGCAAAAACTAACTTGTACGAATAATGATGTGCGCTTGTCGTACCCCCAATAAGGCCAGCCTCCTCATTTTTATTTTTCATGCTTTGCGCAAAAAGACATATAACAGGTGTGCGAGGGCAATGAAACGCGAAAACATTATATTACTGTCCATGCAAGTTGTTGCATCCTGCTAGAGTGTACATATGTAATCGCGTTCTAAAGAAGCACACAGAACTGTAAAAAAAAAAAAAAAAAAAAAAAAAAAAAAAAAAAAAAGGTCTAAGGGACAGCTCCGATGCTCAGTTCAAACTATGCGATGAAGTATACGATGGGAAGCCAGAAAAAGGTGGCCGCATTTCAGTGGACAAGCGTTTTAAAGGTCGCTTAGACTTCGTTCACAGTCCTGAGATTCATAAGGTACAAGTGGGAAACGTATCGCAGTGGTGTCATCCTCGTCAAATTGTAAGCAAGTGAGTGTTAAGACGTGGAAAATTTCATGGACAAGCAAAATCAAATATCTTTTTTACGTCTACACTTTTTACATCCGTGACAGCAATACCAATGCCAAGTGACGTAGATATCTTTAGCTGTCACATGGGGTGCAGACATGCATATATAGACCTAATTGGAATAGCATGAACCCCTCCAGTTATAGACGAGCAAGACCTTTGGTTGTAAGTTAAGACGCGTTTTAGATGTTCCTTTAGTAGTTGAGACCCTTTGTGACATTTATCATTCGCCAATGTATATCGTAGCACACTTGAATATCTCAAAACTGGTGATATTCTTAGGATTTCTTGGTGGTGAATGCGGCTGCAGCGCATTTGGACTCAAGCGATGAACTTATTTGGCCTCGCGGTATATCTCAGTAGCTATGGAGTTGTGCTCCTGAACACGAGGTTGAGAGTTCGATTGCTGGCCGCGGCGGCCACATAGCCGCATTCGTCGTGACTAGAACTGTGGCGCCGTCGCAAATGGGACTCAACCAACGACGTTACTGTATGCCAGCATCGAGTGTATGGCAGAAAAAAAAAACCTATACGACGCCAAAGAAGGCAGCCTGATTGTTTGTTAAGACGCATCATTATTGCTGACACCGTCAGTATGCGACAGGTTTCAGCGCAAGAACGAGCAAACTCTGCTCATGGTACCTGAGCATGCACCCCCGCTTTGAGAGAGGCGAACATACTTTCTACCGCTTACGCTACGAGGTAGCCTATGCGCCTTACGTTTTGCATCGTATAAAGAAAAATACAGCGTCTGTGTACGCGCAGTATAGCACAATGAACGCTATGGTTGAGCACTGTCTCGTTGATTGCCCGCAATATGAGCAGCAGCGAGAGATCTTTCGTAGTGCTATGTACTGTTTGTATTGGCACCCTTTCTCTGTGCAAAACGTGTGGGGACCCTGGTCGCGCACCAACAAACAGAGACTTATTCTCAAGGCTTTGCGAGATTTTCTCGTAGACAATGAATTGATAAATTCCTTATGAACAGTACTTAATATGTAATTTTAATTTCCTCTATACTGACATGACATGTCTATGTTTGTGTTGTTGTAGCCTTATAACCTATTGTTTTCATTTCTCCGTGATGCAGACTCGCTCTGTTATTGTTTTGCCCTTATGTTATAGACTTTTTACAGTATTGCTCTGTTTTCGTTATTTTTTTAGTCTTTGTTGTTATTCCCACCTATGATTTTGGGATAGCCTGCCCTGTATATGGCCGGACATCGAATATTTTACATTTAGTAAAAAGAAAGAGAAAATAATAGCGAACCTTTCTTTTTCTCGCCGATAAAGGCATTGGCTGCAAAGTTCGCCAAAGCAAAAAAAAAAATTCAGAGCCCTTCCCCTGTCGAGATATAGGGGTTAAGCGAAGCTTGTGGCAAGACGACACTGTCGCAGGCATTCCACTTCGTTTGCCCTAAACTCAGGGAGGGTCGGCGGCTCTTAGTTGACGTTTGGCCTCGACATCACGCTCCCGCAACTCGGGGTCCGCGGCCCCTCGCTGACCTTTCGCCTGGGCTTCGGAAGCCCTCACGCTAGAATAGGACGACAAGCTTCGCTTACCACCTTTTTCTCAACAGGAGAAGGGCTGGGGATTTTGTTTCTTTGGGTGCCATGTGTGACGAGGGTAGTTCAAGGGCGCGTTTGCTCCCCGAGTCCACAGGGGTATGTGCCATTGAGCTTGGATCTTTTCTGCACCATCACCAGAATCGGCCCACTTTTCAGCGTGACACCACCACCACCGCCGCCGCCACCGAAACTTGTGAGCCTATAAAGCTTCGCTTAAAAGAATTGTCTAAGTGATTGCTCTTGGTGTGAACGCAATTACTCCGACAGCAGTTACTCACGCCTCACATGCGGTACGGTGGCGCAGTTCGGACGAAAACATTTTTCCGTATACATACAGCAGGATCGACATCGCTTCGATGCATGGGCGTGTCCAACGCCATCATCGCCTGAGCATGCCTTGGGATTGTGGCAGGCTTTCCTTTCGCCTATTCGGGACACGATGACACCGGCGGTGGACAACCGACTGCGCAAGACAAGGGCGCCTGACTAGATGCAGGCCACACTCGCTGCTTTCGAGGCCATTCAAGAATGCGAACTGCATTATGCCTCTTCTCCAGTGTCCAGTGTCCTCTCCACTGCAGCGCATATGGGCTCGAATAACTACAAGTAAACGAGTTACCAGCCAACGTCACAAACATTGGGCTAACTCTTGCCGTCCCGTGCGGACGCCGAATGTATCCAACGACAACGGTGGTATGATGACTGCAGGCCAACAACAATGGCACCATGAATATTTCTGCAGGTGGCGGCGACATGACAACGACACTTCGCTTGACTGATATCCAAGAGTGCGAAGAACCGTTTTTGCGAAAAGAACGTTGAAAATGACTGCTACGCTGAAAGCAGCTCTCCGAACGAGTTGCATTGTCGCAGCCAACGTTGGCCAAGCTGTTGTTTGTCAACTTGCTTAACTGATGTTTTTCTAATAAGCCAAGTAATTAGTAAGGAAAAATTAGGTGGATGGGAGTGATGGAGATAATCGAACACCGCATAGGTATTATAACTGTATACTGTACCTGTTTCTCTTCTTTTTTTAAGCTACACTAGCGTTAGCTGGAGCACTCAGTATACTGCTGTGACCTCAGACGCTCAGACCCCACGTACTACTTTTAGCGTCAGCTTCGCGTACTGAACCCCGCGCAAACTACTGAGCGACAAACTATATATACTGAGCATCAATTACTCCATATTTCTGCATATTTCCGTGAATACTGCAAATTTCTGCATATTTCAGGCATACGCCGGAAGTATGCAGAAAGACGGCAATGTGCAGTATACTGCATATTGCCTCGGTGGCCCGGGTTCAATTCCTCGAGGTGCCAGTTCTGTATCTATTCGGCATATGTTGAAGCTGGTGCGGTGAGGGTGTGGTATGAGAAGGACGCACGATCATGAGGACATCGTAATGCAAAGAACTGTTGGACAGACACAGCAGTTCCACTTCGTAGCTCTTCAACGCTGCCGTGGTACCACAATACACTTGCACTGTGTTAATTGTTAATCGTCTAACTGGAAATAATGTTCATAGCATCAAACGGGGGTGCGGAACAGTGAGAATAACTGCATTTGGCGTTTTACTCAACTAAACGGTAAAACATGTTCTTCCCCACTTTTCTTGTGGCACCGTTCTACAAGGAAAAGAAAACACGAAAACTCGGATGTAAGGTACGGCAATTCAACGCGTCTTGTGAAACATTCGAACAGAGGACAGCTGCAATGGACCGTGTCTATAGTGCGCACACGTGTAATATCGCTCATTTCCGCATCACACTGCGTCATACGGCGCTGAACGGTTCGGTGGTCGGCGCCTGCGTGATACGGTTAAGAAATTGTGAGCGCGTACGTTTCAATAGGGCGATCGCGTGCTGTAACAGCGGTTGCTGTTGCGTACTCTCTACGAGGAACGCTTTGGCAATTACATACCTTGTTGGAATGAGGATGCGTGTGCTTTTGATGTCTACATGGCACGAGGAGAATGCTCAACGAGCGCGCCAATGATGTCTGCGAAACGACTTTTGTTTTGCCTGAAAGGAAAGGTTTGAAGCACTGCTCGACGTCAATTGAGGTTATCAGCCGAAGATTATCTCATCTTCATTCGAAAAATTGACCAGTGAATCGGTTTCGGTGGTGTACACTGATGACATTGAAGGCGGCTCAACTAGATCACGTGATCATGCTGCTGTCTTTAACGTTACATCATCGACAATGTTGAAGTTACGGCCTTTAGAAAACCGCTACACATTTGCCTTTTTTGCTATACTGATACGGGCCTGCGTTTTGCAGCTTTGCTATCCCTGGAACTTCTCCCGGCGTACAGCAATGGCACTTGGTTCTCTCCTACAACCGATGGCGCGTAGGGAGACTGAGGAACGAAGACAACCTGAGACAAATGCACGCAGAATTTCTAGGCGGCACCCTTACCTGAATCTACAGAAGTGTATTCGATCCCACTAATAGTTATCAAACTAGCAATTCATCAATCACAAGCTTATTTCATAAAATGTGTAGCCCCGTATATATCTAACAGTATTTTTTGCAGAAGAAATTCAGTCTCACAGGAACTGTGTAACATAGCAATAAAAATTAATTAAATTATGGGGTTTTACATGCCAAAACCACTTCTGATTATGAGGCACGCCGTAGTGGGGGACTCGGGAAATTTGGACCACCTGGGGTTCTTTAACGTGCACCAATATCTAAGTACACGGGTGTTTTCGCATTTCCCCCCATCGAAATGCGGCCGCCGTGGCCGGGATTCGATCCCGCGACCTCGTGCTCAGCAGCCCAATACCATAGCCACTGAGCAACTACGGCGGGTTAACATAGCAACAGTTGCGAGCTTTAGTTAGAACGTGTACGTGCTAGCGTTCACACTTTACCATAACAGTGGAACGGAGCTTCTAAAAGCATTTTGAGGTGCTACATTCAACCACAACTTGCTGAAAGGTTGCCCGATTGCCCAACCATTTTCAGAGCGAAAGCGTGTAGTGTTGGTAGCTAAGCCAAAAGAAATAAATACGGCAGATCCAACACACTTCTTGGGATATACGTTAAGCAAAGCTTTCTTGAATTTCAATGGTGTGCTATGTAACACATGATGCGGGCAACTGTATTTTATTTCCCACTTATCTGATTCTTTATACCCTCTGCTTAACTGCAAACACAAGCTCCCATCTATTCCCCTGGCATCCAGTCTGCAACTTTAACAGATCACTGCCACTTATTTGCCCTACGCTTTACAATACCTGTCCAGCTCCATTTTTTTCCTGTTAATGCCAACTAGGATATAGGCTAATCTTGTTTGCTCTCTAACCATCGCTGTATTCCATAGCATAGCGATGCGTCATCAACGCTTCAACACCTCTGTCAAACACGTGATCAGTCAGTCATCCTTACCACGCGATCCACGCGACCACGGAGACCTACTGCAGATTCTATTGGGCAATATGTCCTTTGTCCTTTGTAAATGTTCATTCTCTTGTAAATCTGCTTTGTGTTTTCTCACCCTGCGATGCATCGATGTGGGAGAGCCACCACTACGGCTACTTTAAGAGACACCGGCGGAGGAAGAAGGAAAAAACCTAGATAAACGGACTTCACCTGAGCGACTGTAATGCGATTGCGTTTTTACGACTATCAGGATTGAACTGCACGCGGTATCGGCTCGCTTTACAAACCACATAAAACTCTTGCGAGGACACATACAGGACACATACAGCAAATATTTTCAAAATTTTTAAAGGCTGCCTGTGGCAGATGGAGCAATTATTGTTCTTGAGATGGTGTACTCGAAGCGGCGGACATTAGTTGCACAAAACTTCAACTGCATAATCAACTAATTAAGAAACATTCACTAATTAAGTTTTTAAATAATTACCTTACGGCCCATATTGCAATTTCAAAATTCTAGCCGTTGAGTTCGCTAGGCACAAGGAACGGATTCTCAGGATGACACCAGTTTATAGATAATTATTCTCGAACTTTGCGGAGAAATGCATTGGTGTTCCAGTATCAGAATCAGGAATCAGCATTGGTTGCAATCTTTTCTTACGAACAATTCTAGCCTAAGAGCTTTTTGTTGGTACAGCCCAGAACTACTCGCCTGGCTTGATTTGGCTTGACGATCTTCAGGTGGCATCGGTGGCGGTATTGTCCCTGAATAAATCCTTGACCAGTCTTTTTTAGGCAACTGTAGCTTTGGGCGTGTGCTGAAGCACGAATCTCGATTTTTAAAACTCTCGTCCTTCATGTGCTAAAACTGGTCACTAATCAACAAGCCTTGTAGTGTCACCTCCTACAGAGGGGAAGTCCGCTTTGCGAGGAAGTCCGGCGTTTAAAGTCGGGTAAGTTTGGCGTGAATCACATTTGCTCCTCCCCTGCTGTGGTGCGGTGTACATGACGTTTGAAAGAGACCAATGAAAGGGTTCATTCCTCATGTGCACAAGTATGAACCTGTGGATTTTATACGTGGTAATATTAATAGACAAATTAATCTTTCGCATTTATCTATGAATATGAACACAACGGAACTATACTGGGCTATGGCTTTCTGTAGTCATTTTAAACTATACATCGTTTATCTGCCGACTTCCCAAAGTTTACGCATACGTATCCTGTATCCAGCACAAAACAGCTTTAAAGCAGTGGCTTGCATTTCTGTAATTGGATTCGGAGTACTCATTGTTGCAAAACTATATAGCATCTGAGCACTAAGCGAAGCATCTGCAGGTCTAGTTCTTGAAGATTGCGTGTTTTTGAATGACCTTCCATCGAAAAAAAGCAGCAGTCCTTTCCAGTCATTCTCTCGTTATTTTGGAGTAGTTTGGGTACAGAAGGAACAACTTTAACATATCGCATATTTGTTAATGTTAGCCGAGAAACATGTGGTTCATGCCCACTATGAGGGATTAGGCAAGAATTCAAACTGACGACAGTAATTAGAATTCCAGGGCTAATAGCGGCAAGATTGTTCTAACTGATGGTGGAAGATGCTCGAGGTGACCGCAGCGGCGCAAATTGAAAGAAAGAAGAGTCAAACGCATGTGCTGCGAGCGTGAAGAGCCGAGAAAAAAAATTCCTAGTGTGAAATTCGAGCGCCGCTGTATACGTGTTTTCATTTCGCCATAAATTGAGACAAAGAATTTGAGACCGAAATCACCGCACCGACTGGCAGTAGGCGAGTGCTATCAGTGCCTTCGCAGAGCGAGGGGCAGTATGGGAACGCTGGGATCATGATCGGAGCCAGCTGTGGAAGAAGACGACGACGAAGGCGCGAGAAGTGGCACGAGCGCGTTCGCGCGGTTACGCCGAGGGACGTCGACGCTCAACCCATGCAACAACGGGCGCCTACGAGCTGCTCTCTAAAAGTGTGTGTGTGTGTGTGTGTGTGTGTGTGTGTGTGTGTGTGTGTGTGTGGTGTGTGTGTGTGTGTGTGTGTGTGTGTGTGTGTGTGTGTGTGTGTGTGTGTGTGTGTGTGTGCGCGTGCGTGCGTGCGTGCGTGCGTGCGTGCGTGCGTGCGTGCGTGCGTGCGTGCGTGCGTGCGTGCGTGCGTGCGTGCGTGCGTGCGTGCGTGCGTGCGTGCGTGATAATGATGATATATTGCCTATATATTTATGCGCGTGCCAGTATGCCAAAACAACTTTAGTCGAAAGTCAGCGACTTCCCTTCCTCTAAGCACACATGTTCTTTATTTTTGCGCGGTTTATAGCCACAGTTATAATTTTTGGCACCCTCTTATTCACCACCAATTCTACCTCGTCTTCTGTGTCTTCAAGTCACCGTTTGTCGAATTTCGTTCATGACAATGGGCAGGTGAAATCTCGGAGATGACAGGTCCGGTTCGCACGTTCAGGAATCCATAATTACCTGGCTAATATTGTGCACAACAATGTGGGCTAACCAAGGACGGCGTTTTGAGATTATCTCACACAGATTTATAGCTTAAAACGCAAGCCACTTGGCGCACACGTTAGCACAGTCTATTTCTGAATACAGGTTCCTTGCGGCATTTCCACCGAAATCACCAGTGACATCACCAGTGATGTCAGAAATGACGTTTCTGTCATACCACCATAACTTTTGGGCCATGTAGCTCGTTGTATAAAATTGCCTGAAGCCCTCTTTGTAACAAACTTTGTGGGAGATTTTCCCATGAATGACTGTTCATGTGTGATGTAGAAAAATAAAAATAAGCTTTGGCTACCTTTGATTACGCAGAAACTATATCTATAGCTACGGTTAACATATAAGACATAATAAAGAACTACGACTATCGGCCTACTTCTGAATCCATTTCAATACACTCCTCACAAATTTTGCACTTCAGTTTACTCTTACCCCAACTATTCGATTTTTCCATGGTTACGACAGCTCCATAACGTTAGAGACACCAGAAGACACTGCTTTCCTCTACCCTTATCAAGCTTGCTATAGCGGGATGGTGTTACCGTTGCACTACAAATATTTACGACGCATGTCGAGAGAGAAAACTCCGTTTATAAATACACTGCAACACCTTTGCGGTAGAAAATGCGAGCTGATTTATCGATCAAGTAGTGAGTCACGACGCCATGTTAACGCAGTCAAGAGTAAACAGGCTTGGGAGATTTGTCCGACAAATCAAGCAAAGAAGCATATTTATCAAGGGCACGGTGTTACCAGGGGCCGAGCGCGTCGCGTTGATGGACGAAAAGCCTTTCAAATGAATGACGCTCGACGCGCTCCCGCTCATACGGCCGCGGATCATTGAAGCGACTGATGTACGGGGGCCAGCTTCCGTCAGCTAATAAATATTTTAAAGCCGCAAAGAAACGACCGCTCTTCGGTGGCCAGAGGCCAAGAGCACGCGTGTTTCAAATCACGGCGTCACGAACCTCAAAAGATGCTCCCTATAGAAAGGGCAAAGGCGTGCCCGACTTGGGTCCAGTGACGCACGCCACGCTCTCCACCGCACAGCCGCGTCTGCAAGTGGCGTGCTCTGTATAGGCAGCGAGGTTATGCAACGCCAAAGTCGGCTGGGGCTGTGCACTCGCACGCACCACCGAGCTGGGTGCCGCGTGTCCACTTACCGGTGTCAAGTGCATGCCCGTGAAAGGTGAATCGAGAGTCGGGAGGGGATTGGGAGGGGGAGTTGGGAACCAAAGGTCGCTGGTGCAGGTGCGAGAAGGTTGCGCGAGAAAGGGGCATTCTCGACGAGAGCGAGGGGTCACATACGCGCGCATTCAAGGCCACCCGATTTTTCCCCAGGTGAGAATGGCGATACGAGCGAGCACGCGCCCGTGATTGCGCTGACTACGCGCGTAACGGCTGTTCAAGCTTTCACTTTCTCCGAGGAGGTGCAGAAGGTGCCGCCTTGTCATCGCTGGGGGACAGCGAACCGGGAGATCGGCTCGCGCGTACCTCCTCGCCCGCCTCCGCCAACACCTTTCCCGTGCGACGAGCCGCGCCCGTCGAAACAGCAAAAGCGCATAAAAGAAGCGAGAACGCTATCCGATCAGCCAGTTGACTTTCAAAAACCGAGAGGCGCGTGGGACCTTAAGCAGCTGCGCCGAATGAGTTCAGGAAGCGTTTCCCGTTCTGGACGGCCTAAATAGTTGGAACCAAAACGCCACTGATCGCAAAACTCTTTGAGACTCCAGTGATCGCGAGCTTCAGCCGCGAGGTGCCATGGAGCCCGTACCACCGGTGTACAAGCCCCTGCTGCACAGCCGAATCGTTTCGGCCTGCGTATCCATAGCGGCGATCGCGGTGCTCTTCTACTGCGCACGGATGCTGGCCCGCACGATTCGTGCCTACGCTTGCCTATGGAACATTCCGCATCCGTACGAGCGCTTTCCTTTCTGCTTGCTCCTGGATTTGTGGCAACGCGTCGCCTCGATGGACTCGTCGCTGGAAGTACCAGCCAGTGAGTGCAACTGCCACCTTTATTCTCTTCTTTTGCTTCGCGCTCAGTTGCTTTCGTGTTTTTTTGTCCAACTTGACATTGGTATCAGCAAATAAAGAATCAAAGAGAAATAGACGCCGGATGCTTCAGTGACGCCAAACGAGGGACATTGCAACGTCTTTTCACTGTGATTATCCACACTATAGACAAGGTCACAAGCTGAGGTACTATAATTCTCAGCAAGAAATGAGGCATCACTGAGTGCTAAGCGTATTACCAACCCCAAATATTGGTGATAGGCGCCCGCACTCAGTGATCGCCTCGCGATGCGAAGGAGAAAGCAAACATTCCCGCGAACCACGAATCTCGCAGACTGAATGTATCGGTGGCGAGTTGTAGAGTGGCACCGTTAGAGATGGGGCAGTAGTTAAATGTATTAGCTGCAACGTGACTCTCTGGTTGGACGATCCGGCCTTCCGAGTGAACCTTCTTGGACGATTTCACTTTTTTACTGCGCACGTGATCTTCTAAAGGCATTTTCCTCCCAGTGTTGCACTGGTTGCGTGACAGATTCCTTGTCACCGAATAACCTTATTCGATGGCATAACTATCGCGCATAATGTTAGTTATACATGTCTCGATGGTAAAGCAAATGTTAAATTTGTTTCATTGAATGTTATCTTAATACGTGCTTGCGCTACTTTCCACAGAGTTATTCAACTATTTGGATTCCGTGTTTTATCAAATCCATGACCAGGACGTTACGGTTGCCTTTTATGGCCCCAAGCCATTTCTAATCGCCGTGACCCCCGACACTGTTGAGGTAAGAGGGCTTCAGAGATTTCGATAGTTTGCATGGACCTAAATTTTGGATCAGAGTTGTGCTCTAAGCGCAGATATTCTGAGCATATTGTAGAGGAGTGACGAAGAAAGCACCTGTGTTTTCGTCCCCTTCATTGTCAGCTGCGGAGGAAAGGTATTTTGCCGATCGTAATTACTTGTCCAGACGTTATGTAATCGCATGCTGAAATCCTCATGGAGCCCAACACAAACGTGTGGTTCGCCCCTGAAGCACGTAGCATAATTATATTTCGGGCAATCCTTTCGTAGCAGACACGACGACTTCTCATTGTCCAGATGTCCTTCAGAAGCACGTCTTTTGTCTTGGGCACATCGGCAACGCGCGCCCGAGTTTTCTAGATTTTATTATTATTATTATTATTATTATTATTATTATTATTATTATTATTATTATTATTATTATTATTATTATTATTATTATTATTATTATTATTATTATTATTATTATTATTCATTTTGTTTCAGTGCTCATGCACTCTGCCGAGTGCCTTTTGGTTCGCAAGCATTGCCGAGTCGATACGAAATATATTTTGGCTCAGTTTTTTTTTTTCACACTGATTTTTTTCAGTGCATTACTCACATACTCACTTTGTCATTTTCAGTAGTTAATGAAACAGTTATGAGAGGCGGAGACTAGAACCTTAAGGCGCACCGTAACAAAGATAGCTAGCACACATAACCTACTCGTAGATAGGCGAATGCACAATACATTTATAAGTGCTAGATCCATACGCGAATTCATTGCTCTTTTTTCTGTTGTAGCGGGTGCTGTCAAACACCGAGAATGTAAACAAGTCGTTCCTGTACGCCATGCTAAAAAGCTGGGTAGGCAACGGCCTGTTGACAAGGTAACCACCATGGTCTATTTACACTTAACCAATTCTTATGGGGTCTATTGTACAGCAATTTGGCCAACACGGCCACATCAAATAACTAGTGCTCAATCTGTTCGAACAATAAATGTTGCTCAGGTGAGCCAGGGCTTTCGAAATCACATTGTATGTAGGCGGTAGTGCTAGCTAATGTGTTGCCCGCTGTGACAGCATTCTCTCGCGATATTTTTGGAGCTCTATTACGCTCCTTATCATAAGTTAGATTATCCTATAAACACCTAAATGCAGCGCCTTACCTTTCTTTAGTACATCTTGGGATTTGTCTGTAGATACCTCCCAGACAAATCTCAAGTTTACTAATATTTTGTCATGTAATATTAATGTTACAAGTTATATAAATATGCAAAATTAGTGGGCTTTGAATTTATAACTGTGTCTTTCACTCACCTGCTTCGCATTTCAATCTAATGCAGTAAGTCAATAAGTATATAATGCCATGCTGGGGTGCTGTAACGTAAACTGATTCCAAACTGTTTTGATTCCAAACTCCTGACGTCAAATTTACGTAACCACCGACGCAAGGATCGGGCGGTGACCCGCAGCGTTGTCTGAATAACCCAATCAAACACTCTCCTCGTTTGTAGCAGGTCATCTTTGTTCGCTTTCAAAACCAATAACATTGTCTACATTCAGCGGTTTTTCTTATCTAATTGGCTGACAAGAGGCGAGGAGCACGCTCTAGTGGAGAGGATTTCGATGGGGCCGAGTCAGCACAGTGAAAATAGATAACCGCATGAAGAGGGGGGTGCCGGCCTCTCCAATTGGTATGCTTCGCCTTACTTAGATTGCGGTGGCTGGTCGAAAATCGCAGCGGTGTGCAACGGAAAGATAAGAATACCGCTAAAACGGATCCTCAGCAAGGAAGAGTTGGCAGAGCGATGTCGTATGTATGCCGAAAGGGCTCGATAATGTTTTACTGCCACGCAAAAAGGTTTATCATGCGCAAATAAATACATGCTCACCGGCAGGTAAGAGTCGCGAGGGCCGGAGCGATCGGCGGGCAGCCATCTTCTATTCTTTTCAGAACGGGGCAGTCTGTGGCTATTCAGAAAAATTTTCAGTTTTGTTCAGCATATTAATGAATTTTTTTTGGCGTACAGGTCATATTGACGTGGTGAGTTTTCGCGGTTTTGTGAGGTCGCGTAACAGGCAGGCGAAGTGGGCGTATCCAGAAAACATCGGACCAATAGCAGAGGGCTAATGGTGAAAAGGCGTCGAATCAGGAATGAGTATTTTTCTTTTGTGTGGTTTAATCATGCATAATCAGTGTGTACACGTTATATCATATGGGGAGCAATCGCGGTTTTCGTGACGTCGCATGATCGACAGGCGAAGTTGGGAGGGGCCCAAAATGTTTTGACTAATCGTCGAGTCTGATTGCAGAAATTGGAATCAAAACAGTTTGGAATCATTTTACGTTATAGCGCCCCTGTTTTTGCTTTATTTGACTTTAATATACTGATTTCCTCACCATCGCTGCATAAATGCTGAAATGGGGTATTCTCAAGCTTTCTTTGACTTGGTGTTTCAAAGCTGATTTGTATTCTTCCATTGTAGGCAAATCGAACACTCGAAGTTTAGCTTTGGTTTGCTAACACATGAGCTTGTGCTTCTTCAAGCTCGAAAGAAAACACATTTTCGGATCAACTGCGCCTTTGTTTGCAAAACTGTTACGTAAGCGCGGTCGCAGACAGTGCTTGTGTACGATGATAGCGTCTCGTAATCTCACCGATTGATATCATGAGTGGCGGACGCCCGGACACCGGCATAAGAGGAAACTTAGAGTGGTTTTGTAAATACTGTCACTGAATGTCCGCATCTTCGAAAGGCTTGGTTCCCTTGAATAAAGATCGTCTCCTCTTCACAACGAGAATAAAGACATCTGCCACTGCACAGTAAAAAAAAGCATTCCTATTCTTCCGTGTCCTTAAGAAATTGCTGAATTCAGAGCGGCCCCCATAAACGCCTACACGCGCACTTCATTTACCTTGAATTTTAACTACGGTCGATATTAGTTGCAGATATCGGCTGGTATCAGACACACGAATGCAATTGCGCTTACAGCGAATCGTAGAAAGCCAGCCGTGCAACTCCTATGCATTTGCGGATGCCCTTTTCACTTATATTTTTTTAGTAATATTGCGCGAATCTCCCTACTTTCCATGCAGTGAGAGGCTTAAAAACAAGCAGCAGTATCAAGAGACTGGTGTTGTTCTTAAAAGATCGCACGTCAAAATATTCCGACAAGAACCAGTCCTGACGCGCTGTAGACTAAATGAAAGCGCTTTCGCTTTCAGCGAGAAGTTGATATGGAAGAAACGCCGAAAGGTGCTGACACCGGCGTTCCACTTTCGTATACTCGACGAGTACGTGCCCATTATGAACCGAAGGGCGGCCCTGCTGTGCGACAAGATGGCCGCGCTGGGACGGGACCACTTCGACGTGCTTCCAGTCATGAGGCTTGCGACATTCGGCATTCTCTTCGGTGAGTGCTCGCACGACGCGTCGCGCAAGCACGCTTATACCGCCAACAGCTCAGCCGGGACCTCTGACAGGCCATCCGTCCTGTTTGAAGCGTTCCGTATTCCCGTTGTCCTTCGAGAGGGGCTGCACGCTAAGCTGGTTCGGAGAGTGCGCCTGAAGCGGACCTTAACAGACAGGAAGCGGCACCCGACAAGCGCAGTTTTTTTTTTTTTTTATTTGCTGGCCTCTTTCCCGTAGTAATCGCCTCTTGTACCTTCTCAGACGTCATAGCTCGTTTAGTTCTCGCAGCTCAATGGGAGAAACAAACATCGAATAACTGATAGAAGATGGAGCGTGAAAGAAAAAAAGAGAGAGAGAGAGAAAAAGGTAGAGGAAAGACAGGGAGGTTAACCAGAGGTTATCTCCGGTTGGCTACCCTGTACCGGGGGAGGGGTGAAGGGATGCGAAAGGAGAGAGAGAGAAAAATAAGTGAAAATAAAGAATAAACAAAAAAAAAGACTCCTAGCAAAGAGTGGATTTGCACGTTACCACAAGTCAACAGTGCTTTCACAAGTTTAACTGATACCTTCCGGTCATTGGTGCGAGAAAGCTATACGAGTGGCTAGCGAGAGCGAAAATTAAACAATTATACACTCCAAGAACAAGGTCACGTCAATTACTAACCGAAAGGTAGTAATGGCTTGTCACAAATTTCACCAAGGTCTTAGCAACCGGAAGTATAGTAACGGAGCAGGTAGGTGCATTTACTACTCAGGTAGAAGAAAAAAAGGAGAAAAGCTCTGCCACGCGCTTAGTAATTAATTTACCATAATCAAATAATGGTACCTAAAGCTCATGCTTTCCAGGAACATCGTGGTTCGGGTAATTGCGCTGCGCGGAAACAAACAATGAATAGGCACAAAGCATCGCAAAATAAAATGACCGGGAGACAACGCGGCACATCGTTGAGGACAATCTTTTCTTATAGTTTGTAGCTTTCGGAGCACGGATTTTACAGGTGAGCACCCATGAGTTTAGGGAAGTAAACAAAGTTATGAATATAAATTTGTATAGCATACAGCCTGTAGCCAAGAAGTGTGCATCACGAAGTAACAGATAACGTTTAATCCAACATAATGAAAGAAACTGCAGTTCATCAAAATGTCGCACTAATACCGCTACTATACAACATAATTAAGCACGAGCAAGAGAAAAATGTCACTTACTAAGACTTAATTCGTGAAGGCAGCACTAGCTAAGTCCTACGAGCTAAGGAAGCACTTACTACTAGGTTATGAATTTTTGAATGTAGTAAACAGGTTGTCAAAAGTTAGTAATGGCTAATAAAGTTTATGTCTGCACCCGATACTACCTTTTTACTATCTTTTTACTAAGAGTGCAGAGTGAGCGAAATGACCATTGTTAATTGTTTTACCAAAATAGACGTTTTTGTTTCTCGTTTTCTGTGGATTTTATAATGTAATGAGGTAATAACGCACTAAAGACCCTCTGATGTCATATTTATGCCTGATCGGGTCACACAACAAAATGGGGCAAAAGAACAAGGGTGGTAAATTTATTGCAACAGTGTGATAATAAAAAATAAAAAAAAGGAATGGAAATTGTGCTCATACCTTTATTTCTATTTAAAGAAATAGAAATGGAAGGCCCAAGTTTTCAGAGATGTGGACGGTGGTAAAGAAAGAAAGCAGTGTGTCTCATTCGTGTGACCAAAACTCGCCTGTAGTGTTTATTTCTGCTTCATGAACGGTTAAATGCGCAGGGTCACGGACGTTTGCAGGTTTTAGATGGTAGCGGCTTTCTTGACCAATATCGAGAGATTGGAGCACACTACACGGCTCAGGTGTAGCAGACGCTGGAAACTGTCTTGCAAGGTTTAGGAATGCATGCGTTGCCATGGCAGCGAGTCATCGAAAACAAACGTGAATACGCTGTAATGAGCGGCACGGAAATAGACGCAGATAAATGCGCGCCAGAGAATCTGCACTGCTTGCAGTATAATTTGTCACTGTCTAAGCAGCATCGAAAAAACGGATCGTTAAATGTTCAAAGGGATCTGGAGGGGGACCAATGAGCATTTCAACAAACCATTCGAAACATATATGTGAGACAAGATTGTGCGCTTCGGACGTGAGGGACATAAATACGCACTACAAAAGGTTGGTTCGTTGGATAGTGAAACGTTCGCGCAACCTGCCGATTGATAAATCAACGTTTTTGTAGAAAGACTACGTGGGAGCCCTATTTATCGAGTCGAGTTCATACCCTGAATATTCACCCTTCAATGCTCGGAAGTTTCTGTAGACGGTAGACCGCATGCGATAAGAGCAGCACTGGTTGACAGTTTGCCCGAAGCCGGATACTGTTGCAGCTGTTACGCACCTCAGACCATAGGAAGATGGTAGCTTGTGCAGCTGGGGAGATATCAAAGGAACGTGAATCTCAGTCAATTAGTGTTGCTTTCATCTATGAAATAATATACGCGCTTCGGCGCTTTATGGCCCAAGATAGTTATGCCACTGGCAAATAAAGTACGCACACTTTTCGAAGCGACCCAACCAAAATGTAAGCAAATAATCACACTCAGAATGTGAACTCTCATTGTCAAACAGATGTCTGAAGAATCCATTTCATAATCGATTGGTGATGGTGCTAAAAGTTGAAGCTTTTGTGATACAGTGCCAAGCACCACATAAATAACATTTATTACTGCAAAGAGGCACTAGTAAATTAGCGCTGACTCATAGCTAACATTTACCAAGGGACATTATTAAGCATACAACTTTTGTTGCCAGGGTTCTACCGTCAGTGCTTACTAATTTGTTCAAGTGCCTGGTTTATATAAATTCTGTATTACTGACACCTAGATTTCGTACTTGTTTATACATACACCAGGATGACGTTGAAAGCGGTTGCAATTTTTTTAGCCTGCAGCCAAATTTCAGCCCTTCTTGCGCGTGAGAGCTTCATAATTAACAAGGATGTTGTGACTTCGATAGGGCTCTCGGAGGTTTCAAGAGAAAGGCTGATCACAGGCCGGAATGATCACAGAATCACTTTTGTACCTAGACGACTGCGTTACAACTTCTTGCTTGTTTTTCTTTTCGTTTCTTTTCTTTTTTTCTGCAAAGGCGTGTTTGCAACAATGTGTACAGTGGTTAAAAGATAAAACGACTTGAAAAGCAGAAACTCAGAAACTGATCGATTGCACTTTGGCAGGCCAGGAGCGTTATAATAGCACTGGCCTACGCACACTGGTATAAACAGATGTGAATTTGGAGAAGTCCGCTCACCCGTCGTTTTTTGCTTGATTTGCTGGTCAAGACCGTAAAAATAAAACCGGACGCTGTTTTTCGCATAAAGGTAAGCACCTTGCTTTTTCAGAGACTGCTATGGGAATAAAGCTTGATGAAGAGGATGTCCAGAGAACCGGATTCCTGAAGGTGAACGACGAGTAAGTGGCTATCCCTACTTATCAAACTAGTGCCAAGTTCATACAGGTTCAATTTTTAAAGATTGTAACTATTTATTGGCACCCATTTATTTATTGTTTGTTTATTTGTTTCCCCCCGTTTATTTGCAGAATTGCTACGGCTATCGTTACTAGGATGATGAATATACACCACTGGCCGGAATTCATTTACAAGCGCACCGAGGTTGGCAGACAGTTTTATGAGAAAGTGGAGCTGATAAAGAAATACACTCGAAATGTAAGTACACTATTATCGTACAGTCAAACTATGATATGTGTATTGTTTTCACTAAGTTATAGCACTTGCCTTGAATATGTAGATGAAAGCAGAGTCATGGCTTCGTATGGTAGCTACTACGAGAAGTGACGTTGCAAATAAAAATGTTCTTGATTTAAGTTTTACTTAATTTGCGCGAACTGCTCTTGGTGCCTTGGAGCAACAGAAAAGTGATCTTTCCGGTTTTTTGCAGTAGCCTGAGAGCCTAGAACTCCTTGGCACGCAAACCTTTGTTTTGTTTTTTTCGCAATAAAAATTAACTCACTGCCATAATTTAATATCTTGACAAATAACTAGGCAAAGAAAATATAATTTATCTTTATAGTTCCTCGTTATAAGTTCGAAATGTTAGGAAAAGTAATCAAATTATGAGGTTTCACGTGCCAGAACCACGATATGATTATGAGGCATGCGGTAGTGGGCGATGGATTAATTTCGACCACCTGGGGTTCAGTAACGTGCACCCAATGCACGGTACTCGGACGTTTTTCTATTCGCCCCATCGAAATGCGGCCACCATGGCCGAAATTTGATGCCGCGTTCTCAAACATAGCAGCGCAATGCCAAAGCCGCTATATATATATATATATATATATATATATATATATATATATATATATATATATAAACGCCACCACGTAAAGTCGGAATGTCATTTGATTAGTTACATTAAATTCCAACTTCACAGTACTGTTTTTATTCGGCTTACAAAGACACCATATCCGTCTGATGGTGGTGTGTCGTACAATTTCAATTGAAAAAAAAAATTGCGCTTGTGCGTGAAATTTGTTTTTTACCCTAAATGAGGCGCAAAATATAGACACAGAAAGCCCGGTCTAAATTGTCTCCAAGCGCCTGCAGGTATGAAGAAGGGAAGTATGGGACGCACTATTTTGAACTGTGGCACCCAACATTCTGAACATTCTGACAAGTAGCTAAAACCACTGAACTTTTTGAAAGCCGACCATTATGGCATAACTACATAATAAATATGAGCAAATATGACATCAACCTCGAAGGATGCTATGTGCATACCGTTAATCAGATGCTTTACGCTCATTTATGCTATTCAAAATTGTTGTTTGCGTCAGATCCTCAGCTGCCGGAAGAAGACCTACAAGTTTGATGGCGACGAGGCTGGGCAGAAGAAGAGTTTCATGGACATCCTTCTTCGTATGCACATGGAGGAAGGAATCTTCACGGAGGAGGAAATAAGAGAGGAGGTCAACACGTTCATGATTGGGGTGAGCACCCTTCCAGCAGCCACGAGTGTCGGCGCGAAACGTGGCGCCGTCATTAATCAGGGAAAATGGTTTCGGTTCGCGCGCGCCCCCAACTGAAACCTTTCCTTCAGGTCTCTTGTGATAAACACGAAAGCTCGAACATGGCGCCCTTGATTGTACCCTAGAGATGATCCGAGAGGGCGTCCAAGGGCTTATGATTGCATATGTGAAAATTTTATTATAAGTTATTTCGCGTGAATAGATGAATTGGTGACTTTTTGCAAAGACTGCGCCTTCTCGTAGTATTACCACTTCCCATGGTGGTCCTGTGGCTATCCCGTTCAGCTGCTCAGCTCGGGGTCGCGGCTTTGATTCCTGGCTACAACGGACGCGTTCCGATAGTGGCGTAGCGCAAAAATGCTCGCGTACTTAAATTTACATGAACGTTAAAGAACTTTAACTCGTCTATATTAATCTTGATCTCTTCCCAACTTCGGTGTCCCTTATAGCTTCTGGTGCATTAATGGTGCTATATTAGGCGTGACTCATTTCGTGACTCCTGAATTTGTAACAGCGTGACCAAGGCTTGATTCAGTCTCGGTCGCCAGCCTGAACTCGCCTGAAGCTAAAACCCACTAGTGCCACCCCCAATCCATTTGGGCCGTCCGGCTGCAAAATTTCAATGACTAGATACAGAAATAACCATATCTTATGCCTTAAAAGTGCTTTTGTGGAAAACACAAGATGTCAGTTCTGTTTCACGTGGTACTACTTTCTAGGAACGAGAGAGAAAAACAAAATTTATGTGCAGTAACTGTGAAACAGTTGAATATTCTAGGCCGAGCTTTGCCCGTTCATCTTCACGGTGCGGTTCCTCACATGTTGGAAATGCAGTTTTCCCGATGTAATTCGGAAAGTGTGAGATCACTTTAATGAAGGAATTGCGCATCCTTCCACAGGGATTTGACACAACGGCCACCGCAGCTTCTTTTGCTATGCATCTACTGGGAAACCACCCGGAGGCTCAGGCGAAGGTTCACGAAGAACTAGACGCCGTGTTTGGTTCGGACCGAGAACGACCTGTAACCAGAGAGGACATTGCGCAGCTCAAGTATTTGGACTGCGTCATCAAGGTACGTCAGTGCAATGCAGGTATCTAAAGTTACATTGTTGAAGACTACATAATACATCCGAGGCAAATATCGAGACAGTAAAATTGTGGACTGGGAAATCTTGTAGAGTTTGGCATTATCCCAGCAAAATTACAGTTCACGTGTCTGCTTGCTGGATCCTGTCAGAACAGTGCCTGTGTCATGAACAGCTCAGCATTTGCTTTTCCTCTCCACCACGTCAACGCGTGTTTTTTCTGGGTGACTTGAGTTCCTTGTTTTGCACATGTGGGCTCGTACTCTCCAAAATTCGCTGTCGTAAGAACGCTTTCTCTATAGCTGAGGTAGGTTCCAGCACTCACCGTTGATGACACCGATCGGCATGTTAACGAGACTGTCACCGGTGGACAATCGGTGACGGCACTTATGCAAGAGAAGCTTTGTGAATACGGGCCCCGAAGATTAGAAGAAGCTTTATTATGTGACTGACTGTCAAGGTAATCGAGATATATAAATAAGCAATTTTTCTGGCCGCGATATAGTCTGCTAAATATGCGTATTCTGGGGAAAAGCGCTTCTCAGCCCTTACTGCCAGATACACAGCCAACTAAGAGAGATAGCTTAGTTGCTGAAGTTTAGCCGCCTCTAATTACGGTCATTCATGTATTCATACAAAGAATAAAAACCGCTTTCTGCCTCCAATGCGTCAATACGACAGAAGTATTTATTAAGTTCGCACACAGCGCGTCACGACGGATACATCGCAAGCACGTGCCCTTAACTCGACGCGTGCATCAGAGTAGCGATGAAGTAACGGCAAAAAAAGCGCAGCTGTCTAAAACTTGGCTTGGAGTAGTGAGTGACAAGCACTGGCTATTCCCTGCATGAGCATATTTTTTGTAGTTGTCGCTGTATAAATAGCAGCGCACCTGAGATTTCACGTAGCTCTCCCTTGTATTGTCACTAGTTGCACAGATTCGTGGAGCAAAGTCAGGACAATGTCGCTGAATGACTCGGTGATCGAAAGAACGGTAAACAGGACTCATTAACGAATAAAATATTCGCTCTTTGCTTTTCCTATTATATTCTGATTGGTTAGTAGTCAAGCAATGAACTGTAAAGTAGCAGGTTAATCACCGCAGGTAATGCGTTCATACTTGCTTCTGCACCACTTAGTATCAAGTGTCACTTCCTTCATTCATTGTCAGTATTTCTTCTTGTGCATGCGTCGTCCTGCTGCGTAAGTAAGTACTGTACAACTAGCAATACATTTCGTACCGAATTAAGTGTGTCCTCAAATTTCTCATTTGCAGGAAACCCTTCGGCTTTACCCACCGATTCCGGCTATTGCAAGGAAGCTCGGAGAAGACCTCATTCTTGGTAACGTTTAGTTATTTAATATTGCTTTCGCGGAGACCTGCGCCCATTACAGAAAGGTGTAGGCAAACAGAAAATTATCCTAGATAAGCATTCAGCGAGTAAATTATACCGCGAATAATTATGACGTATTAAAAGCTAAACGGAAAAGAAAACAATTATTGATAGGAGTGTTTAAATTAAGGAGCGTTGTTGAACTTGATGACCTTTGAATAGAATTTATTTATTAGACAGAGGCGAAGCGGGGGTAAAGGGTGGCTGAATGCGTACTTCAGTTCTTTCACAAACAGATTACAGCTTGAAATACCAACTTGTGCTGATGAAGTGGCTGCATGTTCACTAACTTGCCAGTGTTTTAAAACACCGGAACTTGCTGGCGCAAAAAAACAGCAGCCAGAATGCAAAGCGAAGATATTACGGAACTTTTAATGCATGCATTTGGTTGCATTTCTTTTTTTCTTTTTTGTCATCAAATTGCAGCTTCACTTTCCTTCGTACTGAAAGGCAAAACAATAAATGGTTGTCTGCTTGTAGGCACGTCATATACAGTAGTAGTGCGACTCGACACGAACATTCAGGCCACTTTCCCTCACGATATTATGACATATGCGTGTGTGTGCTCCGTGTGCCTTTGCGTGTCCTTGTGCCTTTTCTTGCGCTGCGTGTTGTACCACTTAACTGTGCAAGTAAACTTCGCGGAAGTGAAGTACCACTTAAACTGAGCGCAAGGTCATGAGTTATATTCTAGGCCACAGCAACTGTCTTCTTACGAATGCACAAAACATTTTTTTATTAAAATCACCCTTGCACTGTGATTTCGGTGCACGCTCAAGAACGTTCAGGTGGTCAAAATAAGGCTCGTAAATCTCCACTATGGCGTCAGTCATAGTTTACGTGGAAGTTTTGAATGTGATGTCGAATGAATAAGAGACGTAACCTTATGGTATAACTGGTAACATTACACCGACATTGGTGTAATGTTACCCGCCGTGGTTGTTCAGTGGCTATGGTGCTGGGCTGCTGAGCATGACGTCGCGGGATCGAATCCCGGCCACGGCGGCCGCATTTCGATGGGGGCGAAATGCGAAAACACCCGTGTACTTAGATTTAGGTGCACGTTAAAGATCCCCAGGTGGTCCAAATTTCCGGAGTCCCCCACTACGGCGTGCCTCATAATCAGACCGTGGTTTTGGCACGTAAAACCCCATAATTTAATTTTTATTTGGTGTAATGTTGCCAGTATTGTATTCCAGTGTCCAAATGGTTTATTCGTAATTCCTGTTTCGTTTTGCAGGAAAGCATACCATACCGAAGGGAACTGTCTCAGTTATCTTCATATACTTCATGCATAGGCACCCACGGTTTGTCCCCAAACCAAATGAGTTTATACCAGAGAGGTTCCTAGAGTTTGACAAGGAGCGCCACCCGTTTCTCTACATTCCTTTCGCCGGCGGCGCTCGCAACTGCATAGGTACGTCAAGTGGGTGATACTAGATCGTTTGCTCGCGAACAATACGTGATAACTTGAATAATGAGGTTTCTTACTCGGGTTTGGCGTGCTTGCCCTTTTGTGGGCGCCGAGGCGAACAAGAAAGAAATTATTAAAGTACTTCGAGATCTTTGATTTCAGTCGCCACTCGACTTGGCATTTTCAAAGATTGACAGCGGGAAGTCTCCGCAAATTGAAGTGGCTATTAATAAAACGAAAATCAAAGCAACTTCCCAGCTATCGATTTTATCATCTGCCACGTACCACATGTAGGATGACTTAACTTCTTGAAGAAATTTTAGTGCTTCATGAAGCCGTAAAATTGTAATTAAAACGAAATATTAAAGCTTTTTGTCGTTTCAAGGCCATTGAAAGCTGATAGAAACAGCATCATTATCCGATTAACGTGCACATATATCATGTTTGAAAAAAAAAGAAGGAAACCTTTCCAAGCAGCTTTCATTAGGCGAGATATGGTAGGCCAGACTCATACAACTGCTACCGAAATAAAGCTTTTTAAAGAATATTGCTTTAAGAAGAAAAAACAATTGTAAAGGATGTGCCAACGCGAAATTTTCCGTACATTTCACCGGTCTGCGCGCATTGAATACTAACAGAGCTCTCGCCTACCTCTTCCTTCTTTTTTTACCTCTGTACAACAGGGCAAAAATTTGCTCAGCTAGAGGACAAGATTCTGTTGGCTCAGATTCTGAGACGGTTCAAGGTGGAATCGAAGACCCGTAACGAAGACCTGCAGCTGTCGCTGGAGCTCGTCTTGCGTCCCACACAAGGCCTGCACATAAAGCTGACGCCAAGGGATCACGCGGTCACGTAAACCGGAAGGCAGCCGTTGTAGTGCTGCACTAAATTTATTATCGCACGCATAGTCAATGTCACTATAACTGCATCTTGCAGGAGCGAAGCAGTAGCATCGATCTTTCTATTCCGCGCAAGTGGATTGCGTGGACAGAAAGCTCTTACGCGTGCTGCTGGCCGTTGTATATATGTACAGTACGTCAAATAATTTTATTGAATAAAGTTCCTCGAAACAATGTTAAGAAATGTCTCTGTGTCTTTGTATGCGCGCGCCTTGATTGTATTCTAGATTTTTTTTTCGAGGGAAAGGTGCGTTGAGGCACAGCGATTCTTCAGTCTGCTATTGAATAAAGTAGTGAAGTCCACGATGATGCAGACAATCAGTAACAGTGAACGATCGTAATACAGAAACATTTTCATTGTTTTAGCGTAGCGCTTTAACGAGGGGCCGATACAGAAGAATTCGTAAACTTGCGGTGTCTAGTTTTCACTGTAATCGCAGATATGCACGGCGAGGAATATGCACTGTGTTCTAAAATAAATATAATCCTGTCCGAGACATTTATGATTGAATGCACGGAAAGTAATAAAAACGCAAATAAGCAGGCTTATACTAACGCTGCGAAGCAGGTTGCTAAGTAGACTGCGGATTAACGTTGCGGAACTAATAGGAAGCTTTAGCTGAGGGCCTCCTATCTAAATACATTGGAAAAGGGAAACCGTTTTTCTCGTCAACCACAGCAAGAATTTTGATTAGGTTTCTTGCATATAAAAGGAAAAAATTAAAATCTAGTGAGTGTAGGAAGCAGAATTTTTACTTAGGCCGTCGATTATTTAATAAAAATTGCTGAATATGCAATATTTCAGGAAACTATACTAACAAATTAACAACTCTGTAACCCACCAATGAAACAGATGTAACAATTCTGTTGCATTAATTCGCGTGCGCGAGATTAAGCTGCGGTTGCCGGCTCACCCTCGCACGCCTTCACTCTCACACACAGCGCACGGTGCGCGGCGACTATTTTATCGCCGTTGGACTTTATACGGAACCTCACGGTGACGACGACGGTGACGTCGACGGCGACGGCAACGGCAAAAATGCGCTTGGAGTATCCATATAATTGCTATCGCAATAAAAGTAAGTAGAACGAGAGAGAGAATAAACTTTATTGAAAACTCGTACGGCAGTTTTCTGGTCAGGCAGAAAAGAGTATTAACCCCTGTCCCGTCCCCCCCCCTCCATCGATGACGATGGTGGTGGTGGTGCCTCAGGTGACTGCTCGAAGTCCTTGGACCTGGGCGGCATCTTCGGCTAGCCGGACGGCCCAAAGCTGGTCGGCCAGCTCGTCTCTGATGGGTGCCGCCGCCCAGCGGCGGCGACACCGACGGAGGCGATCCGCGGCGGCAACGATTGAGCTCGAAGTTTCTCTCTGTCTAACGTCCGTCGCAACGTGAGCGGCGGCAGTGATAGCGTCTTTTCTGGCACATTCCCAGAGCATGTGTCCTAGCGTAACTCTGTTTCCGCACGCTTTACACGCGTCCGTCGGGTAGAGGCTCGGGTAACAGAGGCCTAGGATTGCCGGGCTGGGGTACGTGTGCGTTTCCAGTAATCTTCAAGTTACGGCCTCTGTCTTGTTTAACTTGCCGTGTAGTAGCGGGTATTTGCGTCTGTTTAGTCTGTTATGTTGAGTGATGTCCCTGAAAGTGGTCAGCCGATCACCCCACGACCATTCCGGTTGTTGTTGCTGTTACTCTTCTCATGTTACGTCCTCCTCCGGCCGTCGCCACCACCCCGCTCTCGGGGGCGGAGGCGGCAACCGAATCGGCCGCGGCTCGGCGAGTGAGACCTCGAGCCGCGAACGAGAGTCTATTTTTGCCGCAAGTTTGAGGGCGCACGTTTCGAAAATGGTGTCAACCACTGAATTTTTAAGTGGATATTCCTTGACGTCTTACTTGCTTCAATTTTTAAATTGTAATGTGTACCATAGAGTAATCAGTTAAAAAATTGACTGGATGAAGCTTTGTTATTTAGCTTATTATGCATTTCGATTTCTCGTGCGAGTAATGTCGGCCTCAGCGAGAAGACCAGCTCAATAACTGGAATTGTGCTATCTGCCACAGGCGATTTCTGAATATGGCTTAAAGTATTCGCAGATACACCTGGTATATATCCTCCCTGAAAAGTTGTTTATTATGCAGAGCGTAATATTAGCTTTGGCCAAAAGATGCACGCTGTAACAGCAAAAAAAAAAAGGGGGGGGGGGGATTTAATCCTTCGGGACACCACAAAGAAAACTTCACCGAGCACGGCCTCCCATTCACAGGAAGTTTTGTCTCACCAAAACTGCAGAATTGTGGTTCATAAGATATGGTTGTATAAAGAAAGCAAGTGCATCCTTGTCATTAAAATACATGATGCAATCAATGCTAATTAAAAAATAACATGTATTTTGGTAGCTCTCTCCGTTGTGGTTAATATCTCTTACCTAAATTAATATGTAAATGTACCAGCATCATCAAAAAATTTATTTTCAGAAGGCTTATAAAGGTGACTGGAGGGGGGGGGGGGGGGGGGGCTCATGGTAGATTTGGTACTACTAAAGGGGTCACGTATTGGAAATGTTTGAAAAACGCTGCATAGAGTATAGGGCTTCTGTGCCTGAAGTCCTTTGTTCGAATCCGGCCACTCCACACTATTGTTTAGGTTTTATTCATATATATATATATATATATATATATATATATATATAATATAGATCATCAGTTGACATACATTACCGAACGCAAAAATTTCGGACCCGGACCCCATTGGTTGCGAATCGTCATCGCTGCTGGTTTCTTGCTTTTATCTCGATAAAAATTCGGAATATATTCACGAAAAATTGCATTTTCGTTCTTTTGTTCGAATGGCACCCCATGAAAGGGGTCACCGCGTATATATATATATATATATATATATCACGAGTACGGTGAAACTTTTCTTCGAGTGTCCATACAATTTTATGGCAATAAAAGTTAGGTTACAACGACCCCTTACAGCTAATTAGTCTACAAATTTAATGAATGACTCAGCAGTACAACACAATATCAAAGTTTTGTAATCTACAAGTATCGGGGCATTATACGCGGACCACATTTATATAGTATACATCTTTCTTTTATGTTAGGCTAGTTTGTGAGCATGACGTTTGCAATACTCGCGTGAGATTGCAATAAATTATATTACGCTGAGCAATGCCACCATATATATGCGACCCCTTTAGTTAATCAAACTCGCACAGTTTTGATAGTTGTGCTGTCTGTTTCAGATCAGGAGCGACCGAGTTGGAAATTTTACATTGATTTCTGTAACTTAGCAATTTTCGGCTATGTTGTGAAAATATTTGAGTCCCTAAAGCAAAATTATGCTTCCAACCGTCCGTAGAAAGAAGGTTCTTATTTTCTTCTTAGACGCAGCGACGTTTATTCCATTCGGTTGAGGTCGAATGAGAGTGTTTGAGTTTACCATGTGTTTGAATAAAGCAATCGCAGTTCATCCTGAACTAAGCTTCCCCTTACACTTTCTGCCGCTGACCCTTTTTCGCGTGAGTCTCGACATCACTTTGTGAGCCAATTACATGTCTTCTGATTAGATGTGCGTTCACCTTTCAGCTTCACAAGTAGCGGGCTTCGCATTTGAAAGGTTCCTCAAGTAAAGGCCTCCATTAGGATGACAAGTCTTTGGTGGGCACACGTGTATTGTCAGCAAATAGCCGCAAACTAAGCACTTTGTCCCCTATTGCATCACAAATGTTGCTCGTCTTGTATCTCATTTACGCCGTATAAACCATGTATTTGTATCAGTATAGTGTGCAGAATGTTACATGCAAATGTCGTGCAGAGAATGTTATATGCAGCATCTCAAGTTAAGCGAATAGCAAAAGACGCATTCAGGAAAGTTGGAAAACGCAGCTGCCTGCTTGCCTATGTGTGTGTGCTGCTTGGATGCAAATAATAATAAAGAAGGCAGCGCGAGCAGATACGATGTGGTATACGTTCCAGATGTCTGAAAAGACGGTATTTCAAGCGTCCTTTTATCTAGCACCATCCCTGTACCTCGGACCGAAAACTTCTTTTTTTTCTGTTTTTCCTCATTTTTCTCAACATGATTTATGCACTGCTGTTTTGAGCCGCTTGGAAATTCAGGTGTGCAAAATGGCAGGAGAGCGAAAGACAGTATATATGTGCAGAGCGTCGTTGTGGCGCCATCTATCTTGTATTACTGTAACTCTCTCGTTGATAGGATCCCCGCCAGCAGTACAAATTCAAATGCTGCACGGAGAATTAACCCAAAGCAACCGTCACCATTGGTTTATTCGGAATGAGATATGGCAATTTCTGTTCGGTAGATGTATTTGCGAAGGTGGATGAGTCCTAAAATATTGCTCAGAGGCCGTCCTTGGAGCGTTTAGTATGCAGCTTGTCTCATTTTGTCAATCGTATTTGTTAGGGAGGGAGGGAGGCAGAAAGGCGCTCCATGACTGTTCTTTATAAAAATAAAAGTGCCTTGGCTGCGACAAAAAAGAAATAAAGAAAGAAAGAACTAAAAACTTGCAGAGTAAAATACTGTTCATTGGCAACAGATATTAAAGGAACACATATCTTTCGATATTACTGCCAACTTGCATTGTATCTTGCCTCCGTGTCATTTTCTCTATCTTTCTAGGCATGTAAGCCTTATACAGTATTTCTTTCCAAACACCTCTGTTAATGAGTCTTTAGTGTTTGTCTTTGCATTGCTGTTTTGTATTCATTGCCACAGTTAATCATCTGAAAGTGTTTTCTTCGTAGTTCTTATTTCAGCATGAACAAACCGTGTGTATATCAGCGTTAGCTTGATCAAATGTTATCAGGGGTATGGTACTTGTTCAATTCAATGTGCGGGTTTGATGCCAAATGCAGGTTTAGCTTAAGCCTGTGGTTGCATAAACTGTTTCACATCTGCTGACACAATGTGGCACTGGTACCGGCTAACATCTTAAAAAATAGCTTGGATATGCATGGAACCACGTGTGCAAAAGTAAGAGTTCCGCCTTTCTGGCTTTTAGGTCCCCATTTTTTTCATGGACCTAGTGAGGCATGCTTGTTTGTTTGTTTGTTTTTTCTTTCTTTCCTTCTTTGGGAGTACTATGACAAAAGTAACGGCCAGCCTATGATGCAGAGATCATTCGCAAGTCAGAAGAATGCAGGGAGCATGAAGGGTAAATGCCTTTCACACGTCTGTAACTGCAGACCCGGCAAATTAGAAGAGATGACAGTCACCATTGCACTTCAATTGGCATACATAAACGAACGCAAAAATTTCGGACCCGGACAACATTGGTTGCGAATTGTTCTCGCTGCTAGTTTCTTGCTTTTATCTCGATAAAAATTCGGAATATATTCACGAAGAATCGCATTTGCGTTCCTTTGTTCGAATGGCACCTCATGAAAGGGGTCACCGTAGCTGTAATGGTAGAGCATTGCACGCGTCATGCGGATGTTGTGGGTTTGGTTCCCACCGGCGGCAAGTTGTCCTTTCTTCTACTTTCATTTCATTTTTTATTATTAATTACACTTATCAATTAGAAACAACCGTTCATTGCTCTATGGTTTCCTTGGACGCGTTGTCCATTGGCTTCACATCACATTCTTTCGGCTAGGTTGGACACTTTGTAAAGGAGGCTGAACCTTCGTCAAGTGATATAATTTTCGCTCTCTGTTCGGGCCTTCATGCTGTTACGGGCCGGGGTTGGTGAACCTTCAACAGCGTCTGCTTGGAGCTCGAAGCAGGTTCACCAGTGGAGAAGGTCCGCCAGGGAAGACGAGGCGACGTAAAAACAAATAACAGAAGTGTAATACATAGTTGAGGGTGGGCAGTGTGCTCCAAAGAAAACATACAAGAAACGTTGAGCGTACATGCACCTGCACGCTAGGGCAAAGCAAAAGTGTTCTCCACGTGGCTGCTTGCTGACTTTCTTATACCCTCCACCATCCGGGCTCTCTCCCCCTCTCTGCCCCCACTCCAAGACAGGGCAAACCAGACGAAGTAGTGAGGGTGGGCGACAGCAGTGAAGGTTGGTGGTCGTAGCGGGGTGAAGGTCCCCAGCGGGGATGAGATGGTCACAAGGCGGCATGGCAGGTTTCGCGCATCTCTCGGACCCCCGCTAGGGTGGCTAGAATGGGGAGGTGTGAATACCGGTGGCGCTTTCCTTCAGGCGTGCGTGACCCCCTTGCGCACCGATGCCACCAGGGTAAATGTGGCGCTGCCAGTCGCAGCGCGGTAAGCTTAGCCGCGCCAGCCTGCCGGCCTCGCCTCGCCTCCGTGCCTTCGACGTCAGTTGGTCTCGTCGCCTGTTTTGGGGTGTTTCTCGCGATACATACCGTGTTGCACAGCGTCATCGCGGCGTGCAGATTCTAGTATTATTCACGATGCCTTTCACGCTAGCTCAATCTAATCACCGCCGTCTGTTTTTTTTCTTTTTTTTTTTTCCTGTTGCCTCTAGGTTTATCGTTCGCGACTTTATTAATGGAACTGCAGTCTTGATACCACGTCGCATTCCTGCCCTCCAAGAAGACACCGTGCTCACAGTATTTCCGAACTTGTCAAAATACATTAGCAGGACTCTGACAAAAGAAAGAAAGAGGAGAGATGTCTCACGCGCTCCACGGGTCCCAGCTTCGGCGCGCAAACCACTCCGATATGGGCAGTTCCGCCTTCTGTGACCCTGTATGCCTGGACTACATATACGACTCTCTGAGTACGAATTAAGTATTATTATTATTATTATTATTATTATTATTATTATTATTATTATTATTATTATTATTATTATTATTATTATTATTATTATTATTATTATTATTATTATTATTATTATTCCCTTACGAGAGAAGCGGCGCTTGTCTATTGACAAGACGGGGGAATGCATGCCTACCGGTAGACGTGGAGGATGGAATGCCCAATCCAGTCGCAGAAGAATTGTTCATTTTCAAGCTTAAGCGACCTTCGGAACTGTGGTCACTGCAGAAGTTTAAACAAAACAACATTGCTCGTTGCCAGACTGCAGAGTTGGCAATGAACGAAACGCCGCCTGTTGTGTTAACCAAAATGGCAGTGTTCTTCATTGGAGAAGGACTTCGCAGCTGCAGCATCTACTAGGCTGGGCTGCTTCACAAGTAAACCGTTCTGGAATCTAAAGAACAAATAGAAGCAACCTTGGGGGCCTTTTATATCCATATCAGAATTATTCTACAAGCTGGTCAGTGCCCTTGAAAACAAACTCACTCGTGCACGTTTGCACGTTTGCATGCCAAAGCTGTGGCAGAGATTATGCAGTCGATCAATTGGTGATGTGCCAAAAATTGGTTGCCGATAGCATTCTGCTGCCCTGGCAGCATCAGTTATACGTTTTTATTGCATCACAAGGATTCATTTTTTGCTTAAAGGTGCCAATCAGTAGGGCAGTGAGAGAGAGAGAGTAAACTTTAATGGGGAAAGGCAAAAAAAGAAGGAAAATGTGGGTGGAGCCCCTATGAGAATGAACTAAAAACACTGAAGTATTGCGTGTTGTAGATCAAATTATCCCATAGTTGTTTTCCTCACTTAAACGATTTCATGATCACATCTGTTGCGGTCTGCAATCATAGGAAATTGCTTATTTGAGCTTCGAAAGGACATGCTACAGGTCTGAAAGCGCTGGCAAAAAGTGGTTTGTACGTCGAGAAGTAATCAGGTAATGACTGCAGTTTACAGGTCCTAAGGCACGCATAGGTTGATTACTGCTGACCTCGAGGACGACGGTCGCATTTTGAGGGAGTCGAAATGCAAGGCGCCCGTGGGCCTACGATGTCAGTGCACGTTAACGAACCCGAAGTGGTCGAAATTATTTCGAAGCCCCAGCCCCTATGATCCTGCGCCTCTTCACGAAAAAAAAAAACGCTTCGGAATCTATCCATGCAAGGCGAACTGAGCCAGTAAAATTTCACAGGAGTAATGCTGTGGGCTGATAAAACGTTGATTTCATGATAAAGACGTATTCTTTGACGCTCACAGAAAGCCCGCGATACCCGAGGCTGGCGATGCGCTCATTTCAGCCGCGTGCCTTACCGCGCCTCGGTCAACCGCGCCGCCCCGCGGCATCGGTGCGCTGGGGGGTCACGTTTGCGCCACCGGTATTCACACCTCCCCATTCTAGCCACCCTACCCCCGCGACGGACACGTCTCTTCATGGCGAGATCGTTAAGCCCCAACCAGACGTACGCGTTGTAAAGCGTCCGCACGCGCCGCGCTCACTCGACGTCACGTCGTGTCCGATAGAGGAAGAGGGCGCGCACGAGTTCCCGCACGTCCCTGCGCGTTTCGTCGCGGTTGCCGTGATCACCCACCAAACACAAAGCACGCAGCTTGCCCGCGCTTGCCTGCACGCCGCGCGAAGAGGCGTTCCGGAAGTCACGCTGGATCGCCGTGGTCACGTCATAGGCGTTCTGTGGTCACGTGAGGAGCGTCGCGCGGGCGACGCGGTGGCAGCTTCAGGCGCGGGCGCAGAAAACCTAGCAGTGGTAGGTGTCCACGCCGCAACGCGTCCACACGCGATGCAGTCTCCGCGCCTGACGCCATACGCGCCCAGGCGCGATGCGGCGCGTGCGGGCGCTTTCCAACGCGTACGTCTGGTTGGGGCTTTAGGCACGCCGTTTCCCATGCATGAGCACGTGTTCTCGGCATGGCCGCTCAGACTGAATCGTAACAACGCAGTCATTCTTCGTCGCAAGCAAAAAATACATGGGCAGACTGCAATGGCGCTGTTTGCTGTTACTTTTTTTTTTTTTGGGGGGGGGGGGGGGGCATCACAATCAACTCTTCGGCAAAGGCCCACTGTCTCCGAGCAGTAGTCCCAGCAAGCTTTTGGCGTTTTATCCGGCTCAACGTATCGCAAGTATACAAACTGTATTTTACTACAATATTCAGTAGGCTCTAGTATACACTTGGCAAATCGCACGGCTTCAAAAACTTGAGCAAGAGTGACCACGCCAAGCAGGCTTCATGCAGCAAGCGCACGGCGTGGTCGTGTAGATTAAAAAGTATGGCGAGAAAGAAACATTTGTCGCAGTTTCGCCCGAAAGGCGAAGCACCAATTGCGATAGCAAATTAGTAGAGAGCTATATGGAGTAAGGATACTAGTTTCATCAGCTGTATAAACTTGGACATGCAGCAGCACCCGCAACGCGCAGAACTGTTGTCAACGCCGTCGGCGTTTTTATATAAATACGTGTTTGGTGCCGCAGCTAAACGTCGCCTCCTCTCCCTTCCTGCCGTCCCCCCAGAGCTTTTCGCGCGACGGAAAAAGTTGCGTTTGCTCTCTATATAGAGAGCAAACGGAGGAAAGGAGGAAAGAGACGCTTAATTCTGCAGCCCTTCAGGGAGCACGACGCAGAACGCGCGTTTGCTCTTCGACGTGCGTTCGCTCCCCATGAAAGCGCGCGTCCCTCGCGCCCTTTCACTCGCACATACAGCGTCCGGAGCGCGGCGACGATTTCATCGCCGTTGACGTCATACGGAACCTCACGGCGACGGCGACGGCGATGCCGACGGCAGAAATCTGCTTTGAAGTGTCCATATAATTGCTATCGCAATAATAGGCTGTGGGGTTTAACGTCCTGAAACTGCGCAGTGGCTTGTGAGGGACGCCATAGTGAAGGTCCCCGGATCAATTCTGACCACCTGGGGCACGTCCAGCTGACGTCACACGTGATAAGGTGACATTTCAAACTTCTGGAAGCTAATTTTGTAAATCATTTTAAAATACATTGTCTGCAATAAAGCTTTCGTGATCGGTGGGTCATTCAACGACAAATTATCCAGCGCTTTTCGCGACTTTCTCAGTTTTTAACTGAAAGAATTTACACATCTTTATGGCAGTGCGAAACTGCTTACTTATCTTCTTGTGGTGGAGCTCTAATGATATGGCTTGTCATTTTGCCAGGTGAAAAAAATATTTTTTTACAAAAAATAAAAAAATAAGCTTTTGGTGCGCAAAGGTACCTCGAGCATCTCAGGGAGTTTTTTTTTTTTTTTACCTGTATGGTGCGACTTAATTATGTTTGCCCCTATTTTTTGAGTCACAACAAAGCATGAACTCCGCGTTTATTTGTCGCTGCTGCGCTTTCAAAGCATCACTCTTGAGCAGTGATTTTGTACAAACGAGGTTAGCAGACGGCACTATACTACACTGCAGCATCACTAGGTGAGCAACTCTACATAACCATATTCCGGTTAAACCGGTTGCTTGTTGGTACTTGAATCTTGCACAGAGGTAGCATTTTGCAGCAAGTTTAGAATAGTATCACCTTTCCTATCATTACTTGCCTTAGCAACATGTATTACGAGCTTGAAAAGACGGAGATGAGGAAGGAAGCCAAGCGCTAACTTTCAACAAATGGTTTATTTGAAACCGAAGCACATATATATATATATATATATATATATATATATATACATTGACGATGCACATAGACCATAACATTACCATGCGCAGAGAAATTACCTTTTGTTTATAATAACCGAACGTAATTTCCGAAAAAACAATCACACTACCAAAGCAGACACTATAGGACACATTCAAACATGATCATTCTTTCTCCGACAGAGAGGGACTGAGTGCTCACCTATAGTCACGGTGCCCAAACTTGCGCAATCTTCGCAGGCTCAACTAACAATCTCGTAAGCTCGTCTCTGTGTGTCGATATAAAAGTTTTTTTAATGGTGCGATGGGATGGGGTGGCATTCAAAATGCCGAAAATCAAAATGACGAATTATATATATGCCGAAATTTAAAACACCGAAAATTCGAAAAGCCAAAAATATGAAAAACCGAAAATTTAAAATGCCGAAAACTCCAAACATCGAAACTTGAAAATGCCGTAACATCAAAATGCCGGCATCATCTAGCTATAGTGGAAGATAAATTTTCTCGGTAAGTTAAAGGTTGCGCCGGCCTTGTACGAGGTGCGATTTCCGGTGTGGGTGCGCACAGTTTTTCGGTGCGAACCAAACGAGAAACATTTGTCCGTCACCTAGCGCACAGAAGAGCGTGGCCAAGCTCTTGATCCAGAATTATGATCCAGAACTTGTGGCTCTCTCTTTTAACGTAAGACATATATATTTCCATGTTTATTGCGATAAAAAGTCGTCAATGTGCCTACAGGTCATGTATGCATATTTTCTTGTGTATTTTGCTTGAAAGTTGACTTATAAATGCTTTATTTCCCTTGGCTACCATTGAGAGGCCATGTATCACAAAAAAAAGAACCTCTGACCGCGCATGTGTAGTCTACTTGGTTAAGCGATCTCGTGATGTAATACTTCTGTCAGGCATGTGTATACATGACTGCGCATGATATTAATCGCGTTACCCTAATGAATACGTCAAACTTTAAATGTTCATCTCCTTCAGAATAAAGCTAGAAAAGCTAGCACTCCCAAGAGATTGCCTCCTGTAAGCCTCTACGTGACTGTGCAGGAGAAAAAAAAAAGAATTGACGCCTTCGGTTCAAGTGCGATGGTCGTTATAAAGTGCGGCTTTCGTCACACATTTCCTTCCTCTATAATTGTGCCTGCCATCATGAAGGGGCGCATTTCTCAAGTTGACTCACGGGTTCACAGAGCAGGCGAAATATTTCCAACAACGTGCGCAAGTAGTGCTACAAGCATTTATTAATTTCTCTGTTCTAAGGTCACCCTAGTCGCCGGCGAAAAAGCGCGCTTACAAGGAGCACAAAAGACATCGTCCCGTATTGCGATTACAAAACAGCGCGCCTTACTGAAAATTTGCATGACTCGCTTTTACAGACAACCTTGAACTTGTTTTGGCCGAAGGTCAGCAGGACTGAACCGATCTCTCTACTGCGGTCACTGGCAAATGCTATTAGTGGAAACCACTCTACGCGAGAGGGGACCGAGTCGCGCCGCCCCATCTTATTTTTTGTTGCTCTGAAAGAGAAAGCATTGGAATTCAACCACCTGGAAGTTTCACTGGTAACCAGGTGACTGCAAGAAATAAAACAAGACAATCGCGGTACCTGGAAACGCAAGGTTATCGCGCTACAACACCGGCCCTCTCCATTTTCGCATGTTAAGCCGCCCACCCGTGCATGTCCTCATTTTTGTTTTCTATTCTTAGTTTTTCTCTCTGCATGAGAGATTGCATTTTTGGCGTGCATACTTTCTGGTCCATCGGCATGAGTAGTGGCGTTGAACTATTGCAATATGGTTGCTTCATCATTTGTTTTATCTGCATTCCCTGCCTGTCCGACTCGGTCAAGTTCTTGTTTAGCTAGTAAAGCATCAGAGGAACAAGAACCAGTTTTCCACTTCGAGAGCTTTCGTAGAATTCGACCCTGGCGAGTATCGTTAGACAGGCACGGTCTGCGACACAGGCGGCGGCGAAACCCAGTCTAGGTTTCTGATTTCATCCAACAGAGTCTATTTCCGTTTTGCGTCACGCTTTGGCTTTAAATATCTCCCTCTTATGCGCCATTAGCATTAGGTCAGCTTGTGCAAGTGTGACATGAAACCATCGCACGTGCTTGCTTGTGCCTTTTGAATGCTAGCATTGAGTGATTTTTTGCGATGGAGAAGTACTACAGCCTTTCCAAAGTAAACGGCGCCTTCAAACCCACAGTACCTTTTGAAATCCTCACTGTATTTGCAATAGTGGGCTTGGCAATCGTAATACTGAAATTTCTTAGAGTTCTATACCAGTTTATTCGAATGTACTGGTACCTCCGAAAGCTTCCGAGGCCAAAGCGAGTTTGCCAGGGACCATGGTGTATGCCGGAAGCTATTGTGTGCAGATACTGGATGGATTCACACCTCAGCGTAACAGCAAGTAAGTAGTTGATGTGTTTAAATGCTACTGGCGAATACTATAATATAATGACGTCAAAAATGCCAAGGTTCTTGCAGCAGTGATTCCGACGGTATTTCGTAGAAACAAAACAATAATTATTCTTACCAATTTCCTGCCTAGCTGCTGCCGATATCATTATGTTCTTGTGCTGTCCTGCTCATTTTTGCGATACAGTCGTGTAATTAATAATAGTTATTAAAACTTACAGGACTATCCCAGTAGTGTATTTGGTGCACCTGAATTCTTTTCTTTTGGGCGTTTACTACTTCAGCAGTACAGTTTTTTTTTTTTTTGAAGTGCTGACCAGCTTCTTACAGTCTATAACTGTAAACAGTTGCGTCTACGGACTGCACTGCTTAGCTGACGTCTTACTTGTACGAAGGAAGCACCTCAGTACTTCGGGCTGTTAGTCCCACCTATACGCAGACTAATACTTGTAAGATTACTGCCCACTTGTTTTACCATCCTATTCGATGTTTCATATATGACTATGCGAAAAGGGCTTCTCGAGTTGCAGCAAAGCAAATTGAATAATTTTACTTTTCAGGATAAAGCAATATATTGGCAGTACAAGATTCATTGAGCAAGCGACGGATGTTTATTGATGATGACTGGATAATGTCAAACCAGCTGTCGAGTCAGCACTGAATGATGTTACTGGTACAGAGAATTATAGTTAACATTACTATATTAGTTTTCTTAGTTTTTGCTCCACACAGAAAAATAAGCACCTACCTGAATCTTGCCAGTTTGAACCACCTCAACGGAATAAACTTTCTCATAGGCGTCACCAGCTAAAGGGTGATAATTTTTATGTTTTACGGAATTTTTAAAAAAACGTCGATAGCAGATAGCATAATTCTTGCTCTTCAGCTGTATTATTTGAAGAGGCGGACATTGCTAGCACGATAAATTGAAACACGTATTAAACTAATTAATGGCAATTTACTAATTAACTCCCTCATTAATTACTTTACGGCACATATTGCAATTTACGAATTCTAGCCGGTGAGTTTGCAAGATCTTTCCACTTGAAACAAATTTCCAGGAGGACACCAGTTTCGAAATATATTTTCCAAAGCATAGGACGCAGTACATGGGCGTTCCAGTTAGTTTTGTGCTCCACTGGATAAAAGAACGTTTTGGTAAACAAGTAAGTGGAACAGCAGTGCATTCTTACGGCGAGTTTGATGGCACATATCTCCCAACTGGTGTCATTCTGGAAATTCATTCCAAGTGAATACGCCTTGCAAGCCCACCGGCTACAATTCGTAAATTGCAATATGTGCCATAAAGTAAATAATTCAGAAGGTAATTAGTGAATTTTTGTTAATTAGTTGGAAATGTGTTTCGATTTCTCTTGCAAATAACGTCCGCCTCTCAGAATAATCCAGCTCAAGGACTAGAACACTGCTATCTGCAACAGGCAATCTTTAAAAATTGCGTAAATCTTAAAAATGATCACCCTGTATATTAATTTGCACAACAAGCACCCAAACTAAACAAGAAATTCTAAGATTTGCCAGACACCGAAGGCCAACACGGCACCCTATTGTTTATAAGTACTGAAGTGGCGTTTGAGAAGATGGCGTGCATTGTGAAAATTCCTTTCTTCCTCATATCAGGGCTCTTTAACTTCTTCAAAAACTCTGTGGCTACATACCTGAACGAAGATTTGACTGTGTATTTTTATGGGCCGCAAGCAATAGTACTGGTGAATACGCCTACGACAATGAAGGTGAGATATATCAATGATTTTCTCTTCTCAACGTGGCTAAATTGGAAAGCCTCTAAATGCTATAGCGTTCCACAAAAAGAGTCCAGGCAACGAGATAAGAAAAACAGGAGCGCCGAGTCGGGCATCTGGCAAAGCATTTCTTTCGGGGCTACAGAGGTAAATCTGATATCACGCATGTAGCCTTCATTCTGTTGGTTCTCTCCTGAGTGTCCTCCACACCTTTTTGCAACTTTAGAAGCTTTGCCAGCGCTTCCATTCCGCTCACACCACTCCCGACAACTGTGGAGGGCCACTTGTAAACACTGAGGGAAAGTGCTCGCGTAACGATGGTGACGCAGCGATATTGATACAAGACACGTAATCGCTGATCTTCACACATCCTTTACCACGAAAAAAAAAAGAAGAAAGGACAGAGAGAAAAGGGTGTGGGGAACGGTGGACGGCGACAGGAATCTAGCGTCGGATCCATCCGGCACTCATGCGCTTAAACACGGGTCTGGCACAATTGTCCACATTGTAAACATGTATGTTCGCTATAAATTTAATCAAACATGTTTTTAAATTTTACGAGCAGTAATAAAAATGTGGCATTAAGCTTACACTTATTAAAGCGAACTTTACATACCATACGGGGTTTGCGTGGCTGCTGCTGTGGGGTATCTCGGTATCGGGGTAGATATATTTGTGGATGTACATATATATATATATATATATATATATACATGCGTACGAAGCTCATATGTGTGCTGATTGCAAGTACCAGTGAACGAGCTGATATAACCCTTGTAGGCTGACCAACTCTGCGCACCTCTATTCTGCGTCACAAAAAAAGTATGTTTTGTAGTGACAAATACGGGCACCAGCAAAAGGCGGGATAGGAGTCTGTTGTTGGTAGTCGCGCTCGCTCCGCATGGCCCTTAATCGGATCGCTCTCGTGTCCCTTGATCCCTGTAAATTACACCTAGAACTAAAAGTTTTTCACTCTGCAATCCGAACCCGGACTCTATCCCCTAGCCTCGGTTATGCCTGACTGAGTAGCACCGCAAGATGCTACCTCACCCTTGGCTGTCGTCTATTCCGGCGTTCCAAGGCAGCGAGACCCTGTTATATTCAGTAAAACCCAACACCACGACGTGGAGGACCGTCTTCCTACGTATGAGTGAGTGCACACTACAAATCGAATGACACCGCTAAACTAAACAATGTCAACTTTTACTTGAGAAGTGTGGCCCATCTATGGTTTCGTAACCACGAAGCTGACATTTCCAGATGGTCGTACTTTAAGATGAGCTTTGCGGAAGTATTCGGCCGACCTGCAACGTGTCGCATGGCTGTCTCGTGCGACACGTTGCAAAGAAACTGTTCTGTTACGGAGAAATAATGTCTCGCTATCGTTTGGGTGATCCCAAAATTTCGATCTTATGTCTATGCCAGACCATTCGACGTCGTGACTAATCACCATACCCTGAGCTGGTTGTCTTCCGTAAAATATCCATCAGGTCACCTAGCTCTTTGGGTACTACGTCTCCAAGAGTATGATATTCGTGTCATCTACAGGTTCGACCGTAAACATGCAGAGGCCGACGCCGTTTCTCGCTCTCTACTTAGCCATAAGCCTGCTGCTGCGTCTGTATATTGGATTTTATATGCCGACATGCCATCACAGCAGCGCCAGGTTTCTTGAATGGCATCTGTCCTAGAGTTCCTGTCTGAGCCGTTGAAACACTGCTCGTTACCTTACCGTACGTGATGGGCTACTTTACCGTCGCAGTTGCTTATCTGATGACCGTAAATGACTGTTTGTGATTCCTCGTCGTCTATATGCTCCAACATCTGTGCCTCCTTTGATGCGCAACCGCAATGCGCCCATGCCGGAGTATCAAAGACATACGCATGCATCCAGAATCTTAATAAAACTTGTTGGGCTAGTTGGTACATGCTTCATACAACGAAAATACGCAACACCTGTCTTTTCCTTGGTGTGTTGCGTCTTTTCTTTGCCAGTAGTTGCTTTGCCAGTAGTTGGTACATGCTTCATACAACGAAAATACGCAACACCTGTCTTTTCCTTGGTGTGTTGCGTCTTTTCTTTGTATGAAGCATGCATCCAGCTTCGATACTACTTGCGCGGAGTGTACCGCTTCGTCTGGCAGTGCATCCGCTCGTGCTCCTATAGTGCCAACGCCGCAAGAGCCATCCTTACACGACCCGCGGCGCGCTCCAACACCTGGCCTGTCCCGCCCGGCCTGTCCCGCCCGGCCTTTCGACCGCATCGGAATCGACTGGTACGGACCCCCTACGAATACTCCAAACAGCAACCGTTAGGTCATCGTCGCTGTGGACCTCCTCACGCGCTACGCGGAAAGTTGAGTACTTTCGTCTGTCAAATCACGTGAAGTGATCTGAATGAACCGGAACGTTCATGCACCATAATCTCATTCTTCGGCATGGAGCGTCTCTGGAGCTACTGAGGGATCGCGGGTGTTCCTTCCTCTCCGAAGTTGTAGAAGTCCTCTACGCCAATGCAATATTGTCCATCGCACAAACAGCGCATAGCATTCCTAAACCAACGGAATGACTGAGCGCTTTAATCGCTCACTAGGCGACAGTGTGGTCATGTACATTTCCGCTGGCCACATCAATTAGTACCAGATATTGCACTTCGTTACCTACGCCTTCAACAGCGCCACTAAGTTTACCACAGTAATCTTCCCGTTCTTCCTTCTTTACGGCCGTGAACCTTCCTCCTTCATGGACGCTCTCCTCCCATATCGTCAATGATGCCTCCGAATCCAAGAATCTATGTGAAGTCGCCTATGCTGAGGAATGTCGCCAGCTCGCGCGCTAACCTACATCGCAAGACACGGCCCGCCCGAAAGACTGACATGATATAAGCTCCTCTTGGTTGTCACATTCACATGACACATTGGTGTGGCTCCGCGTTCTCGTCCCCACTCCCGGCCATCCCACAAAGCTGCTGCTTAAACATGACGATCCTCACCGGGTTCTGCGTCAGACGTTTCCTGTCAACTACGTCACTGACCTCCTCCAGCCATCAACGGACCAATGGCGCCGCGGCCACGAACCGGTTCACGTCGAATGGCTGAAACCGCGCTACGACCCGCCAGTATCGCCGTTTCCTTAGTTCGCCAGAATGGCCCCTTTTTCATCTTGGGATGATTGTTGCGTCAAATACGACCACCAGCTAAAGGCGGTGAAAGAAGAATGTTGTTGGTGTCCGCACCCGCTCTGCTTGACCGTTGACCGGACCGATTTCGTGTCTCTTGATACCTGTGATAAATCACGCCTAGAACTAAACGTTTGCTTGCACTTTGTACATAAAACCTGAACATACGATGTCGGCTCATAGGTACAGTCTGTTTCACACTTATGAAAAAACTCGGAGCGCATTGCATCGCGAAGCGGCGAGCGCTGGAGTCAGCGGCCGGCAGCAGCTCGCGCAGGCGCAGACGCTCGAGGCGCGCAATCTTGAACCGCGTCGACTGCTACGGCGGCGCGCGCTGGCCGCATGGTCGGGAAGAATTCTACCAGGGTCCTTCAATACTGGTGCTACTGTCAAGGGCAGTGCACGGATTTCATCGGAACTGAGCCGGTATTCTTAACTAAACTTTGGGCGACGCCAACCTCTGAGCCTTGATTGGCGATAATGGGGTTTTGCAAACTTCTTTTGACAGCATCCTTCGTTTGTTCTTTCGAAAGGCCGGGGTACTGAGTGCGTGCACGTATATATCTTCGCTATGTGTACTGCCGTAATACACAGCGACAAGAAAGAGACACCAAAATGTGCGCACAACGTGCTCGGTCTTTAACGCGAAAGGAAAACAAAGCACTCAACAATAATAACAATGCGGGTCAAACACGATGCAAAAGCGCATCATATTTAACAAATTCTGTGATTTACTTTATTTTCTTTCATTTACCCATTCGGTATGTGCAAATTGGTGTGTGCCCATGCTTGGCCAATTGTCCAGAATGGGTATGGGCCACTATGACCCAAGAGGCACCGAATCCTTAAATGTAGCTAGATATGTATTGTACTTCTTTGTGCCATAAACCTATCATCACCCTTCATCACGCGACAAGCATCATACATCACATTCGTCCACGTGATATCGATGTGTAGTCGTCTCACACATGGTGAATCCGTCTGATTTGGTGGTTGCAATTCGACATAGCTTGTGAGTGGTGTTGTGCATAAATATAAAATTTGCATATAGATTAAAGTTGAGACATTTGTGCTGGATAAACATGAATCTTGCGCGAAGTTGCACGCTGCATACGTTGATGATAAACACAATCGCACACATTGCCATTAGTTGTGTAAAACGCAATACACACTGCTTGATTAAAGCTTCGCTTCACATAGTTTCCAACGTGTGCGTTTTACCTGCATATTTCTTTTAGTTGAGTTTTCTGTCTCGGTAAAAAAAAGCAAAAAAATGTGTGATTTTGTTGTTTGGATACGAGCTTGGTTTTAACCATTCAGCTACCGAGCCGGGCTGTTACCATTCTTTGTTCTTCCACAGAGGTGCATGGATGGATTGATATTGCAATTCCCTGGGCCACGGCACGCCAGCAATATGATGTGCTTGAAGCGGTGTTGCACTTCGTGAGCTTATCTTCTGGCGTTTGCACACAGCAACCATTACTTCATAGACGTCCAAGACGATCAGACCTACTTGGCAGCCCTTAGCACGAAGAGGCTTGTTCAAGCAGTAATGTTACGTTGAATAGATGTGATGCTGTGTTCTACAACTTTACAGTTGAGATGCCACCCCTCATGAAAAAGGCTCATCCATCAATGCCGCGCAAAAACAAAGTGACCTTGCTGGGAAGTCTGATCAAAAATGAAGTTATATAAAGTAAGGGAAGCATCCTTAAAGTTGTCAGAATAAAATGCCAGTGACTCCAAATTTGGTCGTTACACGGGTGCTCGTAGAGTGGGAAAACTGTTTACTGGAAGCGCAAATGAATCTGGCGTGTCGGAAGCGCCTGGTTACAGCGGCATGGGTCACATGATCTGCGGGGTTGTGGCAGACGGGGAACGCACGTAAGGAGAGCATCATTCTCTCTTTCGCTTATGAAAAAAATGTTTGTCAGCTGAGCAGGCGCTCCTGTTCGTCTTACATGTTCCTGGCTTATGAAATTATAAGTGTGAAACAGTCTCCAATATCTAAAACATGACGTTTGTTTCTGTGGCAATAGGCAATTGTCCGCTGCGAAAGTAACCTTACTAAGCCATTTGCGTACGGGTTGATGAAAACACTGATGGGGACCAGCTTGTTAACATGGTAAGTATGAACTATAGTTCCTGCTTATATATTTTTGGAGAGCAGCTCATAGGCACCCATTCCTGCGGGGAGCGTCACTTGTAAGCGAGCGAAAGAGCACAGCGAATGATGGGAGCGAACGCTGAGCGCAGCAGGGGATGAACAAATCCGCGAGAGCGAAGGAGAGCAGGGAGCAGAACCATCAGGCGGAAAGCGGAGGTGGCTATGGCGAAAGCGTGAGAAGAAAAGCGTAGTGCGGCGACGTGGCTATGAGATAGCGCTGGGGCGCTATAACGTAAAATGATTCCAAACTGTTTTGATTCCAAACTCTTGACGTCAAATTTACGTAACCACCGACGCAAGCATCGGGCGGTGACCCGCAGCGTTGGCTGAACAACCTGATCAAACACTCTCTCGTTTATAGGAGGTCACCTTCGTTCGCTTTCAAAACCAATAACATTGCCTACACTCAGCGTTTTTTTTTATCTAATTGGCTGACAAGAGGCGAGGAGCACGCTCTAGTGGAGAGGATTTCGATGGGGCCGAGTCAGCACAGTGAAAATAGATAACCGCATGAAGAGAGTGGTGCCGGCTTCTCCGATTGGTCCGCTTCGTCTTACTTAGCTTGCGGTGGCTGGTCGAAAATCGCGGCGGCGTGCCACGGAAGGATAAGAATGCCGCTAAAACGGATCCTCAGCAAGGAATTGTTGGCAGAGCGATGTCGTATGCATGGCGAAAGGGCTCGATCACGTTTTACTGCCACACAAAAAGGTTTATCATGCGCAAATAAATACATGCTCACCGGCAGGTGCGAGAAGCGATTGCCTGAGCGATCGGCGGGCAGCCATCTTCTATTCCTTTCGGAACGGGGCAGTCTGTGGCTATTCAGAATAATTTTCAGTTTTGTTCGGCATATTAATGCATTTTTTACGCGTACACGTCACTTTGACGTGGGGAGTTTTCGTGGTTTTGTGAGGTCGCGTGACAGACAGGCGAAGTGGGCGTAGCCAGAAAACATTGGACCAATTTCAGAGGGCTAATGGTGAAAACGCCTCGAATCAGGAATGATTATTTTTCTTTTGTTCGGTTTAATCATGTCTAATCAGTGTGTACACGCTATATCAGATGGGGAGCTATCGCGGTTTTCGTGACGTCGCGTGACAGACAGGCGAAGTTTGGAGTGGCCCGAAAATGTTTTTACCAATCGTGGAGGCTGATTGCAGAAATTGGAATCAAAACAGTTTGGAATCATTTTACGTTATAGCGCCCCTGGAGTAGCACGCGTCGTCCACAAGCACACTCGTCAAAAAGGTCCATGCCCTGCTCGTCTGGGAGGCCTGTTGGCGAAGGCTGCTGTGAATCGTGCCGACTTGTCACCCAGTAGCTTGCCCCACTAGCTGGCTCTCGAGATCTCCAGATTACCGAGAAAGTCGCGCCACACTTTGCTACATTTGCAACGTGCCGGACGAGACTGGTTTTCCGCGCCAGCCAATATATCGCGTAATGATAACACCTATAGGACTGCGCTCAAATTTCACATTAGGAAGTATCGTAATCGTCGGTGAATTTTTTTGTTCTAAATTGAGCTTAACTTGGTGCGTTTAAACTGAATGTATGTTTAGGAGTACAGATGTACAAGTTTACTTAAGGAAGGTAAATAAGCCCTGTCTCATGCTATTTTGAAGGCTTAGGTCCCCACTGTTTAAGACAACGATTTATTATGCTTAGAAATCAGCGGAATCAGATCACAGTTTGCCTATCTCCACCACCACGCGGTGTACAGTGACCTTAACATTCAGTGTTCTTGAGATGACGTAGGCAGTTACATATTCACCGCGTAGACAAATCGGTGAATTCATCATTTACGGCAAAAAGCGATTGGCACGTGCTCCTGAGTCGAAACAGCGAGCTCACGGTCACTTTAACAGAGACTTTGATCTCTAGTTGTTGAATTCCCACGGCCATAGCACATTGCATGAACTGGCGCCTCAACTTATCCGCCAACTTACTGGTATACTTTCGTGTTTTCTTTTATAGATAATATTTTCGCGCAAGCATCCAAGGACAAAAGGGTAGACGCAGACTTCCCGATCAGCTGACTTCAACAATTTATCCTCGGAAAGTTCATACACTTATACACCATCTGCAACCGCGCCACTACTGGCGAAATTGCCATACCACTTCTACCAAAAAGGTTGTCTCTTTATCAAGCAGCTCGTGAGACGCAGCGCTAACGCACGTTTCACAATACCGCCTGATAGCTTGTTCTTCTAATTTCACGCACGTCCTTATATCTATGTCTGGCAAGAACAGCGCCATCGTTAAACAAATCGTGATGTCGGCGTCTCTTTTTGTCCTTTTCTGCTTCCGCAAAAATGTTATCCAAGTTTGCATACAAATACGCCCAACACACAGCTGTGCTACAGTTTACTTGTTACTTTTTTGCAGCAGTGAAAACGGCAAGCTTAAAAAAAAGGTATTCTCGAGGTCGACTGCTACAATGAGCTCAGAGGAGAACCTTTGAACACTGTAAACCCTGGGTCATTCCAATCGGCACCATAGGTTCTTAGCAAATTGGTTTTCTGTGTGAGAAAAATGTCTTGGCATCTGTGTTATTTCCATAGAATCGTCTTATTCCGATTTTACATACAATTTCAAGAACAGTACCACTCTTGCCTGATGCCCCAGTTAGGCGTGTAGGACCTAGTTCCACCAACCTTATTGGTACTATTTGCGCAGTATTTTAAGTTTGCCATTTATCTTGAAATAGAAATGTACGCTCGCTAGCTATATTCTCCCGTAAATACGGCTGTGTGTACGGGTCCTATAGGCTCACTCGATTTGCCTGTTGCAACATTTCTCACCTGTGGGCTACGCAACAATTTGTTTGCAAGCGAGCGAGTGAGCGAGTGAGCGAACGAACGAACGAACGAAAGAAAGAAAGAAAAAGAAAAAAAAGAACTAATGAACGAACTTCCTCTGTGCACTATCCGTTCATCGCTAATGTGTCAAGTTATTTACGTGAAAAGATGCGACCCAATAGAAACCGCGCTTGTTGCCAGCTGACTGGAAACAAGCGCTGTTGTCTCTATTTCTTGAAGTTGTTCATTTAAATCCTGAATCAGCGACACGTGTTGTACAACTGGCACTAAATGTCGTTTATAGTATTGGACTCCGTTTTCGCATGCAGCCTAGGCGTGTAGAATTGGTTTATCTGCTCGTAACTCTATTATGTGGTCCTCATTTCATTTCTTACGATCTCTCCACAATTACTTTCTTCTTGCAGGAGAAGACATGAAATGTAAATATTTTGTTTTCTCCATTTTATTACAATACAGTCACAAAGGCATCTGGCGGCAGCGGAGGCGTACTCTTGATCCTGCGTTTGGCACTCGGAATGTGTGGTCATTCGTCCCTGTGATCAGCCGAAGATCAGAATCGCTTGTGTTAGAAATTCAGAAAAACAAAGCCGTATACTGTGATAATTACTTCGATGCTCTGGGCCTGCTGACGTCGACAACATGTGGCGTATTGCTAGGTGAGTTGACTTGCTTTGCCCATTCGATCATTTGAAGTAGAGAGTAGCCTAGTTGCACAGGGCGTGCTCTAATTTAGGCGGGTGCAAAGGTTTAACATTCCTGTAGCAGTTAAAAACGCAAAACAGTGATTGAGAGAAAGAGAGATAAGGAAAGACAGGGAAGTTAACCAGACACACGTCCGGTTTGCTACCCTGCACTGGGAGCAAGGGTAACGGGTTAAATCGAGAGAAAGAAGGGAAGATAGAGAGAGCACCAGTCGCGCGCATTAGAGCACTGCACGGGCTCGGGCTTACCCGAAAGCCCGAACCCGGCCCGGCCCACGGGCTGGGCCGGGCCGGGTAGAACAGTTTTTTCACGGGCTCGGGTTGGGCTCGGGCACGGCGTGTGCTTTTTGACCCGGGCCCGGGCCGGGCTTGGGTTTTTTGATGCGGGCCCGGGCCGGGCTCGGGCTTTCTGGTGGTGTGCATGTAACGTGCAGCGAGTCATTCTCGGGCGCCTCAACTCTGAAAAACATTACTTTTCGGTCTCGGGCCGGGTTTGGGTCGGTTTCGAGTCGGGCTCAGGCCGGGCTCGGGCCTAAGGTAAAGGGGTGGCGGGCCGGGCCGGGCGGGTAACGTAGATTATTTCCGGGCCCGGGCCGGGCCCGGGTCTCGGCATAAAAGTTTTGATCGGGCTCGGGCGGGCCACCCAACGTAAAAACGGGCCCGGGCTGGCCCCGGGCTGAAAAAATCGGCCCGTGCAGTGCTCTAGCGCGCATACTCGAAGGAGCACACCAAGCGTACAAACGCCAGTAGAGACCTGTCGATTTCAAATACTGTAACAACGCCTTCGTTGTTTTCTGCCCTAGTGACGCGCACGGCCATGGTCAACACCACCTAGATAGCACAAGACCTGTTCACTCCGATCCATGACGTCATGCTACCTGGCCCGACTGCCATATAATCTAATGGGGATAGGATAGATAGATAGATAGATAGATAGATAGATAGATAGATAGATAGATAGATAGATAGATAGATAGATAGATAGATAGATAGATAGATAGATAGATAGATAGATAGATAGATAGATAGATAGATAGATAGATAGATAGATAGCACTCTATTCATGTCAATTCGAATACAATAATAATCAGGCCTACCATTATACCAATAATAATCGGGCTGGGATGCTCCCGAGTAAGCAACAGTTATTTTGACGTTACCGCTTTGGTCACGCCAGCCTTGGCAATGGAAACTTTTGGCCAGCTCGCATAACGTCACGGATCGAAGTGAACAGGCCTTTTGTTATATAGGTGGTGTTGCCATAGTACAAGAATCTTAGCTTTTGAAAGTAGTATTGAGTCTCGGAGAGGGCGGCGCTGGACGTCATAACGAGAACAAAAGCACAGGAGGGGTTCAATATTTTTATCGATACCACTGGATTCGCACGTAGTTGGGTCAGACATTCCAATGCGGGACGAGTATGCTTTCGTCAATAATGTAACCCCGATCCAGAGATGGCATAATAGCGTTGCATTGAAGCGGGAAAATCTCTATGGCAATTGCAGCTTTAACGAAGGATCAAGCTTATGTAGGCGACACTTCGGGGAACTAGGAGACGACCAATAAGCGTACGTGATAGTCTGAGCCAGGAAATTAGTCTCCTTTGCTGCGTTCGCTCTTGATAGTGGGCTCGAAAACGCATGGCCTCCTTCATGGGTGGACCGGGCCGTCTCATCGGCGAAGTCATTACCAGTAATACCGGTATGTCCTCGCAGCCTATGAAATATTATATTGTATCCTTTCTCACGAGCTTGATGGTGATTATTTCTTATCTTTTGTACCAGTTGCGCGTGACTCATGTGGTGATGTGCAAACAGCAAACTCTGACAGGCTGCTTTTGAGTCGCAAAATATGAGTCGCAACTCACCTGGGGCTGGTGGAAACAACACAAGGGAGTTGAAGATCTTGCTGCTGGTGCATACCCTGATGAAATATTGCCTTGATTAGTGGCCACAACTTCGCAAAATGTCGCTCGAGGTCTTTGTGAGGGCAACAGGGCCAAGTGGTGATCGGGAATGCGGGAAATATGTCGAATATGTGCTCTGAGACAATAAACAGTTATATATGCATGTTGTAATTGGATTATGCCTTGCAAGCCCGATTGTTGCAGAAGTTGAAGCCCTTCGAGGTAGTCCCATACAGGTGCGCAGTGCCTCCGCCATGTAAGCTTTCCGATGAGCGAACACTGGGCTTGCCTACATGCATGGGAAAGCACAGGCAGGCTGTAAGGTAATAGTCCTAGAAATAAAGCCGTGTATAACTGTAGCATTGAGCGTACAGATGTTCCCCATGATTTCCCGCACATGATTTCAAGACATGCACAATGGACAACAGTCTCTTCTTCAGGTATGTGCAATGGGGGCTCCATGAAAGGCTCATATCGATTATGATGACTAAAAATTTATTAGTCCTTTCATAATTGACAGTCCGTCCATAAATGTATAAACCGGCCGGGTGTTGCATCATAAGTGCGCGTAAATGCAATCTATGCGCACTTTTCGGTGGATATCGTCAGGCCTTGTGTTTGAAGTTAGGCTGATGTCATGGCTGCTGCCCACTGAAGTCGCGCACGCACCTGAAGGCGAGTAGCTACTGGTGTCGAAAGGCGAATAAATGCGATCTGCATATATTTACAGGCCAGCAGACTTTGGTAAAATTTGGTAAATGAGGGTAACATTAAACGTGTAATGAGGTAACATTAAACTTGGTAAATGAGGGTAACATTAAACATTAAAAGTGGGGCTTCATACTCCTCCCTGAGGCACGCCACAGTAGGTGTAATGTTCAGGTGTTGGGCCCTTTTCGGGTTTCGCATAAAAAGGACTGGCTGGTTATATAGTCCTTTATCCATCCAAACATTCAGCCGCGAATTCCGATTTTCACGAGGAAGGATGGCGTCATGGGCAACATTGTCATAGGCACCATTTACATCGAGAAATATCGCAACTGCTAATGGATTGGGACATTCCTCGCGTTGAACAACTGTTACGGGAGCAAAACCACTGTCGATAGAGGAAAGGCCCCGACGAAAGCCTGCCGTTGAGGCCGGGTAGGCATTGCATCGTTCGAGCTGCCATTCCAGGTGTGTGAGAACCATCCATTTAAATCATCACTGTTCCAATAGAGTTTGCCAGCGCAAAAGGGCGATGTGCGGTCAATTCTAACGGATATTTACTCGTAAAGCACTTGGGTGCATGCTCCAAGCACCACTATATATATACGAAAGAAGAATGGGAACCGAGGGGCTCGATTTTATGAGTCATAACCACATAAAGCCAACAGACAACGAAGCCAAGGAAAGCATCGGGGAAATTAAGTGTAGTTGAAAATGGAATGAAGAAAATAATGAAGAAAAGAGAAATGAAAGTGGACGAAAAGATAACTTGTCGCCGGCGGGAGCCGAACCCGCAACCTCCGCATTACGCGTGCGTTGCACTACCAATTGTGCTACAGCGACGGCCATCAATTCGTCCACTAACTTGGGTATTTATGTTTACTAGATCTAGCCCTAGGAGTGTTAGCCAGCGCCACTCAGAACCATAGTGGGCGGATGTGGAACATCCTCTTTAGCCCGATGGCGTCACGATACACGTGATCTTAGAGAGCAGGCACGTGGCTAATAAACCCTCGCCTGCTATCTAATGACATCAAGGCTTCCAGATTCGAGACCCTCGTAATGAAATACGAAAGAATAATGGGAACCGAGGGGCTCGATTTTATTAGTCATAACCACATAAAGCCAACAGACAACGAAGCTAAGGAAAGCATCGGGGAAATTAAGTGTAGTTGAAATTGGAATGTAGAAAATAATGAAGAAAAGGGAAATGAAAGTGGATGTGGAACATCCTCTTTAGCCGGATGGCGTCACGATACACGTGATCTTGAGAGAGGTTCGGCTCCCGCCGGCGACAAGTTATCTTTTCGTCCACTTTCATTTCCCTTTTCTTCATTATTTTCTACATTCCAATTTCAACTACACTTAATTTCCCCGATGCTTTCCTTGGCTTCGTTGTCTGTTGGCTTTATGTGGTTATGACTATATATATAATATATATATATAGATTATATATATATATATATATATATATGCCGGAGAATTGGTGAAAGCTGATGACTAACGCTGAGTTCAGAAATTTACACCGACCCAATCGATGCTCTGTACTTGCGGAATTATACGATTACTCTCTGTCTGAAGCAAGCGTTATATGTAAAAAAAAACGCCTTTAAGGAATGCATGTGCGAACAATACAACATAGACAGTATGGAAAGACAATGATGCGTCTAATTGGTACTCTAGTCTAGTTGCAGCTGATGATGCACCATGGCAAGCGCATGTGAACAGCGTACAATTGGAATTTTCTCTGCCACAAGGGTAATTGTGCCATATATTAAGATCGAGCCACGAGTAAAGAGCCCATGGCTACAAAGCCATCTATAGCTTTATGAAAATTTAAATTAAATGGAGGCCGACTTCACTAACATTTCGGTCCGTAAGTGTTGTCCGCCAATGGCCCGCCACCTTTGTTAATAATATGCGCGACAAAAGCATTGACTGACGTCCCTTCTTACTTTTTTTGCTAATACGACGGGTCCAAAGCTAATTGTACGTTTCATAATTATTATACCCTTGTGCTGCCCTCGATATGCAGTGCACATTGAATACCAGCAGACCTTTTAAAACTCTATTTCACCGTTTTGGGCTTGCTGCCATCTATATCACCACTGTATATGCACCCTATCCGATTTAAAACTTGATTCTGCCACCGAATATTTCTGCGTCATGTGCGCCTCAACTTTGTATCTTAACAGATCACCGGTCGTCGCTGTTTCCTCGTTGCTGTATACACCTTATGCTATCGACTGGACCTGCCGTTGCTCCATCTCTTCTGAAGCCCAATTCACATATAGTTCGTGCGCAAGAGCGCCTCGTAAAAACAACATTGGCCAAAAATATAGCTTACGTATTATTAGTGAATGGGGTAAGCCAATGACAAAAGTGTTCTTACGAACAAAAATTGCGCGAATTCGGCGCCTAGTGCTCAACGCCCGGCAAGCGACAGAAAATAAACGCAACGGGTTCTTCTTCCGTGCTTCTTGCCGTGAAGACTGTCGCTGTTTCTGCGTTTTCTAGAGTCACGAGCTATTTTTTGCACAGCGCTGTGACGCCTATAGGCTCCTTGTTGCCTCGTTTATGATACACCTTATCTGCAGAGATTTTACAGTGTGCGGCTGCTGACGATGGTATTATCATCACTCCGAGCATGCGCCCGCTCTCACGAACGATGTGCGGTTTCCCCACAACGCATGCTGCGAGCCGCGTCATTGTGGCTTGACGCAACTGTTGAGCGCCTATAGTATAATATTCTTGAGTACTGGATGAGCGCAAAAACCTTTTACTGGCAAGTTACTGCTGTAAATCGAAACTGGAATGCGGGAATGCGATCTCCTGTGAACCTTATCTTTCCCCATCTGACAATATGGCTCACCGTCGCCCCTTAAACAAACCACAATGGATGCTGAAGGAATAAAGTTCATACGACTACCGCCGGTAAATGTATGTCTGTATATATATATATATATATATATATATATATATATTCATGTTGCCATTGAACATTGTAGTAAAAGCCAGTATTCACTAAGCCGCCCTTCTGCGCTAGGTCAGTTCACAAATACAAATACCAGCTAATAAGGCCTGCGAGCATATCAGTGAAGACAACTGGCCAATAAGAGCTTTTACGAAAGAAAACCATTGTAAATTTGACGCAAGTTTCCCAATCCGGAATTACTGCGCGGGCTCAACCACTGGATTGTTTTCGCGGTTAGGGTGGTGGAAGAGGTGCGTTTCCTGGTGAACAGGAGCCCATATTGAGGGGAGGACGAACGTTATAGGCAGGTCAGTCTATGTACGTCAGGTGTGCTGCGCTGCACTGGTGGAGGGAGGAATAAATGCATTATTTTAAGGAGAAGTGGGATTCAAAGAATGAGGGACTTGTGTTTGCGCATTTTCATGACCCAAAAGAGCAAAGCAATACACTATTTTTTTTTTTTTTATCTTGCAGAAACTGTCCTAGGAGTAAGGGTAGATGACCTGAATCTCCAACAAATGGGACTAATGGAAGCACTGAAAGGGTAGCAATTTTTTTAACATCTTCAATATAGTTACCCTTCCTTTACATTGCATATGAGTCTACCAAGTATCGTAAGTGTACCAAGTATCGTAAACAGCTAGATTATGTCTTCTCCTGCGAAAGGTTCTGCGAAGGATTCATGTCTCGGCTAGTCAACGCGCTTTATTGGTGGGACTCCATATATGAGCTCACTACGGAAGGCAAATATTACAGAAGATGTTGCGACATGCTACGAGACTATAGCAGACAGGTAAGTACTGCTTCAGTCATTTCCTTCTCACGATATCGTTCGTTAGGGTCAGTGAAATAAATTTATGGCGTGCACAAAGCAACAACGTATTTATTTATTTATTTATTTATTTATTTATTTATTTATTTATTTATTTATTTATTTATTTATTTATTTATTTATTTATTTATTTCAACATTGTAAATGTTCTTTAGAAATATGTTGCCACTCTTTCCAGTAAGTTATATTGTTGAATGAAGGAAAGGATGTGGTGAAGTGAAATGAACCCTCACAGAAAAAGCAGAGCAGTTATTTGTATAAAAAGAGAAGATAACAGGCGCAAAGAAAACAGAGTGCGTCATAATATAGTGCCTTATGGTTAAAATACAGAAGCAAAAAGCAACTACCTCGTATTAGAGTAAACAAAGGCAAGAAAGGTAGATGCTGCAAGCGTGAGTTCTTCAGTAGGGATGAAAACGACGGGAAAAAATGCCTTTGGTTCATTCTTTTTTTCAGCAAAACAAAAAGAAGAAAAATACATTGAAAGCTTCTAGAAATAATTTTAATGTGTTATAGACAGGTAGTGTCGAAATTTCATGATCTCAGCAATGGTTCTCTCACAGTAGATGGGAGGCAAGGCCGCATAACACTGTAAAGATGAAAAAAAAAAAAAAACGTGTACGGCTCTCATGGCGTGTCAACGGCTCATGGTAATAACATTACTCGGGAAACATTGTGCATGAATTGCAATTCAGTGCTCTACCACCACCGTGATTCTCTGCATGCGCAACAGTTGTGCATGGCGTCTTTAATCGAGGTGTTCGACCATTACTACACCAACGCTGACCGCAATCTCAGAGACCAGTATATCTTTTTTTCGATTATGCGGTTGCCATGCTGTCATAAAAGCGGAACGCGACGCGCACGCGCACATATACCCGGCAAAAACTGAGTACGTTCTCCTGAATTAAATTCAGAGCAGTGGAAGATGGGAGTATCCAAGGGCGAACTCCAAAACACCAGCTCACTATAGGGTCAGTACAAGTTTAAGGGCCATGGTGAGCCACAGCGAGTGCGGACACCACTGGTGGCCAAACATTCGGTGTTTTTTGATCCCCACAAATTTTTGTTATAAATTTCGTCCCGGCGTTCCAGTCCCACATCAAATTCAGTGTCATTTGGCTTAAGAATGATATACAGGATGTGTCATTTTAGCTGTACCAAATTTTTAAAAATTGCCTGTGGCAGACAGCACAATTATAATCCTTGACCTAAACTACTCGATGAGGCGGCCATTACTTCCATGAAAAAATCAAAACGCCTAATTGAACAATTAACATAATTACGCTGATTAACTTTTTAATTATTTGTTTTACGGCACATCTTTCAATCTACGAATTATAGCCGCTGAGTTCGAGAGGCGTAAATACTTGGAACGAATTCTCAGGACTGCACCAGTTTCGAGATATCTTCAAAGTGTCCGACGAAATGCATGGGCGATCCAGCCTAGTTCTCGTTTCCTGCCCCAGTTTTGGAGACGGCACTTAAAGCATATTTTTGCTAACATTTTGCGCGAGAATGCTGACAGAAAAACAACGCAAGCGTTGGGAGAAATGCAATTTTACACCTTGCCGGCTCCGCATACTCTAAATTATTCGCACACTAGAAACACAAAACGCTATAAATAGGAAACAGAAAACACTAAAATCACTGCGGTGATTTATTAAATGATGGGTTTCTGTGAAAATAGACTATCGAAGGGCATATTTCGCGTGAGGAGAAGAAAATAGTCAGGAGTGGACACACTCAACGCGAATATAGATGCATAAATTCTGCATTGTGCAAAACAACAGAAGGGCGACTTACACAAGAGGGCCGGCAATCCCAAAAACCACTAAACTAAAATTGTTCTTAAGAGAAAAATTGCAGCCAAGCCTGACGCTGGACATAATATTAGCGAAGGCAAATCGGCCAGTGGCCACGATCACTTAAAACAGAAAAGCTTTGTGTATTCTGCTCGAGGTCCCCACCCTTAATTATGAGGGGCTACGCTAACTAATGGCAGCGTTGGATCATCATATTTAAATTGTGTTGCGATTATTTATCGTGCTTGTTCTTGTGTCACATTGTGTTTAAAGAATAGTGTTGCTAATTCAACAATTAATGCAGTCAAGTGGCTCTCGCAAGCTAGTGTAACCATATTGTAACCTTATGAGTCTGTCCTTGTGCCTCTTTTTTCTGACCTGTCAATAATGTGTTCATCCGACTTGTCCTTTATGTTTTAGTCCTCTGTAGGTGTCATTTTCATTCTGGTGATCGTTCTTTTGCCCAGTCTCTCCTTGCCCTTTAATATGTAATAATTAAATATGAAAATCAGCTGCATGCCGGCGCTGCATAAAGGCGCCAACGTCTTCTAAATGTCATGCATTGAAAAAAAACAGCAAGAGCGCTAAAAAATCACGGAATCACGTTAATAAACCACGTTAAGGGCCTCACAGACTGTAACTAACTATGCAGGAATAAAAAGACGTACAGGGTTCTTGTTGCAGACGCATAGATGAGACCTTTGTCTTAGATAAGCCATGTCACACGCATGGATTCGCTGTTCTTACAGATAATGCTGAAAAGAAAGGAGGCGCTAAAGGCCAAAGGTGCGGAGAAGGACTACACAGGGTCTTTCTTGGATATCCTTCTTCAAATGCATTTAGAGGACGGATCAATCACGGAGGAGGAAGTCCTCGACGAAACAGTCACAATATTCGCCGCGGTAAGTAGCACTCCAGTGAAAGGCGAAAGGTTTGCAGTGCCGTTTCTTACACGCCGACATGAATGAGGAAATCACTTTTAATCTGCTAAGCATCGTTGACAGATAGTTGGGGATAAAATAAATAAAACATTTGAATCGCATATCTGGACATGTCGTCGCAAGAATGTCTTATACGTACTACCTTCGTATCACTGTATCTTACGCTGAGACCTAGCTCAAAAAATGGAAGGTCGAAAACGTGCACATGTATTTTACGTATTCAAATAGAAAAAAAAAGTAAATAAAACGATTAACTTTGTGTTCACATCCAAATTCGACTGCATGGTCTACTAGCACACGCTTAACCAAGTCATGAAAATGACCATTACACTGAAAGCTATTTAACAATCAAGTACAATATCATCAACACAAATACCTGTGCTTTCTTTTACAATGATTATTCATTAATTTCCAACGCACAAAGTAAAGTTGGTACCGAGATCGTTGTTTAGCTCATTTACTTATAAAGGGCCGAGTAATCACCCATAAAAAATATTTTCCAAACTTATACGTATATCCCGTTAGACTATGGCGAAAGCCATCAGCCTAAATTATGTATGAGCAATAAACGATAAGGCGAACATTTGATATATACTATTGCACGCTTACGAGAATTCTTATTGAGGTGTAGCTATGCGGATATATGTATTCATACCTTACTTTCACTGTGCAATCAGTGAATGGTCATGAATGATCCGTAAATTCTAACGAATTGAAAGGAAACATTCGTACAATTGCCGCTTTCACCTCATTTTCTCTCTGCTTCCTTTCTATTCCTGTTTGAGTACGGCAAGAGAGGACAGTGGTTTTTCATGGCCTGGTGGTAGAGGAGCGACAAGTTCTCCATGCGGAAAACCTTACGTTGCTCACATTGGTCATCGTATCAACGCTAGTTTTAACGACCGCTTTAATGCACTAATTAAAAAACACATTTCTCGTTTAGCAAACAGTGACATGATTTAAAGTGAGTAGCTTTCTTTCACCCTTTCGCCTGATTTTGGTGGTGGGTGGTCTAACTTTCACCGCCGGTACAAGTTCGCCGGGGCACAGAAGCCCGCGAATACACAAAAAATTGCCGCGCAACTGGCCGCTCGAGGCACTTTGCGTGTATTCGCGGGCTTCTTTCACGCTCGGAAAAACAGTTTTAGTGGCACGAGCATCGAGTGACACTCTTGTTTCTTGCACAGCACTTCTGGTTCACCTCCTGAGACAACCGGGGACGAAATTCAAAAGAATAAGAAAAAAAGTTGGCAAACAATAGCACAGTACAAAATTCATGGGTTTCATTATAGATATGATATATGAGCATAAGCTTAGTTACAAGTTGAGTTACTGAAGTGTCTGGAATAATTAGAATTAATTTGAAATCACTGATTACCGGGGATAAATTTTAAAAAAATGAGAAACGACCCTAATCTTTGACTTAGGTATCTGCTAGTGGCACTCGCACCTCGGCGTTTGTGTACCCTAGTGTATTGTTTGGGTTAACTTTGTGTTTTTCTTGTGTTAAGTTTGTGTTATTAAAGTGAAGTACGACACAGACACAGCGAATTCTGATGGATTATTGATGTAAACGATGTAAACTACACTACACTACACTAGGCCCGGCATCCTCGTGGTCGGAAACTCGACGGTACACAACGCTTGGCCCTGTTGTGCCTGACGGTCCCTCGGGACGAAGCATGCTTCACCGGCAGACATGCAGCTGCGAAGTGGTGCTCATGCTTCGTCGTTTTCTCGATGCCTAGGAGCTGGCGACTAATTCAGCGTCACCTGGGGCGAATGAAGGAGCAATTATGTCTCGTATCTTCGGCCGTTCGACTGCCCGGAGCTGATGGACGAGACGAGTTCTGGGACCCCAGGCTGCAAAGAGTCATCGCCCTTGTGCGGCGCTAAGACGACAACATCGCTTTTGGGGTGTTTCCAGGAAGCACCAGCGCCCGCCCGGACTAACTACGACGGGGCTCGGCGCCGACTGTAACGTGCATGCCAGGAGTCCCCTTCCGAGACGGCAACAGCCGCCGCCTTCCCTGGAAACAGTGGCTTCCGTGAAGGCCAGTATCTGGACCCTGTCAAACTGACCGTCACGGAGAGGCCACTTAAGCGCGAGACACACGATGCGATTTTGTGTGCGATCCGTCGTACGACGCGCCGCATCAGCCGCCGCACTCAACAAGTTCTCAACATATTCTGCCGCATGCGGCGGCGGATCGCCGGCGCCGCATGCGACCAACCTGTTGGATATAGTCGTACGACTGCCCGATCGGTCGGACGGCCGCGGCCAATGACAGCGCCGCCAGCGTGTACGTCATGGTCACTTGGAGAGCCGGCGGGGCGGGGCCGGCGAGCAAGCGCTCCGATCGTCCCGGTGCTTTTTTTTTTTTTTTTTTTTTTTTCCCTGCAGTCGAGACGCTGGCCTCTTTGCCGCTGACGGCGTCACAAAAATCGGGTACACTTTGTTTCTGACACGAAATAACCTATAGAATGAAGTGAACTCAAAATTGTGCATGTTATAAAACGTTGCGCGAAGTAGTAAATCGTTGACGTGGTATCGATTCGGAAGCGGTCAGCGCAGACCTTTTCTCATCGCTAGCAACGGCGTCGGGAAAACTAATTGTATTGCCACTTATGAGCGACATAAATGTTCAGACGTTGATTGGGCTGACGAATATGGGCGCTTTATAACGAGCTGCGGACGGATCGCAAGAGCTGTCGACCCCGGATCCGACGGCCAGCGAGCTAGGCCTATATACCGTCTCCCAGCGATCGCAAGCTCGCCTGGCTTGATCGTTCGCTTCCGTCCGCGCCGATAAAATCAAATGTATTGCAATTTAAGCGCGACATAACTGTGTACACGTTGTGCTGACTAACGTAGGAGGTTTATTACGAGCTACAAGCGGTTGTGTCACAAGCGACACCGGTCTCGGATTCGACGGCCCAGCGAGCTAAGCCTGGCAGCTCCTAGCCATCGGCGGCTGTCGACGGAGCCCACACTGCGGACGCGGCCATGCGGGAACACGTGTATATATATACGCTGCTCGCACAGGCGCGTTTTTATTGTGATCGTTTGTGCGCAACTAGAGAACTGTGCAAAGACGTTTGTTTTTACTTTGCGAAGTTCCGCAGTATTCCGAGCGTCCATGCAGGGCCGCCGGTTGTGGGCGGAGCTACGCACCGGACGTCGTTCGTACCATCTGTCCCGAATCGTCGTATGCGGCAAGTAGGACTCCGACCGTCGTTCGTACCATCTGTCCCGAATCGTCGTATGCGGCAAGTAGGACTCCGACGCGTCGTACGACGAATCGCAAGCAAAATCGCACCGTGTGTCTCGAGCTTAATACTTGAAAGGGGCCAACGTCGAGCTTTCCCGTGGGAACCCGTTGCCTGGTGTGCGGGGGCGATCAGGCAACATTGGAAGCAGAGCCCGGCGGAACGGGGACACATCATGGGCGGGATATTGTGAACTGGTCAAAGTTTTTGATTGGATAAGAAGAACTGCAGTGAATTTTCTCATCTAGTGAAAGGGGGAAATTTAGTGCATAAAAAGCGGAGCTTTAGTGTTGTGAGGGACGCTCGACCATGTAGACGCTAGATGATGTAAACGCTCAGACATGTAAATGCTCGGACATGCAACGAGTTAGCATGTAGTAAGCATCAATAATCGCGGAGCCTTTGTTCTAAAATATGTACATATGTATATAAAACGTTTTTCTCAACTCTCTGGCAATCTCCTTCTCCCGGCACTTGGCACGACACCACCCATGTAACATTCACGGCCGCTAGGACCCTCGGACTTCGCAACCGCCCGGCGTTCTCGTCATCTACTTCCATGGTGAACGGAACGGGCGGGAAACCGAACTCGGAGAGCGAGCGAACTGAACTGCCGGGAAACCACCAGGCACATGGAGCCAAACCGCTACTGAGGCGGTGGGTATCTAAAGTGTACGATTGTGTTCTTTGGTGTACGGTAATTACACTTTCGTTAATTGTTTCTAATTATTTCTAACACTTAATTAGCCTTCTACTGTACTAAACATGTGCTCTGATGTCATATCTATCATCATCCATAAGTAGAGCCATCGATATCTACCTGTTTTTATTTTTTATTATTTATCTTTAATTTTGTCCCACCTCTGTGACAAACCTAACCAGAAGTTGCTGCGCTATAAACAAGAGTCTCATTTGCTCGTGCCACTAATAAATCAGGAAAAATAGAAAAAAAGTAGTACAGTACAAAATTTATGTGTTTCGTTATAGATATGATAGCAGAACAATAGTTTAGTTACAAGTTGAGTTACTGAGGTGTCTAGAATAATTAAAATTAAATACCGCACACCAAAGCCAACACCGCACACTAAAGGAATCACCGCACACCAAAGCTCAGAATCGTAGACTTTAGAGACCCGTCACGTGAGCACTACGTTGGCGAAATTCTTGGAAATCCGGAAGTAATGACGCCACTAATGACGTCACACACAAGAAGGTAGCATAATATTTAGCCGGATAATTATTGGAAAACAGTTGCCTGGTATAGACAACCCTAGCAGAGCGGATGTGACGCCACTCGCTCCTCTCTCGATTCTGTCCCGGCGTGCACCTGCTCGTTACATGCTCTGACGTCTGCACCAGAGAGGGCGCGTAAGGTGCGCTTCGTGCGCCGCTCGCTAGGGGGCTACGCCTTACCAAGTGGCGCGCGCTGCGCTTCCTCCTCGCCCGCATATCGTGCCAGTGGAAAGACGTTCGCTCGCTTGCTCCTCCGACTTCGGTTCGTGCGCTGCGTTCGCCATGGAGGTGGTCGACGAGGAAGCGGCCGGGACAAGCACAGCCGGCCCACACACGAAGACCTACAGACGATGGTTCTCTGTGTCTTCCACGTTCTTTCAAAACATACACACACAAAGTTAACCTATAGAACACCAACGCCGAGGTGTGAGTGCCTCTAAGAGACACCTAAGTCAAAGATTAGGTCGCCTACCATTTTTTTATGTCGTACGCATTGAGCAACAGAAAGCTGTATCGGGAGTTTATAATGTTGTTCTATAATTTTCTCACTGAAACTTTTAAGCTCATAATAATAATTAAGAAGTTGAATAACTGATTAAGACTAATTATGTAATTAGGCGAAATGCAAAAATAATCTGAGTATCTCCAAGCGACACCAAACAACATAACCTTGGTTCTGTCCAGCTGCGTGGAATTTGCATATTTTTAAATCTTGGTACATGACAGTTGGGACACTCCGTATATGTAAAGAGTGTCCCAACTATCATGTACCAAAATTTAAAAATATGGGAATGCCACGTAGCTGGACACAACCAAGGTAATGTTTGCCGTCGCTTGGAGATACTCAGATTATTTTTGCATTTAGCCTAATTACATAATCAGTTTTACTGAATTAATCAACTTCTCAACTATTATATTAAAATTAAAGTTCGATCATAAGATTATATATATATATATGTGTGTTCCAAGTGACATCTGTATTATTGTTATATGCTTCTTTCCGCAATTTCTAAGTTTTTGTACTGTTTTTCCCATCATCATACATAAAATAGGGCTTGTGCGACATACTACGTTCTATTATTTAACACTATGTTGTTGACTGAAGCTTGATAGGCTCACAAGTGTCGGCGGAGGTGATGCTGGTGGTGGTGGTGGTGCCACGCTGAAAAGTGGGCCGATCCTGGCCATAGTGCAGAAAGGGTCCAAGCTGAATGGCACATACCCCTGTCATGTGGGCCGATCCTGATGATAGTGAAGAAAGTGTCCAAGCTCAATGACACATACCAGGGATAAGAAAGAAAGAAAGAAAGAAAGAAAGAAATGAAGGAAGAAAAGAAAGAAAGGAAGGAAGTAAGACAGAAAGAAATAGAGAAAAGTTGTCGCAGTTTCACCTGAAAGGCGAAGCATGAATTGCGATAGCAAATTTGAAGAGAGCTACACGGAGTAATGATAGCAGCTTTATCAGCTGTATAAACTTGGACATGCAGCAGCACCGGCAACACGCAGAACTGTTGTCGACGCCGTCGGCGTTTTGCCCGCGTTCGCTCAAAATGCGTGTGGCGTTGGTGACTGTTGCCGGAGCCTCTGATATAAATAGGCACTTGGTGCCGCAGCTAAACGTCGCCTCCCTTCCCTCCCCCTCCCCCCCTCACCCACGGCCTTTCGCGCGTCGGAAGAAGGTACGTTTACTCTACATATATGGTGATTGTAGAGGAGGAAAGAGACGCCTACTTCTGCAGCCCTTAAGGGAGCACAGCGCAGAACGCGCGTTTGTTCTCCGCCGTGCGTTCACTCCCCGTGAAAGCGCGCGTCCCTCGCGCCCTTTCACTCGCACATACAGCGTTCGGCGCGCGGCGACGATTTCATCTCCATTGACGTCATACGGAACCTCACGGCGACGGCGACGGAGACGCCGACGGCAGAAATCTGCTTTTGAGTGTCCATATAATTGCTATCGCAATAAAAAAAGAAAAAAATCACGTGCGGCGCACACCCACATTGCATATGCTACACGCGTGATCACGTCACACGTGTGATCACGTGACACGCGCGCGACCAATCAGGTTCGTTTGGTGTGCGGCGAGGCCCTAGGGACATGGAAGGAAAGCTGGTTGGCGCGCGGTCCTCCGGGCTTCCCTCGCCTCATATCACTTTCGGTGAACAGATGCGAAGGCCACGCGTGGTGCGCTCTGCAAAGGACCAAGCTGCGTTTGATGAACGCCGGCGTGAACTCACTCAGGAAAGGACTCGTCGTCGACGTGCCAATTCTAGCGTGAGGGCTTCCCTAGCCGAAGCTCGCCGTCAGCGAAGAGCCGACGATCCCGAAGCAAGGGCTTCCGAAGCCGAAGCCCGCCGTCAGCGACGAGCAGAGAATCCCGAGGCGAGGGCTTCCGAAGCCGAGGCCCACCGTCAGCGACGATCAGAGAATCCCGAGGCGACGGCATCCGAACGTTACCCTGACGAAGGTCCGATACACACGACAAGCTTCGCTTACTCCCATTTTCTCGACAGGGGAACGGCTGGTGATTTTTTTAAGGTTTCAGTATTTATTACTCTGTTACCTAATGCTATTCTTCTGTTCAGGTTTTACACTGATAAGATGCACAACGATGTTTGGCACCCTGTGTGCCATGATGTCATGGCCTGTTTTGTGTCTTGCTTCCGAGCCTCTGTACAAGGTGCAGACCGCAACTTTTGCTCCAAAAAATCATTCCGGTTATTTAATAAAAATTATTTATTTTAATAATTTTCCATTCATTCATTTCTAAGTATGTTTGAAGTATTATATATTTCTGTCAAGTTGCGTCGACTATAGGGTAACGCAAAGCATAATATGCCTGCACCACAAAGCATTAAGCTGTGCTACATGTAATTCATCAATACTTCTTTTTGGGCGAGTTGGTACATCTTGAAACTTTGGGAAACAGCGCAAACAGACGACCACAAGAAGGGAGACACGGACACACAGGCGCTGACTAACAACTGCTTTTATTGTGAAGGAAAGCACACCTTATATATGCCAGAGTGAAGCAAGGGAAAGGGGAAAACATGACAAGGGTAACATCGTGCCAACAACGCAAGCGCAAAACAGCCAACCAAGCGCAACAAGAGGCAAACAATTATTTTTCTTTCTAATCTGAACCCCCGATAGCCGCATCCAGAAGATAAAATTCAGCGTCAAAGAGAGCAAGGGAAGGGGTGCTGAAGCACTTGCTACCGAACTTCCTGATGTGGTAGGCTTCCAAACTGATGCGCGCTGTCTTGTCACTACTCTTTCCTAGAATCGTCGTCTCCTTTAACCGGGCCACACAATCAGTGCACTTGCTAACGTGCGCAACTATATGTGCGTATTTGTCATCTCGTTTTTTCAGTTTTAGAGCGTGTTCCCCTAAACGGTCATTGACACAGCGACCAGTTTCGCCGACGTAAAACATCCCACAAGACATGGGAATGCAATACACCACTCCAGTGGAACATTTAACGAACGGCGGTTGGTGGTTCTTCTGGCATCCACGTTTACTGGTGTTGCAGATACGTGGGCACAACTTTCCCAGCTTGTTAGGGGCAGAAAAACATATTGGCACGCCGTGCCTACTTGCCACCTTCTTCAGATTGTGGGAGAGTTTATGGATGTAGGGGACCACCTCAGGTCTATGTGCCTTCCGGTGATCCTCCGCCGTTGTAGTTCCCGTTCCACGCTTGAATTTTTGAAGGAGGGTTTCAGAAACAGCAGTCAAGACCGAGACGGGAAACCCTGCAGCCAAAAGACGGCTTACCTGATTGTTAAAACTGAGCGTCATCTGATGTGGGCACGATTTCTGGAGAGCCGATTCCATACACATCACCGCTATTCCTCTCTTAATTGTCTTGGAATGTGCCGAGTCATAGGGCAGTAGCTCCTTCTTAGCCCGTGGGTAGTATCCCCAGCAAACGTGTCCATCACAGAACGTGATTTTAAGGTCTAAAAACTTAAAATCACGTTCTGTGATGGACACGTTTACTGGGGATACTACCCACGGGCTAAGAAGGAGCTACTGCCCTATGACTCGGCACATTCCAAGACAATTAAGAGAGGAATAGCGGTGATGTGTATGGAATCGGCTCTCCAGAAATCGTGCCCACATCAGATGACGCTCAGTTTTAACAATCAGGTAAGCCGTCTTTTGGCTGCAGGGTTTCCCGTCTCGGTCTTGACTGCTGTTTCTGAAACCCTCCTTCAAAAATTCAAGCGTGGAACGGGAACTACAACGGCGGAGGATCACCGGAAGGCACATAGACCTGAGGTGGTCCCCTACATCCATAAACTCTCCCACAATCTGAAGAAGGTGGCAAGTAGGCACGGCGTGCCAATATGTTTTTCTGCCCCTAACAAGCTGGGAAAGTTGTGCCCACGTATCTGCAACACCAGTAAACGTGGATGCCAGAAGAACCACCAACCGCCGTTCGTTAAATGTTCCACTGGAGTGGTGTATTGCATTCCCATGTCTTGTGGGATGTTTTACGTCGGCGAAACTGGTCGCTGTGTCAATGACCGTTTAGGGGAACACGCTCTAAAACTGAAAAAACGAGATGACAAATACGCACATATAGTTGCGCACGTTAGCAAGTGCACTGATTGTGTGGCCCGGTTAAAGGAGACGACGATTCTAGGAAAGAGTAGTGACAAGACAGCGCGCATCAGTTTGGAAGCCTACCACATCAGGAAGTTCGGTAGCAAGTGCTTCAGCACCCCTTCCCTTGCTCTCTTTGACGCTGAATTTTATCTTCTGGATGCGGCTATCGGGGGTTCAGATTAGAAAGAAAAATAATTGTTTGCCTCTTGTTGCGCTTGGTTGGCTGTTTTGCGCTTGCGTTGTTGGCACGATGTTACCCTTGTCATGTTTTCCCCTTTCCCTTGCTTCACTCTGGCATATATAAGGTGTGCTTTCCTTCACAATAAAACCAGTTGTTAGTCAGCGCCTGTGTGTCCGTGTCTCCCTTCTTGTGGTCGTCTGTTTGCGCTGTTTCCCAAATTTTCAACATGTAATTCAGCAATAGCGTAGTGGTTGTGAGCGGTCAGTTCCCAACGGACTGTCAGCTCCGTTTTGCCTTTCTGACCTTGGTTCTATAGTAGCTGCTGTTCTTAAGCAATACTTGTTTCTTCGATATTTTTTTTTTTTGGTGAAAAGTATTTTTGTAACAGCGAGAATGAAATTCATTTATACGGTTTGGGGAAACTGAAATTTATTCACTTCCAAGCGGCAATCGTTGAATAGCCAGGCAATTTCCTTGAAACCTGAGTGACATTCTATTATATGGTTCTTAGTGGCCTTCATTGAATATTGGTAGATTGGTGTATTGCCCCCTCCAGAATCACTAGTCAATAAGCGAGCGTGATCATTGGAAGAATCAGCGAGAATTTAATGCTTAAAAGTGTTTGACAAAGTTTACATAAAGCTGTTTTCTTTCTTCTTTTTTATAAGGGATATGATACCACCGCAGCACTAGCCTCTTACTGCCTTTACCTGCTGGGAAATCATCGAGACGTTCAAGTTGCGTTACACAACGAGATCGACGGTATGTTTGGAGATGACGTACACCGGCCTGTAACAACTGACGATTTGAGGAGTATGAGATATCTGAGCTGCATCATAAAGGTATGGAAGCTGTGCTCTTCGCTTGCACTCATTTTGTTGGTTTTGTTCGTTTTTTTTTTCTTAATCATAAAATTCTTAGTGGTTTTCAAGAACGGGTTCTTTCGATGAGAAGTTACAGAAGCCTAAAAATTCAAGTGTGCGTCTCACTATCGATTTCTTTCATTTCCAACGAATGAAAATGGTTAATGAAGGACCATTCATTTTCGTTTTATTCCAGGAAACATTGCGACTTTATCCTTCTGTTCCTATCATGGGGCGTTACATAGAAGAGGACATGAAAATTGGTAAGAACGAATACAGTCACGTTAGAGTCATGGCAGATGGTCACATGAACATTTCCCTATATATATATATATATATATATATATATATATAGTCAGTTCAAAATTTGAGACGAGATACCCGTGATGTCTACTGCTGCGGTGTTACTCAGTCGGGCTCTAGCTCCAGAGAGAGCGCAGCTCCATTACTGCTATAGCGATGTGCTTAAGGGGGGATGCTTGTTTAACATTATTACAGGAATGTGTTTCTTTTCAGATCTCACCTTTTCGCCGTTGTCAAACAAGAGTCGAGCCACTCACTTCACTTTTTTTATATACCTAGTATATTCCCTGACATTAAAAAAGCTGTTGGCTAGGTAATTTTTATTACGCCTCTTAAGACGATGGCGCGGGTGAAGAAGTTTAATAAACGCAAATGCAGAAACAATTACCGATTTATTTATTTCTCTTCAGGGTACGGAGCCCTAGTATCACAGAATGTGCACGCTGAGGAAAATGCTTGCTTTCTGCACAGTGAAAACCAGCCGGCGCCCGTGGGATGCATGTCATTTTAGAACAACTACATTGTGCGCACAAATGATAATACGGCAGCGCTGACAATTGCTTAAAGACATTGGTCGAGGTTCATTGAATGAAGCTTACTTTTGCAGGTATAAAAACAAGAAGCGATAGGGTAGTTCGAGGTCTAGTTGAAGAGCATTAAAGAAAGTAGGATTGGAATAAGTGTGTCCCATTTTGGAAGTGTCGCATGCCAAGCTGATCTATACGTAAATTTGTGTAAGTAACTGCAAAATCAAGGACCGAAATCGATGAATCATGCACACTGATGTCTTGCATCCGTAATATCAGCTGATGATTGACCAATGTTTTTCCTTGCTTTGAGGAGTCGATATTTTAAAAGAAAGTATAGGTACGCGTGGACATGTATATGCGCATAAGTATGCCCGCATATGCATAGCTGAGCACGTATACTTAGCCCTACAACAATATAGGGGTTGCGGGAAAGAAAAATAGATCAACGTAATCCGCAGTATGCAAAAAAAATCACAAGTAAGCAAAGGAAAAATGTGTCTTAGGAAGAATTACTACAAACAGACTGACCGCTGTCTCACAGTATGTATACTTGGGAACATTCAGACTTCACACTGATGAAACTTCGAACGTGGCTTCCCGAATGGCTCGATCGTCGTCTTGTGCTCGCACTTAAAATTTTACATGTATTAAATTTTACTGCAGGGACAGCACATAATGTCGAGAACGATGATAAACCCCGTTGGCTGCATAAATAGAGTAGCGTGTTTTTTTTTTTTCGTTTTTTTTTATCCGCATTCGACGAGACACCTGCATTTGTAACCACCCAATCAGCTCCTTTCCGCATGCATCACCATAATCATCAAGAGAAAATGGATCCATAGTTTGATTAGCATGGCTAAAATATTCAGGTCCAATAATGTTAGCCATTTACCTGTGAAGTGCAATGTATGCGTTATTGCCCAGACTACTAGGCTCACGCCGGAAATATCAGAACGTTCTTGTTGTTCTTAACTCAATTTAAGGAGATGATGGCATCAAAGGCACTAGCGACTCTTAATTCTCTGCTCCGGCTGTAAATTAAAACAAAATGCAGTCAACGAATATTAAAGCCAGATTGGCATACAGAAAAAAAATGCTTCAACGTACTAGAAGTTACAGCTTGAGTGATATTGTGAACAAACATTAGGAAGATATCGGAAGCAATATTTTTGTAATTTGTTTGGGCAGTAATTAGCGTATATATGTAATGCGGTCCTGTACAGAGGGTTGGGTGCCAGAGGCCGCATTTTCTTAGGTTTTGACTGGTTGCGCGGAAGATCTCGTTTTGTTCTCGCCGCGATGCCCGGATGTTCTCGTTCGAGTCGCCGGATAACGGCTCTGGCTTTTGGCTCAAGGTCACTTGAAGGTCAATTACCTGAAGGTCGCCTGCAACGACAGCTAAAAGGATTTCACGCTTACTATTTGAGGAATAGTTCATGTGCCCAGGTAACAAACCTTTACTTGACGTTCATAAAGTGCACTTCGACATAGTTGCCCCACTGGAGCACACACGTTGCAACCAGCGCGACAAAATAAAAACAGTAAAACAGCGTACGAGCCGATCAAGCGAGATGTCTACAAAATCAAAAAGGAAACATTTTTTGATGTTCTTCATCCAGGTCTGTTCTTGTCCACGGTGATATTCACATAAGCGATAACCTTTTTTTGACAGGGCGTCAATTTTACAGGTACTGCGCCCGCATAATGAAAAAATACTGCCGAAGCAAGTAGCTATAGTCAGGTGCATCGTTTTTACCGCGAACACATGCATTACCCTTTTCACAGGAACCCAACTGATACCGAAGGGGACAATGGCCATGGTTCTCATCTATTTCTTGCACCGACACCCCCGTTTCCACAAGAATCCGAGCTGTTTCACACCCGAGAGGTTTCTAAGTGACGCCACACGTCCGTCACAATACGCCTACATGCCTTTCTTCGGTGGACCAAGGAACTGTATAGGTAAACGCGCTATTTTTCATGTCGTGGCCTTGAAAACTAACAATAGTTGGAGCACACTACTCCGGTCTTGGAACAAAAGAGCTGACAGCAAGGTGAAAAAAGAGACAATCACCGCGAAAGCGAACTGAGCCACCTATACCAGAAAAAAAAAAGCCTTGAGTATTGAATTGAATTGCAAGAACGTTTATTGTAAAAGGAAAGAGTTGGCAAAGCAGGTGGGTGGGGCCCCTGGTCCAGGGCTCTACTGGCCTCAGCATCCCGCTGTGTTTGGTCGAGGAGCGTCACTTCGCCACCGTTTACTAGCTGGCTCTGTCGCTGTGTCCACTCTGTCAGGGCACATCGCTGCCACGGGTAAGGACAAAGCCTAAAGGTTTGTCGTTACTAACCATTAGTAGCTACACGTCATTAGATGTCAAATGTCAAACAATAAGGTTGAGGAAAAGCAATATTTCTCTACAACGGCGTTATTTTGCGAACGCTTGAGCTGTTATCGGCTACTGAAAGGGCTGAGGTGGGGAGTAGCTGGCGCAAGCTATTGCTAAAGCAATACTGCATTTAGAGTGAGACGGATAATAGAAATCACTGACTGAGCATGAAACAAACTGAAGTCGCGCTGTCGACCTATTTCATTGATCGCCTAAAAAAAATGTCACGCAATACCGCCTACTAAACGTAATATCCGAAAGCTGAAGCGGTCTTCTTTTATATACATAAAAAATTATATTTTGTTTTTCTTATTCGTATTTGCGTATTACTGAACCGAGAATTTCACTTCGTTTACTGCCACGCGAGGATAGCTGCATAGTTCCCGCGCCATGTCCTACCGGAATCGCTTTGTGCTGATTGCGTCAAACTATTTCCAGGTCAGCGTTTTGCCGTGCAAGAAGCAAAGGTTGTGGTCGCTCAGCTTATGCGCCATTTCGAGGTTCACTCGAAACTTCGCGAAGAGGAGTTACAACTGGAACTTGGCATAGTTCTCAGGCCATCACAGGGACTTGAAATAAAGCTCACCCCAAGAAAACCTGAAAATCCGCAAGGACACGCTCAGTGACAGTCTCCGGTGACTTCCTGTGAACCAATAAAATTATAATAAACGCGGTAGCACCCTTATTTCTTTCCATTTCTCTGCACCGATAATAGGAATGTCAGAATCGAAAGGCAAGTGGAGCCATAAAAATAGCCCCTTTGAAAGGGTTGTCTGTCAGTGCAAGACATGCTTGAAAGATTGCAGGGACACACATGCTATATATAGTCCAGACAAATAACCACCATTATCATTAGCGTAGACAGAAGAGGTAACAAGCACATACGCACAAAAAAGAATAAGCAGGACGCACAATTGATCGTCCTTTTTTTACCTTTTTTTATTCCCTAGGTAATCTTTGGTTTAATTTGCTCTAATTGTGATATAGCTTATTCTTAACACCACATGTTGTTGATGCAAGCTCAAATATCTTCCCGATGGGTAAAGTATTGCATGTGTGAAACAATATTATACCGTGATATCATGGTAATATATCACGTATATATCATGATATACCATGATATGTGATATCATGGTATTCTTTCATCGGAATGCAACCGCCTTAACCGAGATTCGAGCACGTGACCTCGTGCTTACTGCAGACCTCTGTATCCAATGAACCACCGCGGCGGCTAGTCGACACTATCGTTTTAGTCGTCACTTTCCACTAAACAAAAGAGAAGCGAGCAAAACAAGCGTCTTCAACAAGTAAGTTGCCTTGGGACTGCCGGAAAATAAAAGAAACTCGGCAAATCCCAAAAGAGACGGTCATGACGGCGAGGCGGAAGCAGGGGCCAAGCGCTGTGATGCAGACACGGGACATTCACGGACGAATGAACACACGCGCGGGATCAATTGTGTGGCAAATGACAGGGACGCTGGCTTCGAGTCCAATATGCGCCGACTTGGAAACCGACCTTGTATCATACGCTCCGTCCTCCGCAGAGCGCCCGGCTGTCCGCTAACGGAATTTCGGGCCTGCGACGAAGCCATTCATTGCTCAGAGGTGCTTTAACGAGCGTCCAAACCGTTACTTTTCAGACCACTCATTGACAAAATTGTAAAGCAGTCATAAGGCGTGGGCGGCCTGCTCACCATGGAATACCTTCTCGCTGTCGGAAAAATCGCAGCCACCATTGCATTAGTGATAATCTCGTTCTTGTGTGGAAGACTTGCATTCCAATGGATGCGTATGTATTACTACCTGCGACAAGTGCCACACGTGGAGGAACGATGGCCCTTCTCTCTGCTGCTCGATACTTGGATGGCGTTGCGCCAAATGGACAGAAATCTCCCCATCACAGCGAGTGAGTATTTTGTTATTCAAATGCGAAGAAATTCCTAAGAGATCCTTTATGAAGTCGTTTTTAAGAGTATAGGTTAACACGCGTCTGTACCAGCAGAGTAGTGAACAAATAAGAAACACCGTTTCCTGTACTGCCTACGGGCTGTATATGTGAAGCTTTTTTCTGCCACAAGTGGCTTTCTGAGTGGCTTCCCCTCTCTCGCCTATATTTGCATTGCCAGTTCACACTTATTTTTGCGTACACGAATTGAAGAGAACAACCAGTAAACCTGAAATATCTGTTGTCTTCTCTGTTCACATTGCCTGATTTCTTTCTTTGGACACCTGTGGTCTACTGCTGCAGCACTTCTCGGTGAGGTTGTAAAATTGGTTCTTTTGTAGGGTTCGAGCAACATGCTGACAAAAGGGGCAATTAATTTTTTAATCTGGGATTTTCATATTCTGCTCGTGTCATCGCTGAGAGTATGAATGTGCCTATTGTAGCGGATGCAATTACCAAGATGCAAGCCTGGCCAGGTGCAAATGCCGCTAGTAATATCAATTTCAGAAAGCTGCTTGCGAAATTAATTTTCTTTTCCGTTCGACGAAGGTGCACCTTTGGGCGTAAAAGCATGATCTTTTCCGTTTCGGCTATTGAAAGTTTCACACTAAATTTTCCAGGTTCTCCGCTACAGCCTCACGCACATAGATATATTTTGTGGGCTCAGACCACATTTGCTAATAATCTTAAGTTCAACCGCGGGAAACGCGGAACACAATGACAGAGAACGAAGCACGAAGGCTTCTTTTCTGCGTTGGTTTTCCGTGTTTCGCGCTATTCCATTTAAGATTCGGTTACACCTAAGCTTGTTGCAGTTTTTTTGTCTGTATGTTAATCACATTAAGCAGCAACAGATATCGAGGCATTAATAGAGAGGAAGCTTAATGCGAACAGGAGATGTCAGCATTAGTTGCAGTGCTTGCGTGCATCTACAGATACAATATATGCAAACAGACACATGGAACAAGGTACAAACAGACACATGGAACCCTCCAACGCAAGAACTCGAAATAATTTAGTCTCATCAAGGCCTCTCGTGAGGCATGAGGCCCCCGACCGCCTGGTGACGCAGCGGAAGCGGAGACCATACCCCCCACGTATAACGCCATCCTCCAACACTACCGGCTGGGACGCAGGGTGTACCCGCCACCTCACCCAAAACTAACCAAAGAGGAAAGCACCGCATTCCGAAGACTGCAGAGCAACACGTACACCCATGGGATCCTCATGCATCGCATCCATCCGACACTACACACCTACAACTGCCCGATCTGCGTCGTGCCAGACACTCTGGCTCATTTACTTCTCGAGTGCCCGTGGCGCCCCGAAGACGCCGTTACCAAGCATACAACGTCCGAAGACGTGAACCTCCTCGCCTAGACGTGGGAGGCCAAGATCTCCACCCCGGCCCTGGACGAACAACGACGTCTTGTCGCCGGAGCCCGGGATGCTATCGCGGCCAGAGGATTTCTAAAATGAGGGACCCTCCCACCTAGAGTGATCCACAGCTCAAACGCTCGGGAACACTGTCTTAAAATTAAAGTTTATTTCATCATCATCATCAAGGCCTCCATCCTGGAGGAATACAGGCATCAGTAAAGGCACCCGCTCGCATTCATGGGTGCGTGCTTCACTATCGCTCAGGTCTCTTCTAAGGCCACACGCGCTATTTCACTCTTGCTCCTAGGAAGGAGTTGGAATCTCGTAGGCATGTAGAGCTTGGGCTAGCATAAGTTCCGCGCACTATCCAAGCAGTCGCTACCTTCTGTGGACATGGTTCTTCTAGCTTTACTACCAACCCCTCCTTCGTATAGCCGCGAGCACATGTGTAACGCAACAGCCCATGGCAACCGGTATTCACAGCAGATTTTCGTTACTGCTTCGAAGAGTTCGCTCATGCGCAGTAGGCCTACGTGCATAGCGGGCCATCCCATTGCGCGTGTCGTGTCCTAAAAAGGATCTTTTAGTGCGAGAGCAGTAAAAACCACGAAACTGGGTGTCCTGTGTGCATCCATCCGTCCTTTCCGATACTTCGTCGTCAGGCCATCTCCTCAGTCCTGGTCTGACCATAATGCGAAGATTTTTAAAAAATGAAAGAAAGAAAACTTCGCGCACCCTCGCCACGAGGGACCGAACTCGTTCATCGACGGCACTATGCGGTTGCGAGCCACATTTAGCGCAACATTCGTTCTCGATATTGTAAGCTTTGGTTTTCCCCTCTTCTCTTTACTCTTTTTTTTTTTTTGCGGCATGCAGATTCCGAGATTGGTGGCTGCGTCTGTCAATGTATTTCGCAGGGTGCAACAAACAGTTCTGTATCCAATGAAGACGGCTTTGTGAGCATCAGAAAGGAGCAGTTCTTTTTGTGAATGCAGCCATCATTTGAGAAGCAGGCCGGCAACCAAGCAAGCATATATATGCTAGATGGTGGTGAGCGCTGTGACAGCTTCTGTCGCAGTAAACGAGATCCGAACCGGAGGAATCGCTGAAGTCTACTAATATTATTAGACAGCAACACGATCGCATGCCATCTCCCGCGGAGTTTTCAGTTGAAATGGTTCATGTACAAAGGCGCGTCGTTGCAGTTTAATCGAATACGTCGTATTGAGATGACAAACGCCAACTTAGCCGGCGACGTCTGCACGAAAAAAAAAACGAAAATATTTCTGCGTCTTTGCACCTAGAAAAATATCAGTGTATTTGTTATACAAGGAGTCACGTTGATCTCCCGTGTACTGAATTTCGTTGGTGCACCGCTGTATCTTCACGTAACCACTTTTCTATATGTGTGAAAAGGTGCCCCATTTGAGCTTCCTAAATACATACAGCGCAACTTCTGTACATTTCTATTCAAGGTATTCGCGAAAACAAAGTACCGTGCACATCTCACAAATTCAAATAAAATATACAGGCTGTTTCAGCGAACGCTTTCAAAATTTATTTAAGGCTGCCTGTGGCAGATAGCGCAATTCTTGTTCATGAGATGGTGTACTCGAAGAGGCGGACATTACTTGCGCAAAAAAGAAATGCATAATCAACGAATTAACAAAAATTCACTAATTAAGCTTTTAACTAATTACCTTATGGCATTTATTGCAATTTAAAAATTCTAGCCGAGGAGTTCGCAAGGCACTTGGAACGAATTCTCAGGATGACACCAGTTTCGAGATATTAATTCTCAAACTTTGCGGAGAAATGCATTGGCGTTCCAGTATCAGAATCAGGAATCAGGATTGGTTGGAATCTTTTTTTACGAACAATTCTAGCGTAAGAGCTTTTTGTTGGTACAGGCCCAGAACTATTCGCTTGGCTTGATTTGGCTTGACGATCTTCAGCTGCCATCGGTGGCGGTATTGTCCCTGAATCAATCCTTGACAAGTCTTTTTAGGCAACTGTAGCTTCGGGCATGTGCTGAAGCACTAATCTGTATTTTTAGAACTCTCGTCCTTCAAGTGCTAAAACAGGTCACTTATCAACAAGCCTTGTAACGTCACCTCCTACAGAGGGGAAGTCCACTTTGCGAGGAAGTCCGGCGTTTAAAGTCGGGAAAGTTTGGCGTGAATCACATTTGCCCCTCCCCTGCGGCGGTACGGTGTACATGGCGTTTGAAAGAGACCAATGAAAGGGTTCATTCCTCACGTGCACAAGAATCAATCTGTGGATTTTATACATGGTAATATTAATAGACACAATCTTTCCCATTTATCTATGAATATGAACACAATTTTGTGCTTCAATGCATAAAGCGACGTTTTGTTAAGAAACTAACTGGAACGCCAATGCATTTCTCCGCAAAGTTCGGGAATTAATATATCGAAACTGGTGTCATCCCGAGAATTCGTTCCAAGTGGATCCGCCTTGCGAACTCCACGGCTACAATTTGTAAATTGCAATATGAGCCATCATGCAAGTGATTAGTTAAAAACTTAATTAGTGATTTTCTGTTAATTATTTCATTATGCATTTCAATTTCTTGTGCAAGTTATGTCCGCCTCTTCGAGTAGACCAGCTTATGAACTAGAATTGTCCTATCTGCCAAAGGCAACCTTTAAGAATTTTTGAAAGTCTTCGCTGAAACACCCTGTATTTACAGTCCTATGCACAGGCTGCACAGAGGCTGAGCGAGCGTTCCAAGAATGGCGCACTTCAAGAAACTGAGCGCAGGTGCATCCAGAAAGAGCTACAATTCAGCCAATAAATGTATATATTAAGCATTTCAGCGCCGATTATGTTACATTCTACGCTTGCCAGAGCAGTTCGAGGCCGCTTAAAAGCAACAAAGATCCCGGCGCGCGCGGATAGAAAGCCTTTGTTTCTACACACGGAATGCACACGCGCGAAAGTTTCTCAGAAGCGTCGCTAACCGCACTGATTGTATTCGCAGGCTTTCGCTCCCGCGTTTAAGCTAACCGCACTCACTTCTGTGCAAATGAACAAAAACAAGCGATCGAAGACGTTGTATAGGTGGAGACAAAGTAGCTGTAGTTCAACCGCTTCTTCAAGCCGAAGATGCCGCCCGAGTCCAAGGTCTTCGAGCCGCCACTTGAGGCCACCAAAACCAAACTGCCGGCTTTTTCAATAAAGTTTATTTCTTCTTTAAGTTTACGTCCAGCCGAGTTATTACATAATAGGTTGAAACATGCATTTATGCTGTTTGCTGAAGATCGCCTGCACAAAGCCACAAGGCAGACAGACAAGCACAAGACAGACGCCGCAAGGCAGCTTCGACACCTGGCATGCAGTCTCTCACTGAGCGAGTGGAACTCGCCAAACTTACGACTTACACGACTACATCAATTAAACCCCTCACTGCAACTCCGACCTCCATTCGGACTTCCTCGACGTGAAGCTTCGCCTCTCTGTCGCCTTTGTTTCGGAGTTGCCTTCACAAAGGCATACTCTACATTAATTGCAGTGACCGACAGTGCAGCATGCGAGGTCTGCGACACCGACGAAACTATCGACCACCTGCTGTGCCACTGTCCACGATATGCCCAAGAAAGACAAGAACTTGCTAACGCGCTAAAAAAAACTGGACAATCGGACGCTTTCCATGCAGGTGCTGCTGGAACACCACCCCCCATCGCTCATCGGCCCATAAAGCGGTGAAGGCACTTTTGTGCTTCTTGAGGACGACGGGCTTGTGTCAACGTCTGTGACTATTAGTGCACTAACACACGCGTCAGCGAACCAACCGCTCATTTCCCTTCTTTCCTTCCCTCCTCTCTCTCCCTGTCATCTTTGTGTTCCCTCTTCCCATTCCCCCGGTGTAGGGTAGCCAACCGGACGTTATTCTGGTTAACCTCCCTGCCTTCTGCCTTTCTCTTGCTTCCTTCCTATGCTGTTTGCGTCATTGCCATCTTCCCATTGTCGGCGCATGGCTATGGCTTGTACTGCTTGTTGTTCGTTTAGTGCCTTCGTTGACCTACTTATTACTGACGCCATTGCTACGAACTGCATGTCATACAGGACACAAAGAAAGAACAAGAACAGGGACAGCAACTCAGTTTATTTTATAAGCGATACAAGTCATTTCTATGAACTTCGAAGTCTATTAATGGTGAAGTATATTTTCGTCGGTGAGTGCTTGCTGCTGGTACCTAATTCGCGCACAGCCAGCCCTTTCTCGAGCTGGCATTCACACTGGTCATAGCATCTTGCCCACGGTGGCCTTCGCAAGTCTCTGTGTGACTTTGCTGAGTCATTATGCCGCAGCACCAATGCCCCGCTTAATGAAGGTTGAATTAATGAAGGATCGACGTTTTCATACGCACATATTAGTCTTCTCGGTTTTCAGACGAAACTGAGCAACCTGCGCACATCATAAGGCGTTTTCTCATGAACTGTTTTCCTTCTATAAAATGCAAACCGTAGTTAAATGATATTTAACTGTATCTTCAACCCATTGTTTCAGAGGCCTCAATGCGCGCTTCAAGGGTGGTGTAAGGGGAGAACCTGGCTTTATAATAATTGAATGAGATTTTGTGTGCATTGAAGTCCCCAATGTGTATATCGAAGGCTGGTTATCGCCATTTATGTCGCTTGTGCCTCAAAATGCAGCTTGAATGCTACCTGAAGTTGTTTTGCAGCACATCTAACGCGCTCGAAAACATATTCGATCCAAGTATTTATGAGTGTCCATGCCTCAGTGAAGTGCACGTTCTTTAGTGGGGAACATTCTTGAGGAGCATCCTCGACGCAGTCAAGGATGCTTCTATGCGTGCATAAAGGTGCCGAGTTACAAGCTTTTATTTGATTGTGTTTTATTCCCCATATACCTTGCTGCTAATCCTCTCGAGATAAAAATATAAATAGATAAAGGTGCAGCCATCATCAATTGGTGATTTCTAAGTGGCTAGTGTGTCCGATGCACGCGTTAGTAGGGACCACCAGACACTTTACACTAATCTTGCTGTCCCACAAGTATCCGCCAACATTTTTCTTGTATTGGAATCAATAGAGCCATACACAAGGGATTTTTTTCAAGTGTAAGTGTAACATTGAGATTACGACTGCACTATCCAATGTCAATTAGAATAATCTTACCTGCTCTCCAACAGTAATTTGGAGCGGCGTATATATATATATATATATATATATATATATATATATATATATATATATATATATACGCCCCGCTCTAAATTACTGTTGGAGAGCCGGTAAGATCACTCTAATTGAAATTGAATAGTGCAGTGTCGTAATATATATATATATATATATATATATATATATATATATATATATATATATATATATATATATAATCATTAGGCTGTTGCAGCTCATCGCTTCCATTTCGAGCGCTTGTATTCAGCTCAACAAAACAAAGTGAGAGTCGTAGCGCTTCGTCTTCCCAGTATAACAGGCATACATTACGTGGATGTTAGGACATTGATAACCTCTTGGCTTATTCCACCATGAGTGAAGGAACAGAAAAAAATTTAATATAAAGAAGGACATGCAGGTTCTTTATACCAAAATATCAAGTATATTCACTTCGTTGGCTAACGGCTGAAGAGCCGAAAGGGGAGTAACAGGCCAGAAATGATAGACTCTATCGAAAATGAAATTCGGTGTCGCTGTTCTGCACTCGCCGTTAACAAATCACATTTATGTTAGTAAGATTTTGTGATAGTACGGAAATATTTGCAAATATATTCGTGTTTGTTATTTGTCTGCAATTGATCCATTGGAAGTATGCTCGCGCAAAGACAATCGCTAGAACACAATGGTCACGTATCGAATTCGGTGTCGGTGTTCAAGACTGCGCACTCCTTTGTTGTTCTCCGACACGGTCCGTATCGTTTAAGTAATAGCGTGCCTATAGCATACCGCACAAAAACTAACGATATCGTTCACCACTGACAGCTAGGAGGCCAACCAGTTTTAGAAAACAGCGTATACCCCTCTCTTCTGAGCCTGAATAACAGTGACTGACTCTATTTCGTTTTCCAAAACTTTTCGAAATTGTTCTTTTGAACATTTGTCATTCATTAGGGACTCGTAGAAAAGGAGGCACCATTCATTTTACGGGCCACACCTACTTACACGCAGGTGCTACGCTTGTACCCATCGGCACCGGCGGTCGTATCACAAGTCGACTAGTACGATGCCACCACAAGAGCCAGTATGGTGGGAAGCGTATATATTCATATTGAGAGCAAAATTTGGTAATGCAAATATTGAACGACTGTGGCAAAGAATTTTTTCGACGATTTGACACAGACTCATTGAGAAAGCATATTGCAGCTTCAAATACTGTTTTTTTATGTCTCAATTTCGTTACAGGCTGGCCTCATGGCACTGTTTTTTGCAGCAGCTTAATTACAACGAAGATTAATCAATTTCATCGCATAATGTTTACCATAAAAATAAACAAAACATCCTTTAATATGCACATCGTTAAATCCGTCACACTATTCTGTTTAAAGCCAACCCATTTGAAGTTTAGACAACTGCATATATTGGCGATCCTTCCTATGCTAGCAGCCACGCGAGGGGCGCACGCGGACACAAGCGCCAGATTTCCGTTCATTATTCGCAGTATGACACTCTACGGCGGGTAGATGTTATGGGCCCTGGGAGCAGGTTCATTTTATCAGAGAGATCGCCACAGATGTCGCTGCATCGGGGTGTTAGCTGACAAAAGCATGGCCACACCAAACACAAGCATCCAAAATCGAGGACTCTCCAACAAGCTCGGCGTGGGAGGTGCTGGCGGGCTACAATGAGCTGTGCTGGGTGCTAAATGCGCACCTACGATGTCCGAATGGACCGCACTACGGTGATTGCCGTATAGAAAACGTCGTAGTTTCGTCCGAAAGGCCAAGCATCGATTTCAATAGCAAATTCGTAGACATCTCTACAAAGTAAGGATAGGAGTTTTATCGGCTGTATAAAGTTCTAAACATTCGCTTGCTAACTAAATTCACTAACACATGAACACATCTCGCTCGATGATCGCGGAAACTTGCTCTCAAAACGCCGGAGTGGGGAAGCGGCAGCAGAAGTGAGCGATGGACCTTTGTGCTGTCTCTTGCTCCAACGCGAAGTAAACGTCGAAACCACAGCGCATGCGAAGCTACCCGCGCTCGGCGAGTATTGTCGACATCTCAGATCGCTTTTAAGATGAGGCCCGCGCGGGCGCGCACTTTGTCCACATCGCAGATCGCATTCAAGATACGGCCGTAAACCGTAAGCTGCCTCTCTCTCCGTCACCCCTCCCCCGTCACCCTCCCTCTCCGTCACCCCTCCCCCGTTCCTCGCGCGCGAAAGAGGACGGCGCGCTTCCGTTTCCTGCCTCGCCGGCGCGAGATTGAGCCACGATCGTCGGCTGACCCTCGCAAGCTTTCACTACGTACAGCGCGCGGGGATGATGATGTCGTATTTGGACTTCATACGGGACATCACAGCAACGGCTACGGTATAAATGCGCTTGGAGTGTTTATATACTTGCTAAAATAATACTAGAGCGGCGTGGTCTCTCGTCTGGGTGGCGCACCACAGACGCGCGCGCAGATCGGAAAAGGTTGGCGAGTTGACGCAGTGGCATGTCCGAATGAATTCAGGCACTCATACGCATGGTACTCAAAAAGCGTAAGCTGGGATGAAGCTTTAACAAGCTGTAGCTGCTTGGATACGCCACGCTGACCGGACTGCCATGCAGGTGACGCCTGGCTACTTCTTTTCACCGTCTTTTAAATCGTCTAAGACCGCAGAATTTAAACCACCGCAGTGGAGGTCTCCGCAATTTTTGCTTATCTATCTTTCTATACATAAAGGAGCTTATCGTGTATTCTAGAGAAATGCCTCTTTGTTGTAACTGGACGATTTCATCTCGTGTCCTTCTTTATTCACTAAAGACTCCGTTGCTGTGAAAAGGCCAGACACACTAATTGCCAATAATTTCCTCCAATTTCATTTAAATAAACCAAGAGGCTCTTGCGGTGTGTCACCAAGACGCATGAACGCAACCCAAACCTCGGCCTCAGGTTTCGGTTCGCGTTCACCTTCACTGAGTCACCGCTTGTGATTGACTGAATGATGAACCCCTCTGCATGCGTGTGCGTGCGGGCCATGATGATGATGATGATGATGATGATGATGATGATGATGTCCTCAGAACATGGCTCGTACCCACTTCGGGGGATTGGCCAAGAATTTGGCACCTGAACTTCTAGATATGGATTCTGAAACTACAGTTAATGTGCAATTTAGTAATCGGAACAGACAGATTAATTTTCCTGAACTGCATAATTTATAATAATAATGTCATGAATTAAAACTGAAATATCTCTGAGAGAATTGTAAAAGTAGGGATTTAAAATTTTATTCGTTTTGTTGATTGAATGAAACCACAAACGGCATCAAATACGTCCCTGTGACTAAAGCCAAATATCGAGGCACCGAAAGTGAGTACTGTTTCTGATGTTAAATTTACCCCTAATTTAGCAAGCGGTATTTCAAGAAGTCTTTTTCTTTTTAATTTATACCGACGACATATTAAGAAATAGTGTTCTGCGGTTTCTATTTCTAGGCAGAATTGACACAGTGGCGATATCGCCAGAGCAGCCCTGTGTAAATATAGGTTTAATGGTGGGACACGGCAACGTAATTTTGTAAGGATGACTTCCGATTGTCTTGATGGACACCAGTGAATTTTCCACGGAAATTTTAGGTGCTGAAATTCAGTCCGTGATGTTATTGTTTCCATGATATCTCTACGAATTGTATATTTCCGATATCTGATCGCTGTTATTTGTGCCAGCACTGGAAGGACCGATAGTATCGGTCCATTCAGGGATGCTCGCGCTAATGAATCGGGCATTTCATTGAAATCTAATCCGCAGTGCCCTGGTACCCATAATAATTTTATAAGATTCAGCTTGGGAGGAACTAATGTTGGAAACGTATTTAGAGCCGGTGAATTTGTTGAAGCTGTAAGCGCAGTACAGACAGAAAGAGAATCTGTTATAATAACCGCGCTGGATTCATTTAAAGGGAGTTTCCGCAAAGCTAGAATCATTGCTAAAAGCTCAGCTTCAAATACGGGAGTAAAATCTGGCAGTCTCAAGGAGAATGACCAGCCAAGCGAAAGCGAGAAAATGCCTACGCCCGCCTTTTCGTCGTTCACGGAAGCGTCAGTGGCTATTATGTTAATTGTGTGTACGTGTGCAAGGTAATCTTGCAACATATTATTTAATAACCAGACTGAGTGAAACTTAGGGTTCTGTGGGAAAATTTCATCGAATTCAATCTGTAAATTCTGATTTGAATCATATGAAGAAATAACGTCTCGAATTTTTACATTTAAACTGTCCAATTGCTTTTGTACAAAAATAATCTGTGGGGTGTGAAAACGTGGCCAATGAGCAAGAAAGAAAGAGTTTGGATCGTTTATAAATACATATGCAGCTCGTCTAACTGGAGAACTGTAAAACTTGAGAAATATTTGTATTGTTAAGATGCGGAATCTGCAGGGCAATGTTGGTAGGCGCGCTTCCTGATAAAGAACATTGTTTGCTACAAACCTAGGGAGTCCCAGGCACAGGCGCAGGGCTTCACGCTCCAATAGAACCAGGGGCTTAGTTTTATAAGGAGAGCTTCCCGAGAACCATACACAGCCGAATTCCAATATTGGACGCATGTACATTTTGTATATTATTATGAGGGCTTGCCTACGTAGCCCATATTTTTGGTTGCTCAGTCTGCGTAGTAAACCTAAAGCACGCTGAGCCTTAGATGCCACGTTTTCTATATGTGGACTCGTTGAGTTTTCCGTCATAAATGATACCTAAATATTTTAGAGACTCAACCTGCGGAATGTTTTCTTGATTGTAAAATATAGAGATTGAAACCGGATCCATAAGTGGGAACACCAGTATTGCGCTTTTACTTACGTTTAATGACATGCAAATTGATTGAAGCCATACCTCGAGCATGCTCAAGTATCTCTGCAATTTTTGGTATAAAGAGTATATGTCGTTGTCGGCCGCGAAGATTGCAATATCGTTTGCATAAACGTAAACTTGCACGTCCTGACTGGCTGGAATAGAGCTCGTTAATATGTTAAATAATATTGGAGATAGGACTGCTCCTTGGGGGACACCACGAGTCTGTTTGAATTTAGACGAAGAGCAGCCATACTTAAAGCAATAAAATTCTCTTGATCTCAAATATTCTGCTAACCACGCAATAATATATTTTGGGACATTATGATTCCGTAGTACATACAGTAAAACTGTATGTTCCACGGAGTCATATGCTTTAGCTGTCTAATGTCACTAAAGCGGCATATTTTCTTCTTTTTCTAGCTAGTTGTATGCGGCTCTCTAAATCAGCATGGGCCGACCATATAGAGCAGTCAGCTCTGAAGCCTATTTGATTTGGATTTAATATTAAATTATCCGACATCCAGACAGTAATTCTGTAATGTAGAACCCTCTCTATGAGTTTGACCATATTAGAAGTAAGAGAGATAGGTCTGATATTTTCTATGGTGTAACCAATCCTTGCTTTTTAGGTATCGGGATTACTTTGGCTATAGTTTCCAATCGTATGGTATCCAGGCGTTTTTTAGAGAATAGTTTATAATGCTTAGGAGGTCACAAGAGATAGTTCGAACAAAATTTTTATCATATGCACTGTAATTCCGTCAGGACCTGGAGCTGACACGGGTAAGTTTCGAATTACTTGAGCTAATTCAGGCAAAGTAACTTCATTAAAGTCTGATGTTAGGGCTGGTTTTTGCGAGTTATGTGACATAGACGACATGAATCTACGCTCAAGGCCTTTCGCAATCTGTTCTAGGGATTTTGTCATTTCATCAGATGATAGAGTTACATAATCAATATTTATTGGTGGTGGCAGAATTTTGCGATTTCGCATATATCTAAACAGCGCTTTTTCGTTTTTGGGATTTGAAAGGAAATCAAAAGTGTTTCCTATGATAATCTTCTTTAGCTTGAGTGACTGTGCGTTTAAATATAGCGGCGTAAAATTTGTAATCAGCCCAATTTTGGGGGGACTGGTTGTAAAGTAGTTGCTTCCAAGCTGCTTTTCTTCGTCTGTAGTCTGGTGTACAATCTGGATTCCACCAAGGACTATGAGAGGCTCCCTTGGCAGACTCAATAATAAATTCAGCTTCGTTGTATGATCGTTTGATTACAGCACAAATTTTCATAGGTTTGGTTTCTTCGCGCTCTTCAGAATGGTGGGCCAAATGTGCTTTTAAATCATTTTTAAATTTATTGTAGTTTACGAATACTCGGATCTGAGAGCACGATGGTATTAACGGGCAAGCAACTTCGAATGTTATTGGACAGTGATCACTGTTGGTTGCACAGTCCACGGCTACCCAAGATTAACTAGTGAGAGATGAACTTATGAAACTTAAATCTAAGGCTGAGCGCGACCGATTGCAAACAAATGTAGGAGTTCTAGTGTTGAGACAAGTCATATGATTATCTGTTGACCAATTCCACGAGCGTTTGCCACATGGATCGGTTCGAAAACCCCAACACGTGTGATGGGAGTTGAAGTCTCCCACAAGGATTTTGTCCTTGCACCATCATGTCAACGCGGAATCCAAATATAGAGTGTCCTGCACACCCGCAGGAAAGTACACATTTACTAAAGAGAATGGTAGGCAGTGCGGTAAGGTTACATCTAAGGCAAAAATTTCACTTTCAGAGGACATATCTTTATATGAAATCTTCACCTTCAGACTAACTCTATTACTAATGAAGAATGCTAAGCCTCCGCCTTTCGATGGACGGTCCAATCGAAAAGATCGGAAGTTATTTATATGAAAAGATTGATATGTTGAATGAGATGTTTCTTGAAGTGCAATAATATCTGGGGAGAATTTCGATGCCAAATACAATAAATCTGTTAGGGAAGAGTGAATGGATCGGCAATTCCAATGAATAATTTTGAGGAATCCTATGGTTGCAAAAGGATTCACTCAGTAACTGCCTTGCCTAAAATGCTGTCTTTTAAGAAATCGTTCTTTGTAAGGTTGTCTTTCAGGTATTTTTTGGTCTTAGAGTGAATTAGTGTAGTGGCTGTTTTCGACAAAGGGGATCTAGAACGTTTTAGCGATCGGGGGTCCATGTCCATTTCCTCTGAGCTTTGTGCCTCCTCATTGATGCTTTCACTGTGATTTTTGTTTGCATCAACAGATGGACCAGCAATTTGATCATCTTGGGACGTGGGTTTAGGAGCTACCTCTTCATTTGATGGTCGTGGACGCTCAGTCGTTTGCGAAGTTATACTGATAGGTGCTGTTGTGCCGAATATCTGAGCCATCTGGTTAGTTAAGATTTGTGACAAGGACTCACAAAGGTTTCCAGCTAGGCACTCCATGGCCTTCTCCATTGCCCTTTCGACAGCATCGGCAATTGAAATTGAAAGAGACGCTTCCGTGGACATTGTATGACGGGCTGTGACAGCTGCGTATCCCTGTGTTCTAGCCTGCATTTCGGCTATGGCTTCTTGACGAGAACAAAGTCTTCGCTCAACGATTTCTAGAATCTGTAGTTCTCGTGCCCTTGCCGAGCAATTCAAATTATCAGCAGAGTGGCCTTCATTGCAGAGGCAGCACTTTTCTTCTTTGCTGGTGCATTCGCTGGGATTGTGTTCCTGACCACAAACTCGGCATCTAGGAGCAGACCTACATCGTTTCATGGTGTGTCCGTAGCGCCAGCACTTTACACATTGGATAGGACGAGGGGATAAAGGTTCAACTCGAAAGATTAGGGGCCATGCCTTGATTTCTGATGGTCTGTCTGTCCCTGCAAATGTTACAATGACCGATTCAGTAGGAATTTTGTTTTTGTCTACCACGCGTCCACACCGATAAATTGAAATAGCACCTGCTGATGAAAACAACTCTAATATTTCTGTTGGTGTCATGTTGACATCAACGCCACGCACAAGCCCTTTCACACACGCCAAGTGAGGTGGGATCAATGCCCTTACCGGATTTGAAGCAAACGTGGAACACTTAAGAAGGTCTTGTACACAGGGCTGGTCTGGAGAAAAGCATAGAATACCTCCTCTGCCGAACTCCTCTGCCGGCGGACCTCTGTAATATTCAGGAAATGGGCTGTGGCCGATCGCAGTTCCGCCTGAATCGCTTTCGGGTTCTTCATCCGTATGATGCCATCATTGGTTGGGACGATAGCCACGGGAACTGATCTGACGCCGTTGCGCAGAAACAAATCCACAAGTAAATCCTGCGAGGGAATAGAGGCGGACCAGAGGAAAGCCCCTGGCCCTGGTGACGAAAATGGCATCTGTCTGGTCTGATTAGTAAAAAAAGCACTAATTAAACAACGAATAATCTACTAAAACAGTTAACAAACAAAAAAGAGTAAGTAAATACTCAATCCTTGGCCGCAACCCCCAGAGCTGAACACGCAGCACGAACGCGGCTCAGAACGCGGGCCGTGAACATTGCTTCCTTCCTTCTCTTCCTTTCCTCCTCTTCTTCTTCCCCAGTGCGTGGCAGCCAGCGAAACTCAGCCTGATTAACCTCACTGCCTTTCCATTTCCAACGTCTCTTTTCAACAAAATGGTTATTAAAAATCAACAGATGTAATAATAATAATGAGACGTCAGTAATTCATCCGGCTCTGAAGTAATTTACTGCGGCAGCAGCAATAGCGGGCTCTCACAGCAACACACCCTTATTGTGAGGTTTTGGTCTCAAGCAGGGGCCCATATTCCACGAGGGAGATTGGCCGTAACACATTCAAACAAAAATGAGCTACAAGAGTAAGGGGATCCGACAGCCTACGCGTCACTCGAGAGGAACGAGTTTTCGTAGAGGGTTTAGCAATCGCTCTTTGCGTCGTGCGCTTGCAGCGCTTCGACGAGCGAATAAGGAAGCTTCAACAAAAAGACGCACAGCAAAATAATTGTTCTTTCGATACGTGTTTCATCATTGTCAACAAATATGAGAACAGTGTATAATATAAATTGCCTTGTGTTAAGCTCTGAATTCAATCGTTTGGCGGAACTAGCAACGAGACGGGTCCCTGCCTTGCAACGAGATGCGTTTGTGTTAGGCCTGGTGTCCTACAAGTTCGGCTGCCGATCTAAGAAATAACTTTGATTTCCCGCTGCACCCTTGTTTTCTTTCTTTTTTTTTTGTTTTCGTTTTCGTTTTTTACGTGAAATGAGTGAAAGTGAAAGTCTACGGTATCATTCAGTGTTTTTGATGGCTGCAGTTTAACGTGGAGTCGGGTCCAATGTGGAACAAGGTGAGAGCTGTCGCTTCGATAGATGCCGCCATGTTCGTTGACGCAAAAAATTTGCGTATAGCTTGGGTCAGAGCGCTATTTCCGGCAAAAAGCGTCGCCGACGCAAAAGCTTAACTTTCATTGCGTCTCGAGCAAACGCTTCCTATTCTAAAGCTATCTATGTTGATATGATGAGCATAGAACGGGGTTTCGTAGTGCAAGCTGAGCGTGCCGTGATCGGCCCCCTAAGCAGTGGAACATTCCAGACCCGCGAATGGACTGGCGAAGAGCGCAGGGAGCAGAAGTGGCCACAGCACCGCAGGAAATTATATATCTTCATCTCAAGAACAACTTCCTAACTTTGCTTTCGTACACTACAGTATTTCACTCGCAGTGTCTGCGTGGATCACAAACACACGCACAAATTGTCAAACATCGGTGTATAAGAAGTGTGTATGCTGACCAGTAACTTCAGCCGGAATCGATGTACTCGTTGGACGCCAGTGCAGGCAATACACTACAGTATTGCCTGCACTGGCGTCCGCAAATACAATTACAGGTGGCATCACTCGCAGTGTCTGCGTTGATCACAAACGCACGCACAAATTGTCAAACATCAGTGTATAAGAAGTGTGTATGCTGACCAGTAACTTCAGCCGGAATCGATGTACTCGTTGGACGCATGAGTGTGCTTATCCGAGTTTTTAGTGAGTCTGTAGCCATGTAGTATAATATTCTCAGTTTTGTTTTGCATGAATGAAAGGGGGGCAAAGCTGTCTGATCACGTTGTTCCTCCATTCTGTCCTCCAACCGCACATTGCCGTTGGGGCATGAGTGCGACCTCCAGTGGTGGTGGCGAGCGAAGTTATCTTTCTTTTTTTTTTTGTCATATGATTATCCGTATAACAGTGTGGTGATGGTGAATCTGAGAATGAGTTGGTGGCTTGACGACAATGGCGTAGTAGGAAGGGTGGGAACAGCGAACTCAATTTCGCATTTTAACCACTGTCGGAGTAGAAACGTGCATCTCCACACTGGATAAGGGCGGGGAATATCGTGGCGCATGTTTAAGTGAGAGTAGCTTGTGTCTTAAAGAATATGCCACCACTATTGTAGTGAGTGCAATGAAGGAAGACTAAGCAACTTGCGCGTCGTGGAGGCTTGCTTGCCCAAGGGGTGCGTCGAGTGAGAATTTGTGGTCAAAAGGGTGTGGTGTTCAAGAGATGAACAAGTAGTCAAATCGTGTGATTGCGACGTGCTACGGAGAGCGTTGGAGTGTTGAAGGAGGTACAGTGGTTTTGTAAGATACAATGTATAACGGGTGTTTCAGCGAACACTTTCAAAAATTTATTACAATTGCCTGTGGCAGATAGCACCATCCTAGTCCATGAGATGGTGTACTCGAAGAGGCGGACATTACTTGCACAAAAATTTGAAATGCATAATATATTAATTAAGAAAAATTCACTTATTAAGTTACTAACTAATTACCTCGGGGCACTGATTGCAATCTATAAATTCTAGCCGTGGAGTTCGCAGAAAAACATGTCTACAATTGGAACGAATTTTCAGGATGACACCAGTTTCGAGATATCAATTCCAGAATTAGGCGGAGAAATGCATTTAGTAACTACAATGCGTTTCAGTTACTTTTGTGTTTCAATGCATAAAACGACGTTTTGTTAAGAAAGTAAGTGGAACGACAGTGCATTTTTACCGCATGTTTGACCGGGCATATTTCGCAAATGGTGACATCCACACAATTCTTTTTAAGTGGATATGCTTAATTCGTAATTTTTTTGGTAATTAGTCAGTTACGAATTTCACATTTTTGCGCTACACTTGCGCAACAAGTATACCAGCTCATCGAGTAGAATTGTGCTATCTACCACAGGCAATTTAAAAACATTTTTGATAGTGTTAGCCAACCCGCCGGGGTGGCTCAGTCAGCTAAGGCATTGCGCTGCTGAGCACGAGGTCGCGGGATCGAATCCCGGCCCCGGCGGCCGCATTTCGATGGAGGCGAAATGCAAAAACGCCCGTGTGCTTGCGTTGTAGTGCACGTTAAAGAACCCCAGGTGGTCAAAATTAATCCGGAGCCCTCCACTACGGCGTGCCTCATAATCAGAACTGGTTTTGGCACGTAAAACCCCAGAAAGAAGAAGAAAGAAGATAGTGTTACCTGAAACACCCTTTATATATGCTTGAGCTGCTTGTTTAAAATGAGCTCTTCGATGCACTACTTGACACTGTCGTGTCACCGTTTTTATTTTGGTATTCAATATTTTTAGTCATTTCTAAGCTTAATGAGTCGCATTTGGGGCCACCAAACTATTACGACGTTGACGCAAGATACGTGAAATTCACAAAATAAGTGATATGGAACATCACACATTTCAAACAATTACGTATGGTACAGTCACCTACTGTTCTTTTTTTCCTCTTACAGAATTTTTCAACTACCTTGGAGATGTCATTTCCAAGATATACGAGGAAGAGGTAACTATTGCCTATTACGGTCCTCAGCCCTTTCTCATCGGTATTTCTCCAACAGCATTCGAGGTGAGTAGAAATGTTCTCGCGGATGAAGGCTACTCGTCAAATATAATGCAAGCAATAGGGCCAGTGTTCACGAAACTTTCTTTTCTGTTAACACCATCCGCCATTGGCCATCACCGCAGCTATCATATCATTACATTATCTAAAAACAAGTTTTGCACAAATGGGTACAAATTCTTATACCAGCTTGTTCTTCACTTCAAGATACATTTCACAAAAGTACCTATGAAAGACTTCTGGCTCGTCATATAGGCTAAGATTCTACGAATACTAATTCATCTGAGCACACCTCAGACAAAAGGTACGGTCTTGGTCTGGCTGGTATAACATTCTTGATCATTTCGTAAGAGAATGCACAACTGAGAAAGCTACTCATGGCCGTTTTGATAAAGTGGTCAAAGCAACAAATTATGTAATAAAGAAACCACAGATCATGAAATCCACAATACCCGCTATCACGTGTATTGGGATGAACTGTCAAAATTGATAAACAAGAGCAAAATAAGTGACATTTCATGCTATAGCACTGGAAAAAACGCGGAAGCACTGAAAAATGGCGGGACATAATGATAGCATAAACAAACCGTGAAAAAAACATAACGACAAGATATAACCGGTCAATTACATTAGTAACTTCGATGATAGCAAAAAGGCAGCCAATGATTTCTATATCGAACTCTGCACCACTTGAACAGCTCCGTAGGCCCGTTTAGACAGTTAAAGAGAAACATGTTTTGACCAGCTCAGCAGAGATCGCCGCGACTCAGTCACTGCGCTTAGTAGCTTAAATGGCGGGCACACCTTATTACTTGCCAACCCGTAATCCGACCGGGGGAATGTTTACCGAAACAATGCTTAAGATTTTTATTTAGTGGCTCTAGAATGCCACTGCGCACCACTGCTCAGTAATTGAGCAGTTACTGAGCAGTGGTGTTACTTTGTGCCTCTGCAAAAGATACAGTTCATTCAAATAAGTGGCCTTGGATTATCGTTGAAACGGGAAAATTTGAAGGTCTCCGGCGCGTCATATGTGTGAGTCTGGAACAACACCTTCGAAGACGTACACTCCTACAATGCAACATACAACAAAGATTGCGATGGCAACGGTTTTTCGTCCAGAGACTTCGGCTTGAACGCAGGCACACTGTGGGTGCACGCTCAGGGACGCGGAAAGTCGTGGGCGCGTGCATGGAGGCAGCGCCGCGTCACAAATCTCGGAGGTCATGGAATTGTCTAATGCTCTCCTGCACGCTCCTCTTTACGGCGCTCGTAAACTACACTCGTGGTATATTTTGTTCATTTAACGGTATTTTTTAGGTTTATTTTAATCTCGAAAGAAGGAATTTCTTATTTTCCGATGGTACCTTTAACCATTTGGTGAATTAGGGCACTCAAGTTACAACGCAACATTATTTTACTCGCAATGAACTGCGGCAGTATCACTTGCGTAGGCATATATACTCTTTAGGTGGGAACACTTCTCGGCTTGCTTGCTTGCTAGACGCGATCGACCAGATAAAGTAGCAAGGGCGCGCGTCTATCGGGGCGGTGACGGCAGCGGATACCTATCGGCGGAACGACGCAACTTCAGTTAGAACGCAGGCGAGAGCATGCGCCGACAAGGAACGCGCGCATGCCCTCTCTTCCCGGTGACCTACTTTCGTGCGTCACTCAATCGTTTCGGATTTCCCGCGAACCGCCGGTTGCTATAACAACGGGAGATTAAACCAATAAAAAGCTTTCTGTGTTGAAGTTGCGTCGTACTGCCGATAGGTATCAGCTGCCGTCACCGGGCCGATCGGCGCGCGCCTTTGCTACTTTATCTGGTCGATTGAGTCTGGCGAGTGTCCTCACCTAAAGAGTATATATCTTACACCGTGGTTTGGACCGAGAGAATTACGAGAATTTTAATAATTTATTGATGTTGCTGACGCGTTTGAGCGTGACGTTTGCGTGATGTTACAGGCATAGCCGTTTTCCGAGCTGAAACTGCTTGTCTGCAAGTCCCGTGTATAACTAGAGATAAAGTTGGACGGCCTTGCAAGATATGTGTAGGGAAAAAGCGCCACGAAATAATCACAGTCGTTCTCATGAAGAATGGCGGGGATATTGCACTCAAAAAGCTTGCAACCTTTTATATGGAATGCTTTGTAGCTTTGAATATACCGGGGTCTTGGGAAAATGCCAACACAGTAATAATACAAACGAAGTGTGCCGTTAAAGAAGTGGTATAGGTAAATTTTTATTAAATATTTATCAAGGTAACTTAAAATAAAGTTGAGGCATCACTTGACATTAATCAACTCATTGAACGGGGCGGCTTTAGTAAACGATATTCTAGTGTAAATCAATCCCAGGTTATCAATCAGGCAATTGAAAGGTCTCCGGAATATAACCAAGCTTTCTATATTGCCGTCACTGTCAGTCATGCCGTCATGCTTGCAGTCATGGAGCCATCGTGTAGTCAACAAGTAAGGAAGCATACATCAATTTCTTAAGGAACACTTAGCTATCCAATAGCTATCATACAAGGAGAAGGAGGAGGAATAAACTTTAATTAGAGAAACGAGCAGACGGTAAAATCGTCGGAGGTGGGTGGCGTCCCTAGTCCAGGATGAGCTATCATACAAGAAAAGCAAAAAAAAAAGAAAATATACCGGTCAGGAGCTGATGTCAGACAAGGAGGCAGAGTCCATCCACTGTCATTCACTGGAAGCTTGCAAGAACTGTTCGATATGTTAAATTTGCAAGGATTAGGAGCCAGGATCAAACGGACCATCTTATCAATCTGCAGTTTGCAAATGGCGTCGTAATTTTCTGTACAACTGCCGATGATTTGCAACATATGATTGCAGATGGGAACAGGAACGTGTAAGGGTAGATTTCAAGATTACCATGCAGACAACTAACGTTAAGAGACAAGAAGGCGGAAGTATAGATTCAGAAATAAACGGGTGCCGCTGACATTCTAGTTGACGTTAAGAGAAAGAAATGAAGTTGAGTAGATTATCTAATGCGTTGGCCAGATAACTGCTGGTCTATTGGGCCGCGATTTTGTAGCGAGGCATTATGACTTATTCAACTCTAGTCTTATCATCCACCGCTCACGGCCGGCTGATCCCGTTGATAACGCGAGCGGACCGTCGCTCCAACCACTGACAAAGCGCGATAAGCGCGAAAAGGCAAGAGAAACGGAGACGAAGACGCCAGATGGTCAGGCAGTGCGATGAGATTGGTAAATCTGCAGGCATAAGATGAACTTGGCTGACGCAAGACAGCGGTAATATTAGATCAGCGGAAGACGCCTTCGTGCTGCAGTGGAGATAAAACAGGCAAACGACGACGATAGAACAAGCTGACCCCTACAAAATTTTAGGCTATTAAATATTAAAAAGGCACTGCTTGGCAAGCCAGTGCCTTTAGCAAGTGGCGGTATCCGTACCGTACATAATGCTCACCCAAATGTCAAACGAAAGTGATGTCGCACATGGGCGTCTGCTGTCAACGAAGCGGCTGTGCTCTTCGGCATCTGAGTTTAGCTTTTACGGGTAAACTATATAGCATAATTGTCAGAAATTATCAGAGTCAGCGTTTTACAAGTCTAGAAGAGGTTATGACCTTCTTAGCCAATTGATTTAAAATCCCACATTAGGGTTGATCATTTCGCTCTCCAGCTTAAAAAGTTCATGTTTGCCAATTTACGAGTACTCGTGCAACAATACTACCTTGACTGGTTTTAATATCTACGCCCCTGCACTAAATGCAGTTACCGAGGAAACAGTTTTAGGTATCCCATCTTCACTACATGCCACGTTTTTCACATAACTAGAACCAAACTTTAAAAAAAAGGCACACCGTAGACGGATGCCTCCAAAGGCATATTGTTCGCAGTCGTTTTTAGATACTCAGGGTATTTTTCTAATGTAATTAGTTGGCTAATTAGTTATGTTCAGTTGCGCAAAACATAAATTAGTCATTTTAAGGCATATATCGCGTTTTAAAAGTTGTAGAGCGTGCTCAGAATACCCAACGAAGTGGTTCCCATGTCGTTAACTTTTACGTATACTTTTTTCTTTTCTTTTTCTTTTTATGAGAGAAAGCGAGGTTCTGAAGAGACTCGGCAAAACATATTTTTTTTATTACGTAACAGCGTTTTTCCTCGACAAGGGCACCTATACATGCAAATCTCAGGTGCATGGAATCCCCTAAACGAGCTTACGAACAAATTTTGGCGTAAGAAAAATCAATAGAAAAAAAGTGTATTCACAAAGCTAGAGCTGTTCGTCAGATCAGCAAGCTTGCAATGCCCGCCGCTGCGAAGACGAGCGCTGTAGTCGAAAGAAGGCATGTATGTAAGGGCAACACAGGTGCGAACTTCAGCTTTTGCGCCAATATTAGGCGTAAGTCGATTCACAAAACATAAACAGCCGTCGCAGTTGACGACGTAAGAAGACATTTATACGATAGGGGGAACCGGTCTTATGAACATAATAATGTATATTCGTGCCGCTCGATATGACGCGGGTAAGCGTTGGAACGGGCTGTTGCTGCCGATTAGCCAGAGGCTACAACTGATAGCCGAGGATGGAGCGTGCTTATATGAGGATGATGATGATGATGATGATGATGATGAACCTTATGTCTTTGTGGCGCGCTCTGATTTGTCATCTCAAAGTGCATTGAGCAGTTTCAGTGCATTGAGCAGTTTCAATGCATAATTTTTATTGGGTATTCGCTGCTGTGGAAGCCAGTAACGTTAATGCTGTGCTGCGAATGCCTGCTTAATGTCTGATTGGCTGTGTTTCTGTATGCGTGCCACAGCCTGACCTTTCATACTCCTTATGAAACTCTATTGGGTGTTAGCAAATAGAAGTGTCCGCCCCTGACAACCGCCAAGTTTGTCACTGGTGTGTTTTGAGCATTTCTCTTGTTTTTCTTTTTTCTCTTTTTTTCTAGTTTGAGCTTTCTCGTGCTCATAAAGCTGCGGATTATTATTTTTTGCATAGTTTTTGAGGCTATCATTTGAAATGCAGCATAAATTATTGAAAACGTTTCTAATTATCAAAACTTGCAGCTCTTAATTGCACAATTCGCTGTCGTCTTCCGTACTGGTAGCCTCAGCCTTCTATTATATAGCTCATAGTTTCAATTCAGCACTAAGTCGAAGCGATGTAGTGTCTGTGCCCACGGTTTCGCTCAACCGGTGGCCTACGGTGTGAGCGAACTTGTGCCTACGACAGGAGGCAATCCTGTCTATGATATGAAGCGGGACGTCAATACCATGGCATATAAAGAAAAGAAATGGCGAATAAAATCACATACCACTATTGATACGAAAATCATGTGGACTGCTCGAACAAGATTGATGCTGTGAAATAAAATACACCTTGAGAACGAAGCGAATAATTGTCGCGTGAGTCCCCACACACACGCGCGCGCGCACGCACGCACGCACGCACGCACACATTTATATACAGCGTGTTTCAGTTAACTTGGGCCAAACTTTAAAAATATGCAAATGCTACGTGGCTCGACAGAACCAAAGTAATGTTGTTTACCGTTGCTTGGAGATGCTCAGACAATATTTGTATTCCGCCTAATTAAATAATTAGTCTTCATTAATTATTCAACTTCTCAATTATTGTAATTACATTAAAAGTGTCAATGACAAAAATTGTAGATCAACATGAGGAACTCCCGATAGAGCTTTCTGTTGCTCAGTACGTGCAACATAAAAGTGTTTTCTGAGCGTGAAAGAAGCCCGCGAATACACGCAAAATTACCACGCGACTGGCCGCTTGAGGCACTTTGCGTGTATTCGCGGGCATCTTTCACGCTCGGAAAAACACTTTTATGTTGCACGTATTAACAACCAGAAAGCTGTATCGGGAGTTTTCATAGTGATCTACAATTTTCTCATTGACACTTTAGATCTAGTTATAATAATTGAGAAGTTGATTAATATAATTCAGACTAACTATCGAATTAGGCGAAATGCAAAACAAATTATCTGATTATCTCCAAGCGATGGCAAACAACTTTACCTTGGTTCTGTCCAGCTACGTAGCATTTGCATATTTTTAAAGTTTGGCCCAAGTTAACTGAAACACCCTGTATATAACTGCATAGACGCATACCACTGGAGACACTTTACTGACTCTATTACTTTTCTTTTCTCTCCTTATCTATTCTCCCCCTTTCCCCCTTCCCAAGTGTAGGGTAGCCAATCGGGTTCGTCCTTGGTTAACCTCCCTACCTTTCCCTCTTCGTTTCTCTCTCTCGTCTTTGGTAAAAGAGCGCACAGCATAACGTCCCTCCCCAAGTGTAGGGTAGCCAACCGGGCTCGACCTTGGTTAACCTCCCTACCTTTCCTTCTTCGTTTCTCTCTCTCTCTCTCTCTCTGGCTCTCGTTTTTGGTAAATGAGCGTGAAGCATAACGCTTTCTTTTGCATGTGCAAATCCAGTAACAGGGCAACAGGACATGGGATGATCAGACGACAAAGAAAAACGACAGCAGACGACAGCCATCGTCCTTTATGACTGTCTGGAATAGCTTATTCTAAACCCCAGACTAACATCACTCCTAGGCAAAATGACGTCACTCACGTCTTTCAGTCGCTTCGTGCGATGTTCTTTCTATCATTTCCTCCTCTCACTTAAGAAACCCTTTAGAGGCGTCTGTAAATTCAGCGCAAGAACTTTCTTGCAGCTGGCGGCGGTCTTACTGTGCTACACGCCTGCTGCCCAGTAGTCGGGTCAACATGACGGCATGAAAAAGCCGGCCATAGTGGTCTTGCATCACGAAGTGAACAATGTGAAGCGTGCACGAAGCGAAGCGCGGTCACTAAAACGCGTCACATCAGCAAGATCAGCATTTACGTCGCTCGAATTATGCTTTATTGTGTGCTCTCCCGGCGGCGCACAGCTCGATCACTTAATTCAGTGCGTTTGGACGAAGCTACGACATTTGTGCGTATTCAGCGGTGTAATTGCATATCGTATGGATTGTACTGAGGGTCTTAACGAACTTCACATCAATGCCATGGGGTTTGCGGCATTGGGCTGACAACTCAAATATCCTTTCATTTATGGGGAACTTACATGCTTTCGTTCAGCCAAAGCGCACGTATCCGCAACTTCTCAGGCTTTTTGCGCCAAATATGTCTGCAGTGGGTCTCAGTGATGTTTGCAGCTCTCACGCAAGAGGAATCACAACTTAGACGCGCCGCTGGAACATGTTATTTCTTGCGATAGCCTAATTACACACAAGTGTTTATATGGACGGTGTTCCACTTGGGGAGCTCAGCAAAGATGGCCTTGGTCCCCTTGTGCCGGAGGGCCCTTCTGCCGTCGTCACGGTCGCCGACACCTCGTTCCGTATGCGCTGGACGGTCCCTTCAGCGACGGCTGCTATTTTTTCAACACGACCGCAGCCCGTCGTCGTCGCCGTCGCCGTGAGGACTTGAATCCATAGAAAATGTCTGGGGCATAGATCCACACGAGCCAACCGCGGCCGCACGGCCGATCTTCGCCGCGCGCCGTATGCCTTTGTACGAGCGGAAGCGTGCGGGGACGCGCGCTATCACGGAGAGCGATGTGCTGTTTTGTGCGAGTTTCAGTAAAAAAAATTAATTAGCGTATAACATTATCAATCTGAAACCCACAATGCGCATAAAAAGAATCAACTAAGGCCCGAAACGGACTTGCTTTTCGGTTGTATTCGTGTCGCGGAGAAAAAAAATACTCTTGACGTTGGTCTTGGAAGCACGTCGCGATTGTCTAACATGGTAGTGTCTCCAGCAAAGTGATCACTGCAGCAATACGCAGGACAATGAAGTTAACTGACCGAGTCCCATCAGGAGCGGACACGTGCACACTGAGTTTTAGGTCATTTGGAAACACGTGGGGGGGCGCCTCCACTTCGAGTCCCCAAACGAGGACGCAAAGGGTTATAAAAAGAGTCTGCGATTATTTCTTATTTTTTAAATGTAACACTATAGCACCAGCAAAACCTGGGCGCAGGCGTCCCGGCCGCTCGTCGCTCGTCCGCATCTGTGTCCCATGGCGCCTCACCGCTCACTCACGCACTCACGAAAAAAAAAAAAAAACAGCGTGGCTCTAGAACTGATAACACGAAGAATACGCTGTCTGATTACTCCACCGTCTCTTATCTCCACACGGCTCTGACCTGTATGCTCCGTGCATTGGCCGCTCAGTTTCCGTTGAAGCGATAGACCGCACGTACCTTCGCCCGCTGCTGCGGCGTATATATGCGCTTGCTGCCAGCGTTTTGACAGTCGTTGTCTGCAGTCATTCAGTGTGATCTATTCATGTTTGTTTGTGCGCGCTCACACCACGCTTGTTCAATCAGTTAGTAATAGTCGGGCCACATTTTCCAGCGCACGCTACACATGCAATGCCACCCGGGTCGGCAGTGCAGCGCTACAGGTGTGTCCCTTCGCACGCGCTGCCCACGGGAAGCGCTTCTCATCAACACCACCGTTTCACACGCGCCTCCTAGTGGTCATCGAGTCTCTCTTCATGTCGGTCTACTTACGCCGCAGCACACCTGCTTACTTAATCAGCTCATGTTTACTACAATTCATATTGCTACCAAAGCCGCTCACCTTACTTCGTATGACATTGCTGTGTTGCTATCGCATTCATTGCTTCGCCCTTAAGGCGAAACTGTGACATTTTTTTTTAATCATCCGCAAGAAATACTTATACTTAAATACTTATCGAGAAAGCGGTCAGGCAAGCAGACACAATCTCTCTAAGGATATTAACTACATGCTTAGAAGAAATATTCAAGCTGTTAGACTGGGAAGAGTTAGGAGCGACGATCAACGGCGAATATGTCAACAACCTTCAGCTTGTCGATGACGTTGTCCTGTTCAGCAACGCTGCACCCGCCCGCTCGAGGCGTTGTATCTTGAAAGCCATCTGTAGTGGGGACAGAGTCCGCTTTTCGCTGTGACTTTGCGGCTTAGTTCGCGTTGATGAAAGCGGTGGCACAAAGCTCAATTCGCTCGCTGCTGCGGCCGCGCTTACTGACTACAGTGTTCTGACAGCGAGTTTCCGCGGTCATCGAGTGAGATGCGTTCATGTTTGCTTGTGCACGCGTGACACCATGCTTACTCAATTTAGTTAGTATGCCTATGTTTGCAAGATTAAACGGCCGATGAAACCACTATCCTTACTTCGTATAGCCGTCCAACTTGCTATCGCAATCGATGCGTCGTCTTTCGGGTGAAACTGAGACTTTTTCCAAGCGTGACAGAAGCCCGCGAATACACACAAAGTGCCTCGAGCGGCCAGTCGCGCGGCAATTTTACGTGTATTCGCGGGCTGCTTTCACGCTCGGAAAAACATTTTTATGTATATAGCACGCATTGAGCAACAGAAAGCTGTATCTGGAGTTTTCACGTTGCTCCACAATTTTCTCTTTGACACTTTTCATCTGATTAAAATATTTGAGAAGTTGAATAATTAGTTAAAACTAATTATATAATTTGGCAAAATGCAAAAAATAATCTGAGTATCTCCAAGCGACGGCAAACAACTTTACCTTTTTTCTGTCCAGCTACGTGGCATTTGCATATTTTTAAATCTTGGTGCATGATAGTTGGGATATCCTGTATTGGTAATTACAGGGTATTTGGAATCCGTAATAGGTATCAAAATAAATACATTTAGTCGCTTTGTAATATGGTGATGGTGGTGTTGCTACAGGCGGGGTTATATAGCCTGGGAGACCTGGACGGCAATTGCTGCGCCTGAGCGTTTCTTCCTGCGCCAAATATGTCACCATGTGCCCATCAGTCCTGCCTCTTTTGTAAATAAGAGAATAATGCGTGACACTTCCACTGCCACTCTTTTGCGGCGGTGCTTGAACGGACGAGCACGGTTGCTCTTGTCCGCGTAGTAGCAGACACCCGGCAAAGCAAGCTGTCGAATAGGGGTGCGCAAAGATTTACCGTAAGAATGTAGCCTCAACTACTTGATGTGCGATCAAGCTATCAGTTGACCGCATTCTTTCATTTCTTGTCGTTAATCCGAGCTTTGCTTCCTCCTCGCTTTCATGCGATGGCGGAAGGTAAATGCGCTGCCACTTCGGTTACTTCCTTACCTTAGCGTAATAACGTTTTGACTAAGAAATTGCGCACGAACAGCGCAGCTTAGTGAATGTTGCCCCTTGTTTGCATGTAGGCTACCTATATGCGTCGGCATACTAGCGTTCTCAATAGTGTTTGCAAATAACGAAGTCCGCCATGCATATCTAAAAAAAAAGGAAAGCTCTCGGCCACTGGGTCCAGCGTACATCAGCATTCTTCGCTGGGAAAGTCGACATACGCAATAGTTCTAGATTTTAAGAGATAGGCAGGCGCTGAGCGCGGATGCAATAACACTCACGGTATTATGTTTTTAACGACAGGCATGCGGACTTCGTCTTTTTTTTTTTAAACACAATTCAGAGCGCTGCCATCCAGAAGTTCAAGAGCACTGTTTTGTTCTTTTTTTATGTTAAGTTTCCGTTTTCTTTTCTTGTTTTTTTATGCATCTAGATGTGACATGCAAATAAGACTCATGTGTAGGCTCTCTAGACACCTTAAAGCACCATTACGTCTTTTTATTTTTCATACGTCGCGGGCTTTCTTAAGATCCAGAAAAAATTATCACGTAAAAGATAACGACATGGAAACAACATCGTTGGGCATTCTGAGCACGCTCTACAACTTTTCAAAAACTACATAAGCTATAAAACGGGCATTTATGATTTGCGTAAATAACCTTAACTTGCCGGCTTGTACTTTGAATGATATATGCTAAAATCAAGTCATGTTTAATTTTCCTTCATCAAAAATGAAGAAACGCCGCATAAAAGCTGCTGCATACAGCAGCTTGACGGGGAATCTACCCCCAAGATTTGGCAGCAGTGTATCATTATACACTTGAATATTAACTACTGCAAAAACCGCAGCATACTTTCGAATGAGCACACAAGAAGAGAAAGAAAAGGCAGATATACGTAGAGGTAACACGTGTTAGATCGGCTAAAATTTGAAACACTCGTACAGCTAAAATACGGCAATGAAACAAAAACCAAAAGTCAAACAAAACAAACTAACGAATAATGAACAAGCTTTGGTACTTTCTGTATGAGCCTCGCGATGTCCGTGAGAGTGCCATCTTTCTTACTTAATTCTGACTTGTAAAGGCAGGAAAGTGTAAAATGGTATCGTGATTTCACATTCCCAATGTGGAACTTTTGAAACAATGTTTGTGTACGGGAGCGGTAAGGAACTTAGGAAATTAATCGAATAACTAGATTCTGTAACAATAGCGACTTATTGATATTTTCTGCTGTGGCAGTTGCGCATACAAGCAAACGATAATTTAAATGGCAAGAAAATAGATGATTGTATAACAAAAAATTGATTGATGTAGGAGATATGGTTCAGTATCGTCGCATAAAACCAATGGTACGTGATAAGTGAAACTGTCGTTATCAGCCGATAAGTCGGCTGACACCAGACAGGGGTAATTGGAGATCGCTGGGAGAAGGCTGTGTTCCGCAGTGTACATAAATATGATGATTATGATGCTGATGATGAAACGACTCTTTAGTTGAACATCACGCTTAACACGTGATAATCTGCAACAGAGACGTTTTCTGACGCTCATTGTCACTGCTCAAGAGACTGCGCGAACTTCAGCTTTTTTTCTCACCCATCATAAGGTGATCTGGAGCGCTATAACGTAAAGCTATTCCAAACTGTTTCTATTGCACTTCTGCACTCAGCCCTCCAGATTGGTCGAACATATTTCGGGCTAACTCCGCTGGGCCTGTCTGTCACGCGACGTCACGAAAACCGCAAGTACTTCTCCTCTGATATGACGTGCGCACACCATTTATGCTTGATGAGACGGAACAAAAGAAAAATAATTATTTCTGATTCTACACCTTTCTCGCCATCAACCCACCGCTTTTGGTCAAAAGTTTTCGGTCTGCGCCCACTTCGCCTTTCTGTCACTGCGAAAACCCACCACGTCAAATTGACGTGTACGCATTCAAGATACATTATACGCCGAACAAAACGTAACTTTATTCGGAACAGCCGCAGCCTGCCCCGTTCCGAAACGAATAGAAAACATCTGCTTATCGATCGCTCTGGCACTGGCTACTCGGAGCTTTCGGGGAGAACAGATTTATTGGCCCATAATACAAATCTTAACGAAGTAGTACAACGTTGTCGAGCCCTTTCGGCATGTATATGATATCACTGCCAACTATTCTTCACTGAGGACCCATTTTAGAGGGCTTTTTAACCTTCCGTTGAACGCTGCCGCGATGTTCGACCAGACACCGCAAGCTAAGCAAGGAGAAGCGAGCATCGCAGACGCCGTATCACCCTCTTCATCCGGTTATCTATCTTCACTGCGCTAGTTCAGCCTCATCGAAACCCTCTTCATTTCTACGTGCTCCTCGCCTCTTGTCAGCCAATTAGATAAGAAAAACCTGTCAAACAGATTGGAATAGTTTTACGTTACAGGGCCCCTACCCGACACTCTTGTGCATGTGTGTTTGCAGAAGCATCAACGCGGAAAACCTTTGTAGTCATTTAGCTAAAGATGAAATTTTTCTTCCAGGCGATTCTGTCAAGCAATGTGAACCTTAATAAGTCTTTCATATATCGCATGATGAAACCATGGATGGGAAATGGCGTCCTGACGAGGTGAATAAGCACATTCATAGTAAATTATAGGAGTTCTGAATGTCAACATAGTGTGTTCTGCGCACGGGCGGTTCTTTTTCATTACAGTGAGAAGGAAATTTGGAGGACACGTAGGAAAATACTTACGCCCGCTTTTCACTTCAAGATATTGGACAATTACGTGCACATAATGAACCGACGAACGAAAGAGGTCGTTGACAAGCTGATGCAACTGGGGATGACGCCTTTCGACATACTTCCTGTTTTGCGGCTTGCGGCTTTTGGCATGCTCTATGGTTAGTAGAAATTATATATGACTTCCACCAGCAGTGTCCATCACTGCACTGACACCAGTTTTCTACCCACTCCCAAAACGAATATTCAGTAAACCAAACGTGTCAACGTAACGTTAGATTTTCCTTCATTACAAATGATTCGTAGTTATTTCAACTGCATCGCAAAAAAGGTATCGTGATTAGGGAGACTATCATCTGCGTTCTATATCTTGTTTGCTTATCAAACTCACAAGCGTCTGACTGTCATATTTGCACAGAAACGGTAGCCAGAAAGTACACCCAAGGCCAGTAGACTTGCAGCGTGACAGCGTGAACTTGCAGCGTGACATTTATGCCTAACGTCTTCTCCTTACGCTGCTGATAAAGTTATGCCCGATGTAGCCATCACACCGCGCTGATTCGCTTTCTTAGCAAAGGAGAAAAAGCACGTACCTCTTTTTTTTTCGTTTGTCTTCTTTTTTTTCGGTTTCTCTTTCTACTTTTCCTTCTATTTTTTTTTGAGGGGGGGGGGGAGGGGTGAGTCAGGCTTAGTTTCATTTTATATCTTCTTTTTACATTTTCCACTTAGCGACAGGAGTCGTAAGAAATGTTCCGAATTGTTGGAAAAGGCTCTTTGCAAGCGCGCCAAGATAGCAGGTATCTATTGTATTGCGCGAGCTGTTCAACATGTATCTGCCAACTCTGGTGGCTCTAAGTTGTCGTCGGGATAGTGGAATGTGTCTGGCTAGTTAGTTTAGCTCAACCCGCCGAAGTTCTAATTACCGGCATATCAAACTCTTACAAGACCACAAGTGTAAGATGATTGCACCACCGTATGAGAACTGTGTTTCTTTTTCAGAGGTTTAGTTACGTTTTATGCAGTGCAAGTCAACAACAAAAAAGAAAAAAAACAGTTCTGGTGCACTGCACTTTTCAATAACGCCTCCAAAACAGTTTTTCTTTTTCTTTCACGAAAACAGTTTTGTCTTTCTCCCAATCGAGTGCCTATTTCTCTACAAGATGTCTATCTAGTCTTTCAAGACATTCTCGATGCTATTCATATTGCTAATGCAATATATTTTGCCTCTAAATTACAATAACGACGAAGCATTGTCCTGTCTTTCATGGCCTTTGTCGTATTTATATTGGGCAGAAACTGCAATGGGCGTCAACATCAATGAAGAAGAAGTCGCCAACAAGAAACTACTTCTCACAACTGACGAGTACGTTCTCGCTTACATTGTTAAAGGATCCTACAGTTACTACAATAATCATGTTACCGATTCTCTAGCCTGGCAGCCAGCATCATATCCCGAGTTCTCAAGATTTTTCACTGGCCTGATATTGTGTATTATTTGAGCAAAGAAGGAAGGGTATTCTTGAAGAAGGTAGGCTATATTCGAGACTACAACAAGAAGGTACGTAAACTGACTTTTTAAGCATGTTTAATGTAGTGCATGCATGTGAAGATCATTCGCATGCATAAAAATGCGCATTAGTTGCCACCGCCACGGCATCATAGAAAACTAGGTATTAAAAGTACGTTTTATACCCGCTTGTTCTTGTAGATTATTCAACAGCGGAAAGCACAATATATTTCAGGAGAAACCGGCTGTGCATCGAAAAAAAGTTTCCTGGATATTCTGCTTCATATGCACGTCGATGAAGGAGCACTAACAGAGCACGAAGTCGCCGAGGAAGTTGCCACATTTTTCATTGGAGTAAGCTGCAATAAGAAGCTTTCCTTTTCTCCGATTATGGCGAGTGCCAAAAGCTAAAAGTCCTTGTGAAGTCATAAAGCACTTATGAGAAAGAGTGAATTTCAAGTAAACCGGTATACCATGTGGGGTGTTCTTTCCATGTTCTTTCAGGGCTTTGATACTACGGCCACAGCGGCCTCGTACACCTTGTACTTGCTGGGGCATCATTCCGACGTACAAGACAAAGTTCACGCTGAAATTGATGCAGTTTTCGCTGACGACAAGCAGAGAAGCGTAACGATTGAGGACATGAAGAAACTGAAATATTTAGACTGCGTGATCAAGGTAAGTATGTCGTTGCAGTGAGTCCACTGAGGATGTTTGGCTTTCTATAAAGACGTTCGCACTGAATTGCAGACAAGTTGAAATCAAACGAAGCATGTAACAAATGCACAGAGACTAGACTTCTAAAGGCACAGTGAATTAATAGAAGTAAAACGTGGTTGTGTATTGAGGCTGGCGTCGCATCATCCACAAGCAAGGAGCCGAAAGCTTATCCTGCGTAAGTGCTCTTTGTGGTTGGCCGGTCGTTGTCGCTAGTAATAAACGATTAAGGTGATCCGAGGGGCGCGAAATTGTGTTTTTAGTCAGAAGCATATTAGGCAATACACAAAGAATTTGCTCTTTCGCCGACACAACTATATGAAAAATTGCACAAAGCTATATGCGTTACTATATACACCTGCTACCACCAGTTATATACACCTGATACACCAGCTATATACACCTGTTCAAGAGCCAAAGAGTAGCCGGCGCCGTGCTTTTGCGCTAACATCTCATTCTCTCATGTCAAGAAAGAAAGAAAGACAGAGCCAGTGTAGAGGAAGTTTATTGTTATGCTTAATATAAATGTAGAAATAACCAGGTAGAGGCAAATGAAACTGGGCAAAAAGACCACCTTCCGCTGGTAGGGACCAAATCCACATCCTTCGAATTACGTGTGCAGTGCTTTACCAATAATTCTTTAGCCTACTGCTTCGGTCATCTGATGAAACTTTTGCCGAAGTGTAATAGGCACACGCACCTACGCACACTACATTTCTTCGTCTTAACTTCCTTGCACAGCTGCAAGCACCGCGCAACATATTACCAGTGAATGTGGTTTGCATTTTACGCAGTTCAAGAATTTTCTCCGCTATAGCGGCTCCGGTTGCGGGTCTGTTTTGTTTTTCTACTTTAGCCCACCAGCGACCTTCACCCGTAAAGCGCAAAACATATATTCTTTACCTCATTTAGACTTTTCCACGAATGGTGCCCATGAATCTGGCGACCTATGATTGTGCCTTCAAGACTATAGTAGTTTAAGCAGTTCTCGCGAAGTTCCAGGTGGATCACTTTGAAAAACTGCTTTTTATGATTGAAAGAAGGAACATGTGGACACACTTGCGTAAGAAGCACGTTACTCTTTACGTGGTCAGCAGATATCCGATCAAGCATAGCAAAAATTTCGTCTTTGCCTGCATTCAAAGTTGACATGAAAAAAAAAAAAAGATGGAGACACGGAAACCGCGTTGTTGGGGAATTATTTTAGGCTACTCACGCGTGACAGCCTTGAGGTTAGGCAGCGATCGGCCCATATTTCCTATATTTTTCTACTCTCTCGCTGCCTGCCCCTCACGAGTTAGAGACCGGAGGGAAAGACATGCGTGCGTGCGATGCGGTAGTTCACAAAGGAAGCAACAGTTTATCTCTTCGTGTGAGGACAGACTTCTCGGCCAGGCGGCGGAGACGGGGAGGCCACACGCAAAACTGACGCGCCAGGAGGCCTTACGCGTCACTGAAGTGTGACGCGCCTACCACACGGCTGCACATGCAAATGACACAAACCTCTGGAGAGACAAAGGAGAATAAGGACAAAAGAAAACAGGCTTAGAGACGTGGCAGTTAGGCATCGGTGAAAACGTCTTGGTGACAGGAAAGACGTGTCAAAGGTACCAAAGAAAAAGAAAAGGCTGCACGTACAGAAAGGACGCGATAAGGGGAGTAACAAGAGCCTCTGACGTCAGGCTTAAATACAACCGCAGCAGGGATCGAGGTCTGAAACCTTCCGCGACGACGGACATGCGCTTTGGCCCAGCGGATCCAAGTGCTTTCGCCAGAACCTTGCCTATAGCGCCGAAATTGTCACAACACGCAGTTTAGGAACAGGCGGGAGGTATGGTGCAACAGTCTGACACGAACTTTCCTTGAGGCGAAAAGAAGGCCGCCAACACCACGCGGTCTATGCGTGAAAAGAAGTCTTCAGGCTCAAAATTGTGAGTTAGAGCGCCTAGCTCAGGTGAAGCTTGCAACCTCAATGTGATGCGTTTACGCAGCGCAATAAGGGTGGTTCATGGTCCTTCCTTGCGCTAATGCAAGTTGAAGCTCATGGTGACCATGCTCAGGTGATTTCAATATGCAAGACTTCCCGCTATCTCTACCACGCCGCTTTATTTTCTTTCAAATTGTTTGACACATTTTCGAAGAAAATCAAGCATCATAGAACAAGGTGCAGCCACGTTCTATTATATAATTGGTTTTATGTTTATTTGGTTTACCTAGTACCTGTTCTTTTTTTTTTTCTCATCATTCGCTACTGTAGGAGTCCCTTCGCCTGTACCCACCAGTTCCTCTCGTCGCTCGGAACATAGATGAAGACGTGCACATCGGTGAGTAATAATGGATACCTGAGCACATATTTTTGGCTGTGTGTGTCTGTGTGTGCGTGTGTGTGTGTGTGTTTCCATTTCTGTGACACCAACCACTGACACCTATTTGCAGGTGTAGCGTGCAGCTGTAGTACACAATATGCAATAGCTTGCACGTACATTATATTTTAAACGAATGATCCCGAATAATAGACTAAATATACAGTGATAGAGCTAAATACAGTAATGAGCATGAGACAGGACAAAAGAGAAGAATAGCAAACTAAGCTCTGTTTGTTCTTCTTCTCCGTGTGTATGGACTTTTACACTATGATTACAGCGTAAGCTGTTTTGGACTCATTCCAATAGCCGTTTCTGTTATCGATGTTCTCCGCCGCCGTCGCAGATATTGCCAGGAATGAGGAAAAGATACCCAGTTCCCGCCGGGAATAGAACACGGGTCCTCTGCGCTGGAATCAGCTACTCTACCACTGCGCCACGCCAGCGCTAGCTAGCCGCGGCGGAAACATGCCCTATACACGCGTCCTAGCACGTGAGGAGTCACTCAAGTAACAGACTATGTGAGATGCGCGCCGCGTAGCGTCGATACGTGCACACTTTTCATTGCAGTTGTATAATATTACACCAGGTGGCACTTCATGTAGCAGTTGCATAGGAAGCGGTACAAGGTAGATAAGTTTTGAGGAAGAAAAAGAAGAATAAGGAGATGGTATACAAAAACGCTAGAATGACAAAATTTACAGCATATCTGAATAAATTTATCAAGCAGGCAAGGTGATTATTCGTCACCACCCCGTTTCAGATGATGACCATAAATCATCATCATCATCAGCAGCAGCAGCAGCATCGTATCTTGCCCCTCGTCACGCAATCTGAAATGCGCGCCGCGTAGCTTCGATAAGTGCAAACTTTGCATTGCAGTTTTGTTGTATTCTACCAGGTGCCACAACATGTAGCAATGGCATCGCATTGTGCCACGTGTCAAGAAATGTGACATGTGCACCGCGTAGTCTCGATACCTGTCTTTGCTTTATTCTTCGGTACACGTTATCGTGGTTCGTACCTCGCAAGGTAAGAACCGCTGCTGAAGAAGTGAATCGTAGAACCACGCGTGCGGCTTCAATCAGGCAACGTCGGGCTCAGCAGACCGCTGTACAGAGAGCCGCACAAGCTGCAGCTCGCCGTCGACGCCGGGCGTACAGTTCCGTTCGTTCTCGCGAAAACGACGCTAAGAGACTTCACCGCGAAGACCCTCGTGCGTTCTGCCGAAAACGGAGCTCCTATGTAGCCACTCCTCCAGATTACGCTGTGACTGTGCAGAGTGTGCCGCGCAGGCCTGCCCGTGACTTCTTTCGAAGCAATCTGCCTCATTTTATGCACTTTGCGGTAGGGAGGTTCTTTCCTTGCCTCGTTTCCGACCTCTTCAATAAAAAGGCATGCGTGGCCGACAGTGGAATCGAACGTCTGGCTTCCAGCACAGCAGCCCGATGCTCTAACTAGTAGGCCGAGATCTTTTTTCTCTCTTTTTTTTTCAATGTTTACTCACCGCACACTTTTCTCGTGCCAAAGGCAACTAGTACTTTGAGACGTTTGGGTGCGTGCGTCAAGTGCCAGTTTTTCGCATTCTTCTCTCGTAGCAGCTCGCCCCTTGCGACGCTGCATTAAACTACACCTTCCCTGGTATCAGCCCACATTCCCCAATCCTTTCTTCGTACCAGCTAGAGCAGCTAGAACTACGCAGCAGCTGTGCGACATTGCACCTCTTCCGTTATCGGCACCGGTCCAACATGAATTAACACTTTTCATCAGCAAGGTGAAAATGCCATCGTCGTTTGAACACAGACCACACGATAGATCTAGGTATGTACGACTGTACACCACGTAGTTGCTCATGACGTCACTCGTTCGCTATACAACCGCTTGTTGCGCTAACAAGGCCTACGAAAGGCTCTATACAGCGGAAAGAAAGCGCATTTTATAAAGGCTGCGCTCCTTCGTCCTGGTTTAACAACTGCAGGCTCCAGTCAGCTGTGCCTGATAAATGAGACAGCGCTACTGCTGTACAAACAAGAAAGAAAGAAGAAAGAAGAAAAGGACGCTATCAGTGTGAAAAAACACAGCTTTGGGCCATGTTTTGAGGCAACAACAACAACAACAACAGCTTTGGGATGTGCGCCAGTCAGACGCACGCCAGCCTTGCTGCATTCACCGCGACATACTTGTTCTTCTTTCTGGGGTTTTACGTGCGAAAACCACGATCTGATTATGAGGCACGCCGTAGTGGAGGGCTCCCGATTAATTTGGACCACCTGGGGTTCTTTAACGTGCACTACAACGCAAGCACACGGGCGTTTTTGCATTTCGCCTCCACCGAAACGCGGCCGCCGCGGCCGGAATTCGATCCCGCGATCTCGTGCGCAGCAGCGCAACGCCTTAGCTGACTTAGCCACCCCGGCGGGTCCGCGACATATATGAAGCACTCACTGTGTGTTGCAGCATGCGTGAAGACGACCTCGTACTTTAGATGTAAGGCTTCTAGTGTGCTCACTGGAGTAGAAGGCTAGAAGTTTGCATGAAAACCTACGAACTTGACTCCATGTTTCTTCCTCTTTCTTTATGTACGTTTTAGAGCGCAGCTCTTAGGACGTGCGTTCCTGCAGCGATCGTAGGCGTCGGCGTCGTACCTTGTAACCGAGCGAACGATCACCGCTAAGGATGAGAGCGAACACGGAACGTAGTGGGAGAAGACGGTGATAGCGAAGAGAGTGCGAGGAGGCAAGCGGAGGAGGAAGGTGCAGTGGAACCATGAGACGGGAAGTGGAGGAGGAGGGTATGGTGAAAGCGGGATAAGAAAAAGTTGTCGCAGTTTCACCTGAAAGGCGAAGCATCAATTGCGTTAGCAAATTTGTAGAGAGCTATACGGATTAAGGATAGTAGTTTTATCAGCTGTATAAATTTGGACATGCAGCAGCACCAGAAACGCGCAGAACTGTTGTCGACGCCGTCGGCGTTTTTCTAGCGTTCGCACATAAATGCGTGCGGCGTTGGTGACTGTTGCCGGAGCCTCTGATATAAATAGGCACTTGGTGCCGCAGCTAAACATCGCCTCCCCCCCCCCCCCCCCCCCCCACGGCCTTTCGCGCATCGGAAGAAGGCGCGTTTGCTCTACATATATGGTGATTGTAAAGGAGGAAAGAGACGCCTGCTTCTGCAACCCTTAAGGGAGCAAGGCGCAGAACGCGCGTTTGTTCTCCGCCGTGGGTTCACTCCCCGTGAAAGCGCGCGTCCCTCGCGCCCTTTCACGCGAACATACAGCGTTCGGCGCTCGGCGACGATTTCATCTCCATTGACGTCATACGGAACCTCACGGCGACGACGACGGCGACGCCGACGGCAGAAATCTGCTTTGGAGTGTCCATATAATTGATATCGCAATAAAACCGTAATGCCGCGCAAGACGGACTCTGCGGCGATGATGGTTACGAGATGGCGTCAGAGTAGCGCGCGACGTCTGTTCATCAAAGCGCTGCATGAGCGGAGGTCTTTGTAAACGTACGGCCACGCTAGCGGCAAAAAACGCGCGCGTCATGCCGCGGGTGGCAAGTTGCCGCGCGTCAGCACTTTGCCGCGAGGCAACCGTGGCAAGCGCGTCTCGCCGCGCGGCAGCGCGATAAGATCTCCCGCGCTCTCCGAACGCGCGAGCAACACCGCGAGCGCTCGTTGTTTCATTCGAGAGACGACGATCGTCGATTGAAAACCCGGCGCGACCGGCGGCCGTCCGGTTGTGATGGCTCCGTGACGTCACCCTCGTCGCTCTTGATTGGTTCTTCATCTCGCGGCACGCGGCATTTGCCGCAGAAATTGGTCTCGAACCCATTTCGCGCGGCACGCCGCAAAACCCCCGATTCCTGCCGATTCTGCTGCGCGCGGCATGACGCGTTGCCGCGTGTTTTTGACGCGCGTCAAAAACGCGCGTTTTTGCCGGTAGCGTGGCTGTACAAGACGGCTGCTGTGAATCGTGCCCATGCGTTACTCACGCGCTGCCTCTCGCGATCTCCCGATTAGCGAGGCAGTCGCGCCAGACTTCGCTCCGTTTGGAACGTGCCGCACGAGACAGATAGTCCGCGCCAGCCGATATATCGTGAAAGAAAAACATGTATAGAGCTGCGCTCAAATTTCGCATTAGGGAGTACCATAATCGTCAGTGAATTTTTTTAAGGCAGATTAGAGTGCCTCAATTTGCTTCACCCTATTTCTTTCTGGATGGCGCTGAGTGAGATATTTGTGCTTGCGTTAGCATTCTTAGGGTACGTCACACACTTCTCTGTGTTATCTATGTTTGCTTGCATCCAACTGCTTTCCCCTCTATCTGGTACACTGGGCAGTCGATGGTAGAATAGAAAACCTATCAGGCTGCTGTTCGAAACCAATCGTTGGACCAATTTGGGTCACTGCATATGTCCAATGTGTACATTCCTGTCGCTCTTCAACGAACCTCTTTCTCGCTGACATGGGTAATTGTAGATGCGGGACTGGGTAGGTTCCGCTGTTCAATGAAACTCTTTGACGCCGATTTGGAGTGCTGCCTATATGCCTTCGATTTGGAGTGCTGCCTAATTTCTCCGATACTGAGCGAAATCGAACTCACGTCCCAGGGGTTCCTCAAGGACAGCAAACCGACGCATTAGCAGGCTGCGCCAAAAATGCACCGGGTATGTGCCACTTTCAATGAACCTCTAGCCAACTTGGGTCACTGAGTATGTGCCACTCAGTGCGCGGCAAGCTATTCTCAACGTTAGCAGGCACCGGCGCGCCACACTTCTCGTCTCGAAAGCCACGTGCGGACGTCTCGGCAGTGCGTCTAGATGGCATGGCGTGTCGACAAAGAAGCGCGACAGAGGATCCCGGTTGCGAATGACGCGTTTCTCAGCCTTCGCATACACTGGCGCGCCACGCATTTAGGCGGCCACGCGCAGGCTTCGCGGCGGCGGCACTAGATGGCGCCAAGTGTTCTTAGTGAAGCGCGAAAGAGGAGTCTCGCTGCAGTACACGCCTGATACATTACTAATTTCAACGGTGACAATACGTTGTGTCGTTATATTGATTCGATGCTAAACGCATTACCGTCGTTTGTCATCGTGAAATGGATTCTGCCGATTTTTTGAAGGCACATAACTATTCTGCTCCATTAATGCTTTCTATAATTACAAAGCACATTGCCAAGTCTTCGAAATATGCTTTACTGATGCTTTCGCGCCACATCCTGGTTGAAACAACACATGAAGCGTTGAATGGAGAATTGCCATCTTGCTCTTGTACTCCGATTTACTAAATGCGTCTGTATTTTGTAAAGATCCTATTTCATGTTTCACTGTTTATGTTCGTCTTCGATGGCTGGGACAGGACTACGCCACCACAATCACCACCAGGGGCCGGTCACTCGGTGCGACGGATGATTTGACAAGCAGAATAGGAAATGAAATTTGTCATTACAAATACTGTCAGGGTTACAGCTTTACATATGGGTGTACTCGTAATTATTTTTGGTGTCTTTGCCTTCTAAATGGTGGTTTACCTTTCTCAGCCTGGAGTCAACGTTTCAACAAATTGACTTGTCATCTTCAGGGTCTGGCTGAGGCAAATCCTGTCGAAATGATGGCTCTAGGCTGATATTTTCCTTGTTTGCCCACTGCGGATCAGTTCGTGTATACATCTTCCGGTGACCCTTCTTCCTGTTTGTCGCATTTTATTGCAGGAAAACACACTATTCCAAAAGGAACGGTTGCAGTCTGTGCTATTTATTTTTTGCATCGACACCCTAATGTCTACAAGGAACCGAACACATTCATGCCGGAGAGGTTCATGCAAAATGATAATCTGAGCCCCTTTGCTTACGTCCCCTTCTCCGCTGGATCCAGAAACTGCATTGGTATGACAAGATTTTTTTCTCAGTACATGACAATTTCATGAAAGACAGAGGCGGACCCGCAGTTGCAAATTTTCGCAATGCACTGCAGGGGTGTCTCTTTTGTGGTACTGTGTTTGCAACTACTATTTCATTCTGATTCTCCAGAGTTGCAAAGCATATGATATGTTAACCCGTATGTTCAGCGTTTAAGAGGAGTGCTGCAATGGCAAGAATCGTGTTCCACAAAAAAAAAACTCTACCAAGGCATTTGGTGCCTATATATATGACGACGAACGGTTGCGGTGACCCACAGAAGATAGAGAGTAACATGCGGAATGCAATGCAATTTGACACGCGAGGGGGAGGGGGGGGGGGAGGGAGATTATTGATGCAGCTTGAAAGGGTCCACTGTAAAAAGCCCAATTTCCTTCATTGTCACTTTTTCAGTCTTGCTCTCTGTCTCACTAATCACTTCGCGGCAACAACATCACGGCTTTTGGTCTAATTATGGCGCAATTGCGCCATGTCGTAACTTGCATGGCATCTCATGGAAATAGTAAGGGAACGAAACTTTTTATAGGCTGTTAAAACATTTGCCCCGTTATTGGGGGGAGTAGCCGATATTTGTGGAACACTTATGTTGACATGTTGCTCTGGGACAAAAAATCAGCATGACATAACCTCCTCGTACCTTTCCCCCAGCTACCAATTGACTCTGCAAGGCACAAATAAATAATGGCAATGAATGATTCAGAAACCTCTGTAAATCCCCATTATGTGTAGAGAGATGTTTTATTTCCAGCAAAAGGCAGAGAGGTCTGCCTGAGCTCTTGTGGTCTAGCCTGATACTTCGCACAAGGAAAGAGGGAAGGGCAACAAAAGTACTGTGATTATTGATGAGGAGGAGAAAAGAAGGAGTGAATGTATGTGTATACATTACGAAACGGCCCAGCTAAAGCCGGTCGTCCAGTCCCGTGGCGTGCGGAAGCTTCAATAGCGACTTTGTTTTCTGCCTCACAGTCCATGGGCTGAGAACAGTGGACTCCAGCAATGGTTGCCTCCCTACAATGGCTAGGGAACCGTCTAGCGTGCGTCGCTCCGGCTCATACGCTGCGCGATCCCACATTATGTGTTCCAGCGTCCCGGGCGTCTGGTATTGTTCGCAGTCAGGGCTATTCGACCAGTCAGAGTTGTGCGTAGCAGCGTGCAAACGCAACTTCTAGAGGGATCCTGTGTCGCAAAGATGCCTGGCTTCGCGTAACCTTCGGGGGTACATATGATGTCCCATCTAGATTGAACACACGCAGGTATCTGTAAATGCCAGCATGAGCCATGTACGTAATTGCAAGATCATGCATCTGTCACGTGATCAGTAGGTTGGTATGAGGTAGTCAGTAGGCCATCCGCACTGCATCAGAGACATAGAAGGCTGATCCTGTGGTCGCGCCACAGTGGCCAGGCACGCAATGAAACGATATGTTGTTGCCACTTCGCTGGGCACTGCCGTGAAGCTCTGAGATTTCTACTACCGTTATGTAACAGGGTCCTATCTTCAAAAAGCATTCTATCACTGACAATGCCAACATGGCATCACAGGATGCTGTATCTTTCTAGGGTGTATGAATGGTGATGAAACGAACAACCTTTCAACCAGTTAAGCAGATATAGATGCCGATTTAGTTAGGAAATTCGCAGGCGCAAGTTGGAATACGCTAGCGCAACACAGGGGTAATTGGAGATCGCAGGGAGAGGCCTTCGTCCGGCAGTGGACATAAAATATAGGCTAATGATGATGATGAGATGCCCATTTGTAGTCCAATCGAAATCACCGTTAGACGCCAAGTTGTGGAATACAAACACAGCGACATTGGTAGATTACCTTCGTAAATTATCGCTATATTCTTGCATAATCCCTCTGTGTGGTGTAAATATATGTGACACAGGGTGAGCGGTTTTAGACAATTTAAAGAAATGTGAAACTTCGCAATTTGTTGGTATTTGAAGCCACACTAGTAGTCTTCGGCATTGTGCAGGTAGGTGTTTCAGACATGTTCATAGCCAGGAAGGCTGCAGCTATAACGCTCACATGACATGCAACTGTTATTGAAAGTTCGCAATCGAGGTCACTTCTTCGACGTAATGACAATTACCTGATAGCATGAATGTCTGGCCAGCAGGAAAAGAACGCTTCGCACAGGTTCACAGGATGTGTAGGTGCGGATTGGGTAGACCGATGCTTCCGCTATAGTGCCCTTTGTTGAGGTACAGCGCGCCAAGTGCTCGTGCCTGAAGGCTCTCTAGCATGCCCAGACACACCCATGTTAGATAGTGCAAGCATGCTGTAGAGCATGTAGCCCACAAAATGGCGCCTAGTACACTTGAAGCAAGCTTCGTTCAGACGGACTGCACCTCAGTTAAGATATGGCTAGGATAATATATAAAAGGTTCTAAGTTTATTACTGACTGTCGCGACAGCTTTGTCAAGAAACCCCGCGAAATATTATAGCAACGAGAAATCTTCTGTAGGTAAATGGACCGAGCGTCGTTCCGTCAGAAATGCTGGGATACCGTAACATTGATTTTCGAGCGAACACAGGTACAGCACACTTCGCTGTTGATAGCTGCAGGTATTGACGGCATGAGTACTTCGAGTTGACTGCCTATAACCGCACGTTGAAGCCTCGCACACATTTGCAGACGCTTCATCCAGAATTCCCGGATGCAGATCTCATCCGCATAAATGTTGTCGAGCGCAGTGCCAGGCAACTTGTCTGCAAGGCTCACCATTGTAATATCAAACAATATCAGGCTACGAACTCTACCTAAGTGAACACGCCGGCAAACGCCATGTCTGCCAGTATCCCCACCCACTGTGGACATGAAAATCTTGAGGCCACTGAGATAGCTGTAAAGCCATGCGCATATCTGGCCACCAACATCCAGATGCTCAAGCGCCTGAAGAAATGCTGGAACACGTTGCAGTGAGCACGCTTTATATCCGAAAATATTGCAAACACCAGACGACGGCGTCCTCAGAAGTGTTAGACTAAAGATATCAGCTTGATAAGATCGTTAATCCACAATCGACCTCTTGGGAATCTGTTGGTAAAATTGTGAGAGCCGCCAGTTTTCTCGAGCAGCCACTTCAGTCTGTTCAGTACCATTCTTAGCACAGCTTTGCTAGAGCAGCTTCCCAAGGTTATCGGCCAATAAGAGAAAAATTTTATGGGTATTTCCCGGATTTCAGCAGAGCCACGAGGCGGCTGCCCTTTCATTTGTCGGGCACGGTCGTCGAGTTCCACGTGGAATTTCAGAGCGACAGGAGAACTTCCTGATCTACCGCACCAATACGGCAAATTGTTGAGTTAGTGAAGTCACGCGGTCCTAAAGTGACAACCTGCGGGAAGCGGATATTGCAACGTCAAACTCATGCATGATGAAATACCTATCAATACGGCCATCGCTAGATAGTAGAAATGCCAACCATGATGTCGGTTGCAACGAAGTGGACGCACTCACCACTCATTTGTAGACATCTTCAGTGACCTGAACACCTGAATATAACACCGGCCTTGCGTAATGCCCCAGCGCTGATCGAGTGCCACTCTTGCAGAGGCAACCTAATCCTTCGCACAACTCGAAAAATTACACAGAGAGGCTTTCTAGGGTCCAAAGATACACAGAATGTCCTCTAGCACTGTTTGTTTGGCTTGTCTTGATGCCGTAGGACATGTCGTTGAGCCAGGCGAGAGGCCGAAAGGTGTTATGGTCATCTGGCCCGGTATTTAGATTCTGCTGGACGCCACATCGTGTGAAATCGCTCCTACTGGCCATCAATCTGTAACCTAGGTGTAAGTGCACTTTTTTTTTTTTTGTCCCGTAATGTTGGCGCGATTAATTTTCTATTTTGGATGTTGATGGGGATGGTCCGACAGGCCACATTCACGCCCCTTAAATGATTGCAAATAAATGCAAAACACAGTGCGTGGAGCTGGAGGATGTATACCCACTTCAGCTGAACATACCGGGTGTTCAAAATTAAGCTTTATAGAATTTTTAAAAATCGCCTGCGGCAGGCAGCGTAATTCTTATCATTGATCTGGGTTATTCGAAGAGGCGGACATTATTAGCACGAGAAATCGAAACACATATTCGACTAATTATCAAAATTGACTAATGAACTCCTTAGTTAATTACTTTACAACACATATTGCAATTTACGAATTGTAGTCGGTGAGTTTGCAAGACGCATCCACATGAAATGAATTTCCAGGATGACACCAGTTTCGAGATATTTACCAAAGTGTGGGACAAAATAAATGGGCGTTCCAGTTACTTTTGTGCTTGAATTTACAAAACAGCATTTTGGTAAAAAAGTAAGTGGAATGACAGTGCATTTTTACGGCGAGTGTGATGGCGCATATCTCCAAACTGGTTTCATTCTGGAAATTTATTCCATATGGATATGCCTGACAAGCTCACCGGCGACAATTCGTAAATTGCAATATGTGTCATGAAGTAATTAACTAAAAAGTTAATTAGTGAATTATGTGAATTAGTTGAATATCTGTTTCGATTTCTCGTGCAACTAATGTCCGCCTCATCGTATATCCCAGATCAATAGAATTATGCTACCTGCCACAGGCGATTTCTAAAAATTCAGTAAAACTTAAAGCAGATGGTCCCTTCCATGGCTGTCCATGTCACTGCACCAACGTACAGCAGACAGCAGTCACCTTGAAATAAATACAACGACAAGGCAACTGTTGCAATACTACCCGCAATGATATGCCGAAGCCCCAACACTATCCACCATCAGGCCTTGAATAATCATGAAGTCTGCCAGGCCTCTGCCGGGGGTCTTCATTGAAGCAGAGTTCCACAAGGGATGGTTGACATTAAGGTCGCCGACGGCTACAAAGGGAGCTTGCAGGATGAACCACAGAAACAGTCAATCCTCTATGTTGGCGGGAAAGTGGTCTGCTTATGCTTCATAGCGAACTTAACCATAGGAACCACGTGGCGCAACGGGATGACGTACGTACATCATCCCGGCGAACAAAAGTCAGCACTCTGCTTAAAGTGTTGTCATCCTGTGACCACAGTCGCACGTATCCAAATATGTAGTTATCCAGGTGTGTAGTAGCCCATAATGAAACGGTAGAAAGATGTAGCCATGACGACGTACTTTCATCTGTATTTCTGCAGACACTGCTTTACAACCTAATTTTCCTCAGCGTTTAATAACCATATGGCCTAATCATGTCCACAAAAAATTCTCTTTAGGAAAGAGCACGTCTTGTGTTTCGTTATGCAGAAATACCAGAACGTAACTTTCGGACTTTTATGGCGTGTCTGCAAGAAAAAGAGCACGAAATAGCGATTAACTCGTCAGTCGGGCTATCTGGTTAGTTGACGCTTGAGCGTATTAAACAAACAAAGCCAGGTAATTTGTTTTGATCACAAGAATAGCTTACTGGTCTAAGTCTGCGTAAGGGTCATGTGTGAGGATCGCAAAATAAACACAGAGAACAAATGCTGTGACGACTAGCGAGTATTCGGAGATCACGAGGGATCAATGAAATTTTGCTGGGGAAAAAAAGGAAACACGTAATGAAAAGTAGCATTCCATCTTTACATCTACTATATCAATAAATTTGTTTATTCCTATGGCGAAATTGGCGTTCCAGTTCCTTTCTTATCAAAACGTCGTTTTATGCACTGAAGCACGAAAGTAACTAGAACGCCAATGCATTTCTGCGCAAAGTTCGGGAATTAATATCTCGAAACTAGTGTCATCCTGAGAATTCGTTCCAAGTGCATCCGCCTTGCGAAATCCACGGCTAGAATTTGTAAATTTCAATATGTGTCATAAGGTAATTCGTTAAACACATAATTAGTGAATGTCTGTTAATTAAACGATTATGCATTTCAAGTTTTTGTGCAACTAATGTCCGTCTCTTCAAGTAGACCAGCTCATGAACTAGGATTGTGCTATCTGCCACAAGCATCCTTTAAAAATGTTTGAAAGTGTTGGCTGAAACACCCTGTATTACTCGACTGATCTTCCTGCACTAAAAAATTAGGAACGGAAATAAACAGCGCTTCTTTATGCAATTATAAGTCCATAATAGTTATATTTCTTCGGGTCGCACTAATGCGATGCTATAATGAGAGGAACACATACTGCAAGCAATAATTTTCCTGTAATTTCCGTTTCATTTCTTTATTCCTTAGGCCAAAGGTTTGCCCAACTGGAGGAGAAAATTATGTTGGCCCACATCCTGAGAAACTTCAGTGTGGAATCCCTGGTACCCATGGATGACCTTCAGCTGCAACTAGAAATAGTACTAAGGCCTCTGCAGGGAATACAACTGAGGCTGACACCTCGCCAACATAGGTCTCACCATTAAATTTTCGTTCTGTTGATCTGGGAGTTCAGTTCCAGGACAAGGGCTCGTTCCTGTGTTCTCAGCCTCCTTAATATGGTCGAATAAACGTCACCCACGATCGTCAGTGGCCCACGCAACTTTCTACAAGCACTTCTACGGCGAGATCCGTCAATAATATATGTAAGAGATGAAGATATGGTGGTGCAACCAGCATAGAAAAGATGGCTAGTACGCGAAATGTTTCTTTTGTTTTGCATTTAGCTGTTTGTCATAAAGATTTGATCGCAATGACTGTTTTAATTTGACGTCATAGTATCACAACATCATGTGTCGGGGTATAAAACGAGCAGAATAGATTTTATCCCTGGTGCGTGTTGATCCTCAAGTGAAGTCAAACACCTGTTAACAAAGTGCTCGAGACCTCGAAAATCTTTTTTTATACAGTTCACTTCTTTGTAAAGTAAGTGCACCGTACCACTCACAATACAACAGTCTAAGCTCGTTCAACAAAATAAAACCTTTATTTAACATACTATATTCAAGACAAACGTAGTGATATGAATTGCTGATTTCGTCCTGCACACTTCGCCTGACAGAATGTGCGATTACAATCAACTTTATTGCATCGAGATTCACAGCATGCTCAGCGGCAAAACGCAGGATCTAGGCAAAGTAAAGTTGTGGATAGTCGAGTGCCGCTATTACTTCTCTTGTTGTCATAATTCTTAGTTTGCTTACAGGATCTTCATCACTGTTGCCTTTGTTGGCATTAGCGTCTTTCCGTCCCAGATGGCTTTGAAGACGTCGTCGGTCATCAGTTTCGATTACAACATCACGTCGTCACACACTGCATCATTTTGTCAACAAACGCACCCGCTGAGAGATCTCTGGGGCAATGCTGCAGGAGTACTTCTGACATCGGCACGCTCGTCAAAGACATCGCTACCTCTGCCATTAGCGCTAGCGCAGAGCGCACCTCGCTGAGGTTTGCGGACAGCAGTTGTGGCACTGCTACGGTGCCATCCTTGGAAACCAACAAATCAGCAGTCGGAGAAGCGTAAATTCTTTCGTTGTAGAGGCAAATTCAATGTAGTGGTCTTCTTGATAGAAGTGGTCACAGAGCGGTGTAAAGGCTCGCCTCTACTAGCAAAGACCTCAGTTATCGGAAACGCGAGAAACAAAATGGAAAGTGAAATACGGGAAGCTCTCGAAATCTAAAACGACAGACATCAATGGGTAAGCAGTCTTTCTAACACGCTTACAACAGCCGAAATTGAGTTCGCAGGACAGAATCGGTGCAATTGAAACCTCTGGTTCTGGCAATCGCGTTGTCCCATGACATACGAGTGTCAATCCCCTCCCCCCCCCACTTCCCCCCCCTTTTGTGTAACAGCGTGTTCTCTAACAAAAATAAAGAGTTGATAGTTTGCTCTTCGTCCGACCGCGCCCCTTCATCTTTTTTTGCCGGTGTAAAACTAAGCGCAACATAATCATGATTCTACAGATCGTCACAGGGCTTCCCGCGACTAGGTATATCATCGAGTTTCCACGGCTGACGCTGCGCGAAGAGAAATAAAAAGGAAGGAAAAATGCAGGATGGGCATGAGGATGACGACAGGAAGATGACAACAAGAACAATGGTTTATGACTATGACGGAATAACGATGACTATGACATGACGATGATGACAATGGAGATAAAGCATGGTGACTAAGATAACGATGACGGTGACACGACGATGGAGACGGCAGGACGACGATGGCATGGCAATGACAGCGCTCCAAGAGGGAAAATTATGCAGATCCAACGCACATGTTGGTGTCCATGTGATGCGAAGCTTTGTGCAATATTTCTACATAAGTTTATCGATATTCGCGCCTACGTAGTTCGCACATGCATATGAAAGTAATTCGCGACTTGTTCGCTTTCAACGCTGGCACGATACGCTTCCCATCTCCCAGCAAGACGTGCTTAGTGTTACTCGCTTCCAAAGCTGGCTCGCGACATTTGTTTGCGCGCGAGTATTCGTTTGCGTTTCGTGGCATAAAGATTGCGTGCCTATTCACCCAGACGCTCTTCTTGGCGTCGACTTCATTGGCAGTTAGAATGCCCTTCGGTTCCATGACACGCACTTACTAGTAAATTTTCCCTCGCAACGCATGCTAGACCAGGTGGTTTCAGTGATCACGAAACCTACAAAGAAACGACGACGAATGCCATAACCCTAGTAAGAGGGAAAGAAAGCTTCGCTTTAATAGATTCAGTCTTCATACCTCTGGCATCGCAGTGGCTCATTCGGTCTGAGCGAGTAGCCAAGGATTTGTCCATACCTAGTGGCACATACACAATGCCGAAGTTGTCATTTAACGCTTCAAACTCCTTTTCCCACAGCAGCACATCCATTATGCGGGATTGCCCAAGCATGGGCACATACCCAGTGGGCCAAGTTGTCTGCTCGTCAAGAAAGCGGCCAGCGCATACCCAGTAGCAAACGTTGTCTGTCTATTATGCGCGCAAAGATCGCGAAAACGCGATCTGGCGCGAAAACGAATAACGCCAATCCCAGGTGAAGGGCAAAAAAAAGATTCGCTGTAAAACCTCAGTGATAAATTCCCAGTGGGCACAATGCGCACAAAACAAGAAGCCGGAGAAGCGACGGGGAATACCTTAGAGGAGAAGGGCGCCGTGATTGGGTAGAGCAAGTGCTGACGTGGACACTGGAGCAACCTAAATAAGTGGAAAGAGCGCGCTCTACAGCACAGAGAGCGCACTAGAGTGCACGTTGATGGTATTGCCGCTGCTGCTGCTTAGAGACATAACCACGACGCTGAGGCGGATAGATGGCAGCATGCTGTCGAAATACTTTAGCGACCCATCGCGTGTATAAAAGCTGTTAGGATTCCAAAGAGTCGCCGTAAAGAGAACGCTACAGATGAAGAGAGTGCCTAGCTTTGAAGGCTAAGTGAAGGCGTCGACGAGAAGAATCATATAAGCATAAACAGACCTCATTTTGCTGAACGTGTGGTAAAATATTCCAGGGACAATGCAAGACACGCTCAGGCGCAGGAACTGTCTGCCTCAATTGACAGAATAAATCCACCTGTTGCCACAGTCCACCACTAACACCACCATCACTATGAAGGTCAAGATCGCGCCAAAACCAACCACGCTACCTTATACGTCTCACTCAAGTCTAACATGACGCGCCCTCCAACGTTCTATTGAATGTCGCAGGCCAATGGCAGACAGCTCTTACGAACAAAAAGTTTTATGAATACGAACTCAGTCCCTGGACATTTGGTTGTGCCCGGTCTCCATACATGTGATGCACCGCTACCTTCACCATCACTTAGTATGATTACGAAGGAAGGGGGCACGTTGTCTGCCGGCATATCTAGACTTTCAAGGGTTGCTGGCAACTGATGTGCCCCAACTCCGCTTTTATGCAGAGTTTAGGAAGCCTAAAACCTCTAGACATCTCATTTGATGCCTAATCAATCATCATTCAGAAGCGTGACGTAATAGAAGCAAACAAGGCGAGACGCACAGTGAGGCAGAACAGGACGCAAGCCACATCAGCCATCAAGGCCACGACACCACATCACCTCGCCCACCTTATCGGTACAATGCCATTAAATGAGTCTGCTAAGCGTTATCATTCCCTAGTGTAGTCAACATTACTTAACAACCTCACTAGTGGCCGGGACCCTTCCCTCCTTAATGTTCAGTGTCCTCGCGGAAACAACACGTCGTCAACACTAACGTGTAACGTGAACTCAAGGTTGTCTTATCGCAAAACGTTATGCCCGACCGCAAAACCACTTGCCCATTGCGTGGGTGGCCGTTAGTTAGAGCGAACAATTTCTCTTTATGTATATTATAGACCATAAGCTGAATTCCCAAAGCTTCTCGTTCATAAGTGTTCTTTACCATTTGCCGGTCCCCTTCTGGAAGGATGCCCTATTAGTGCTGCCAACCGTAGGGTAATTACATTACTTTAGGGTATTTTCAGCATTTTGACTGCTTGGTGGGGCCGTAGGGCCATCTGGCAATTTTTCCCCAAAATGTGTGGTAATTTAATATTCATGTTTCCAACCGTAGGGTAATTACCCTACTGTAGGTTAGTTTAAGCAATCGACCATCTGGAAGAACTTGTACGGGATTTTTTTCCAAACTCGACCATCGCTATGCAAGTGCAGCTACACGGCACAGAACGCACGGCAATAATAACTAACGAATGTCTTGGCAAAAACCGAAACAGAGGAGCTGGCAGAACTGCTGAGAAACTGAATGTTCTCCATTTTCATGAATGAATAAGGTACCGACATTTCCAGCACTAAGCTACTCGGCTGTGTTGTGTGGTACTTTTCAATCGACAAATGAGGGGTCAGGACTTACCTCCTTAAAGTGGTTACCTTGGACGCCATTAGTTATTCTGCCGAGGCGCTTAACGCAGAGGAACATCCCCATTAAAAACATAGTTGGCCTTGCCTGTTCACTATGCCAATGTAATGGGCGGCCAACACAATTCTTTCATGCAGAAATTCCAGTATGCTGCATATGTCGCTCAGCCCACATCACTGCGAGCAATGCGGCAATATTGTTACTTAGGTGCGTCAAAAATTTCCTCACCAATATTACCGGTTACTTCAGCCATAGCAGCAAACGACGAGCGAAGCTGTCCGCTTCTCAAAAACATCTCCAAACGGAGAAAAGAAATATGTTGCGTCGTTGTGACGCGTGATGGTTTGTCCTTCGCAAACGCATTGAGCGTGTATTATAAAAATGATGTGATACACTGAGCCTTCTCTTCCAGGAAGCACACATCAACGATCCTGTTGTAGCGGAGATCCTGAACGCAATGAAAT